>NW_005842196.1:1934203-1942990 GCF_000455745.1 Alligator sinensis
GCTGGGGGGGGGGGGGGTTGGAGTAGTGGGGGGGTGGCAAAATACAAGTTCACCCAGGACACCATTTTTCCAATGGACGGCTCTGGTCCCAGCTACTGTAAATCAGTCCTGCTGCTTTGACTACAGTGGAATGATAGATATACACTAACTAAGGACCTGGTCACAAATGTTCCCCTGTTTTTCCAGGGCAACAGCAAATCCTAATAGTGCAAACAGTTAACAGGCCATGTGATCATATTGCCTTTGCTCCTGGGGAGTCCTCAGACAGATGGAGCGCCAAGGTGTGGTGGATGCAACATTTCAGTGACAGCAGGAGAAACACCTCACAGAGATCAACTGAAGCTCACACTCCCTCTAGTACTATTGTTTTCTCTTGTTTGTCTATCAAAGACAATACTGCATCCCAAAGGTGGATGTGATTTGGAGCCTTTGGGTAAAGTGCAACTCATAGTATCTGGATGATAGAGAAGATCAGGAAAGACACCTCAGTTCAGATTCAAAATCTAAACTCTGAGTTTGCTCTTAGTTCCCCTTGAAGGAGGCTCCAGGTAACCTAGCTGCAAACGGGCATCTGGTTATTAGGGCTAGAGAGTAGGGCTGTGCAAAACTTTGGTCCACGATTCAATTCAGAGACGATTTGGCCTGATTGGAGGCTGAATCTTCGGATCTGAATCAAATCAGAAGAAGACAAAAAACCTCTGAATCAATTCGGAAAAGATTTGGAGATTTGGAAAGCAGTCTTTCAGGGGAACAGAAACTGAGAAGAGGGAGGGGGAGCAGGGCAGGAAAGACTGACATCTCTAGCTGAGCAGTGACTCTGATCTTTCCCTGAGTTCCCTTCCAATCACAGTGCTCTGGGGAAGGGATGTAGAAACAATATATAAGCCTCTGTCTGCAGGCTTTCTGTGCCTTTTGTGAGCTGTTTCTGCCTGAGCAATGGCGTCTGAAAGGTACTGGACTGGCTTGACTTCCTACCTAGTCAGTCTCCTGCTACTTTTTGTTCTTGGAAAGGATTGGATATAGCTTACTAACTAGAATCCCTCTACTTATCCCTATCCAATCAATTTATTTCAATTTATATTTGTTCTTGGGTGGGGGGGGAGGGGAGGGTTCCAACACTTTTTAAAAAGAAAGCTGTGTTTTCCCTGGCAGTGTGATCCATCGCTGTGCAGGGAAGCACATACATTATACACACTCACACTCATACATCATAGAAGAAGAAGTCACATATTATTACAACACAGAAGAAGTCAGACATTCATAGAAGATGAAGAGATTATATATAGTTATTAATCTTATTAGTTATAGTTACATACAGACTAAAGACAACACAGAAGAAGTAGTCAGATAGAGATTCAGATTAACACAACACAGAAGTCTGACAGTCATAGAAGAAGAAAAAGAGATTATTTTAGTTACACACACAACAGTAAACACAGCACAGAAGAAGTCAGAGATTCAGATTAACACAACACAGAAGTCAGAGAGTCGAAGAAGAAGAAGAAGAAGAAGAAGAAGAGATATTATTTTAGGTACATACACAACAGTAAACACAACACAGAAGTCAGACATAGTCATACATCAAAGAAGAAGACATATGTTATTAGTTAGTTACACAGAGACACATTTTTCAGCACAGGAAAGATTAATATGAAGCGTGCTGGAAAGGCAGGTGCCAGGTATTCTGCCAGGAGAGGGAGAGGGGATAGGAGGAGAGCTAGGGTTGCAAGTCCCATCCCCCCATGACATAGATGCATCCTCTTTCCTGGCAGCCATGAGTCTTCTGCTGCCAGTGGAAGCAAGGAGGTTGGAGCAGTACCTGTCCCTGCACCTGCACTACCTCCCCTAACTCCAGAAATAGGCACCACCAGCAGAATGACAGTCTCCTCCACCCCAATTTCATCTCCCAGCATGAGCCTCCCACTGCCAGAGGAGGAGCTGGATCTGGAAACAGGGGACCTGAGCACTCTAGCTAAAGAAATTCTGCAGAACGAGGGAGAATCTGAGTGTGTGCTCCACACCCATCAAAGTTCCCCTAGAGCCTTAAATCCAATGTCTATATTGAGTCCATGAGTTTATGTACCTAGGAGGCTCATGAAGTGCAGTTCATAGGCCTGGCTGTGAAAAGTGGTTTGTAAATTCCCTTTCAGGATCAGGACTGAGAGACTGGAGACAAAGTGGGTTTTTTTGTGAGAAATGTTTCCCCACAGGTAGTTGGGTATTCTTGTCTTTGATAGATTCTGGTGTGCAGTTTGTGGAGGTACTGGAGATTGTTGGCAGGTTTTGTGTTTTGAGCTTTAGGAAGTTGGCTTCTGGTGATGAGGTTAGGTTAGCAAGGTTCAGTGCATGTTTGAATTTACAAATCACTTTTCATAGATAGGCCTATGAACTTCACTTCATCAGCTTCCTAGGTACAGAAACTCATGGATTCAATATAGACATTGGAATTCTGACACACTACAACCTGCCAGACATCTGACCCCTCAGGTACCTCTCCACTTTTATCTGCACTGCTACATCTCCCTTCCCCCCTGTCCCCCAACAGCCTGTCTCTCACCCCCTGACACCTCCATTTCCATTTTCACTGACTGGCTTTCTTGCCTGCACTGCATGCCAGCCTCTGGCTTCTTTACTATTCCTTCCCTCCAGGCACAGCACATACACACACCAACTGCAGGTGCTTCCTCAGCCTGACGAAGGGTTTTTCAACCCGAAAGCTTGCTCAGATATATTTCTCTAACTATTCAGTTGGTCTACTAAGAGATACGAGATTGACCCAAAGGGCCTTGTCTGCCAGTGCCATGTCCTTAGACCAACACCCCTAGCATCTGTCCCTGGTCAGCTGACTGGAAAGACGCAGGGCCCTGGGCACGTCTAAGCCCCAGGTCTGGGGTTGGCAGGGAGAGTTCTCTGGCAGCTGCTGGAGAAGAAGCTCATGCAGGAAAGGAAAGAAAGGCTCTAGTCTGTGACAGTTTGGCTGCCTGAGATGCTAGTGCTACTGTGCTACAGTACACTGCTTATTACCAGTTGCTATTTAAAGTGGTGGACCGGTTGAGGCTGTAGGGGAGGAGGAGACCTCACTGGGGCACACTACCATGTCATGTAGAGGCCCCAGCGCCAGTGAGGGCACACCTTAACACACACACACAGTTACAGAGTGAGGGTGCACCTTAACACACACTGGAGAAGAAGCTACTGCAGGAGAGGAAAGAAAGGCTCTGTCACAGTTTGGCTGCCTGAGATGCTGCTGGTGCTACTGTGCTTGTGCTAAGTTATTTTATTACCTGTTGCTATTTAAAGTGGTGGACCAGGCTGAGGCTGTAGGGGAGGAGGAGACCTCAATTGACCAAATCCAAATCCAAATCGAATAGTTCCCTATTCACACAGGCCTATTGGACAGTCAAAGGTGGCCCAGTGTGATGCTGGCTATATCAAATTCATCCATGCTGGTGGCTGCAGAAACTGGCATACCCTAACCACATAGCCTACACTAATTTTCTGAGTAGCCAGAGGACAGAGAAAGTTAGGAGGTATGTTCCCAGACAGTGGCAGAGGGGAAAAACAAGACCAGGTCAATCAAAGGTTTGGGAAGACATAGAAACTCCAGGTGTTGGGTGGGCAGGAAGGATTTGGGTTGTCAGAAAGAGGAAGCCAGAGTTGTTAATCCACCCACCTTTGGAAGGCAGTGCCCACTGTTACCTACTCATTCCTCACCCATGTTTGACACATCAAGCAAGACAATGGGTGCCCTATCCCAGAGGAGCGAAGTATGGGAGGAACTTTATCTACCATAAATTCTCCTGCTGCACCCAGCAACATGGTAACTGTTAAGGGAGGGAAAAAGGTGGGGGAAGGGAAGGCAAGAAAGAGAACATAGTAAAAGTGAATGCTGATGTGGAGAAGAGGCCAATACAGGAAACAAGTACCTCAAAGAAAGAAATGTTCAGAGAACGGGTGGTAAAGAGAGATCTTTTATACGGTTGACAAAAAAGAGTAAAAAAAGACCCCAAGGGCAACTCAGACATGGTGAAAGACACGTCAATATATGGGAGGAAAAATTGCAACCTCACCTAAGTTACACGTATGACATGTTTTTACATGATTGCTCTGAGGATGGCATGACTTACCCAGCATTCTGGATCTATGATCTAATAGCACTTAGCTGATATATGATCTGCTATATATTCTGGTATGTGATCTAATAGGGTTGGGCAATTAGGTCAGTCAGTCAGTCTGAGTATGCTCCTGAATATGGTTAGGAGGGATGGTTCCCTACCCTGTTCTCCTCTAAGTGCAAGAAATCCTATTTCATTCCTGTCAGGTATAAGATGATGGCTAGGAGACCAAGGATGGGTAGAGAAGGAAGAGGGATCATGATTCTTTGGAGGAAAAGAGGCAGGTGAGAATGAGAAGGAGTGAAAGAGGGAGGTGAGCAGGGGGATGAGTGTATGGGGTGGGAGCACTAACAGAGTTGCAATGATAAGGAGCAGCTGGGTTCTCTTTAAGATATCCATGGTGACCATGTAAGGATCCTTTTATGTATCTGTTCTCAGTGCTGAGTGGAGGCATCAAATGCATATGAACCCTTAGTGTTCAGAGCAGCCATGGGCACATCACACTCCCAGAGGCTGGAAACTTCTCTTTTATCAGAATGAAAGTTTGGTCCCAATCCTGTTTCTGTTCCTGTCTCCCATTGATTTCAGTGACAGCAGGTTTGGGCCTTTAGATGCTATAGGAAATGGCAATCTGGGGGCCAACCACCATTGGGCAGCCCCTAACCTGGCTGGGAAATTTTCTATTTTTCTGGTTCCATGAGACATATGAAGACATAAACAATCACCTACAGGCCGCACCAGTAGGGCAGCTGGGAATACTGGGTAGAGAGTGGAGATTAATGTTTGCTAATATAAACTACCCCCTCCCCATTCATGAAAACATGAGCAGATAGAACGATATAAGTGAGCTGAGGATTGTTACTACATGAGGCTAATTCAGGGATGCTCAAACTCTGACCTGTAGGCCAAATCTGGCCTGTGGAGCCATGCCATCTGGGCCATGGGGATCTTCTCCTCTCCTCTACCCGTTTGGTGGTGGAAGACTGGTGGCAGTGTTAATTGCCACTCCCCTGCTGCTAAATTTCTGAATACTTGGGAGCCCCACTGGCCAGATAACACAGCCCTACACCCTAGATCAAGCAGCCAGATCCAGGCACACACGCTTGGGCTGTCACACTGGATCACACCCATAAATTGACCCCACATGCTAACTGTACACAGGATCTGGCCTGTAGACCAACCTTGTGTCATTCATCTGGCCTGCTGGCTGGAAGATTGGGTGCCACTGGGCTGATTTGTTTGAGACCACTGGCAAGGAGAGAAGTAGACAGTGAGGACTGGAGTTAGAAGGGAACATAAAGACTATAAGGCAGGGAGAGTGATTTGGAATGAATGGCATTGAGGCTGGGACACAATTAAGCAAAGCTGGTAATTACCTAGAACTTACTAATTAAAGGGTTCTATGCTAAATGGCTTGTCCTCAGATCACACTTCCTAAGGGGGCAGGACAGGAAAAGATTTTTTCTCCCTCCCCCGCCTTCAGGATGCTTTTTTGCCTGGCATTATTTGTGCCCTCTCAGAGAGGAACATTTTTACAAGGTTCACAAATGACGAGGGTGAGTTGTCATCCAAAAGCTCCACACATGCAGCACTCCCTCCCATAATTGCCCAACTCGGTAACCATATCACTCTGCCTTGTCCAATCTTGTTCTAAATGACTCCAGCCCAGGGCTCCCACTATCTCCAGAGAGCAACTGTTTCCCAGCTGGCTGGCTATCACCATTTCCTCCTGATATTTAGCCTACATTTGCTTTAAAGTAGTTTCATTCCATTATTCATCATTACTTATTTATTACTGATCTAATTTAGCCTCAGCACTGCCAAGCCAAGGCTAGTTCCTGCCCTTACACTCTAAGGGTCAGATCCTCCACACGCTGACTTTGGTGCATAGTGTTGCCCAGGGTGGGCACTGGGCCAACTCCCACTCATCAGCGGTACACACATCCATCAGCATTTGCAGGACTGGGCCTTTCTATACAGATTGTGCAGTTGAAGTATGGGATATAACAAGCCCTGTAATGTTTGACTGGTGAAGCTGATCTCAAAGATTGGTAGTGTCACAATTTTTGCTCAGTTCTTTGGTATCCTTTTAGTGTCTGTCACTGAGCTTAAATTAAAATGTTCAAGCCCAAGGTTTTGAATGTGGGCATATAGAGCTATCCTCCTATGCCAATGTTGGGCATCCTCCTATACAGGACACTGATTTACAGAGGTCCTGGCATACTCACTCTGCTGTGATCGCTGGGAGTGATAAAGGCTGTGTTTTAACTCCCCTGTGTCTTAGATTTGCCCTTTCCCCCATTTTCCTGACTTTCCTTGGTTTGATTGCACTTCCTGCTTCTCTATTCCCCTTCTTATTCCTATTCTGAGCCATCTCACCATGAAACCACAAGTGCCAGACACTGGAATTTCCAAAGGGCTTGTCAGCCATAAAGGATGAATCACCAACCTCATCCCACCCTATCAGTGATCCCACTCATTTCTTAGCATTCACTCTTCTGTGTTCCTTCACTAGTGCAATGCCTCTGTGCATAGCTGCCAAGCTACATCCCTTTAGCTCCTGTGCCATTTTCACTGCTTTTCTATATTCTCTTCCATTTATTCCAGCCTTATCTAATACTAACAAATAGTTGAACCAGTACTCACCACGGTTTAGCAATAAGTGGGCCAACACTAGCTGAGTCAAATGGGTAGCTGCAATGATGCTACACCCCTGCATAAACAGGGCATGAGTCTTTCTACCAGAGACATTCCCAGAACAGAAGTCAGATCTCTTTTTACTTTGTCTACATTAGTGCTGTGCCCCAAAATAGTCTTTTGAGCCCACAGAGAGGCCCAGTGCTGGGAGCAGGAGTGAAGATAGTGTATCTGTGGCTGCTAGAGTTTTTTTTACTGTTATGTCTGCAATGCCTTGATCAGAGTCTGATGACACTGTACCTAAAATGCAGGCAGCCTTTCTGCACTGAGTGGTGATACTGTGGCAATAGCTAGAAAGGGCATTTTAGGGTGAGAATGTGAGTAAAGTGACTCTGAAAAAGCCTTTGCGCTCCAGCTCCATTTTTTTCTTGCTTGAATCATTTGTCAGCAGGTGGCAGCACTGCTCTGAAGATGACTGTGAAGTGCAAATGGCAGTCTCTCCAAGGTGGGTGGCTCCTCAAAGACTGCTAGGGCATTGTTTCAGTTTTTTCTGGGCCTCTCTAGAGATGTGCACAGCCAGAGGCATCCTGCTCCCCCTGGGTGTGGGGGGCAGAGGACAGTGGGTGTATAAGAACCAGTTACCAATCACCTCAGCTGCCAAACGCAGCTTGGATTTTGTGAAAATCCTTGTTCATTAGGAAAGGACTGTGGGGCTGGGAGTGAGAAGACTGAAGCCTTGACAGCATAGCATATGCATAACCCCATGAGCAGCAAAGCAGCTAGCTCAGTACTGCTAGCAAACTTGCCTTGCAGCTGTGGAAATACCTGCACCAGCTTAGCTCCGGGCCGAGTCTGTGTTGTCATGGTTGCCCTGCTAGCACTACCCAGGACAGCTAGTTTGAATCTACCCCCATAAGGCACCATGGTCATTGCAGTGACTGCAAGATAGACATATCCTGCACTGCAAGGTCTTTGGGGCAGGGACCAGGTCTTTGTTCTGTGCATGTACAGCACCTAACACAACGGGGGCCTAGTTCCTACTTAAGCCCCTTACTCCTAATTAATAGCCACTGATGTGTCCTCAGGCTGTAAGAGGAATGAGGTACCACTCAGGTCACTGAGGCTGGGGAGGTGAATCAGACTGAAGCTGAGTGCCAGCTGGGGAGGCTGTGGGGGGTGGTAGCAGGAGGTGTGACATGGACAAGGCCATGTGGGAGGGAAGCAAACACCCAAAGGGAGAGATAGAGCCCAGAGCATTCCCTTGCTGGGAAGGGGAAGACTTTTAAACATTAACTCACAAGACAGAGCAGAGAACTGGACAGACAGGTTTTCTCCGCAGGCTCTTGGCTGTAGAAGGCTTTCTTTGTTTGTTTGCTGGAATTGGATTACAATGTATCTGGCACCTTGAAAAGTCAAGAGATTTTTAGGAGAGAGCCATTCTGAGGAAAATGTAATCCTGGGTTCAGCCTAACCCTAACTCTAACCCACCACTGCCCAGCTGAATGCCAGGCTGCCAGGAACACGGGTACTGCCTGGCTGCTGGGAACATGGGTGCTGCCCAGCTCAGTTCTGCAGGCAGGAGAATGAACCTTTTGTTAACAGAGGCTCTGATCCCAAGGCCACTGGCATCAGTGGAAGGACTCCTCTTGACTTCATCAGGCTGAGTCAGGCCTTGCCTCCCCTAATAGTGCTGTGTTCTTAGCTAGACTTCATCTAGGCCAAGGCTCAGGCACATTCCCAGCGTCAGAAAAAAAATCTCATGGTGATGGGTCTCCTGACATACCTGATACTACAGCATTGGCAGTGACTTCCTCAGGGCTTTGCAGTCAGAACTGAGATCAGATGCTGTGCCTCTGGATTGCCAGTCCTTAACCCCCACCACCCCAGTCTTCCCTCTCCCCCAAGGGCAGGGCCCATTCTGCTTTTGCTTTTTCCATTTGTGCAAGGTATTGGTTCTTAGCCCCTCTGGAAACAAAGTGTAATTCACAGCTTCCCTTATAGCATCCCCTGTCATGCAAAGGGGAGGAGCTGCAAG
>NW_005842196.1:1943461-1943998 GCF_000455745.1 Alligator sinensis
TGCTGAGAGGGAGGCTCTGGAGTCAGGGTGCTGAAGAAGCAGCAAAGGTGTGGGGAGAATGGCTAGTGGATTCTTCCTTTTCTGTTTCAGATGCCAGGAATTGAGGGACCAAGTGGGGGGAATAGATGCGGGTATGATTGGCTGGCAGGGGGTGCTTGTCACAAGAAGGGGTAGTGGAAAGGGTAGGGCCTGCCCCACTAGTAAAGGTGAGGCTGCACAGCCAATACTCTCATGCGAAGCAGCAAAGGTGTGGGGAGAATGGCTAGTGGATTCTTCCTTTTCTGTTTCAGATGCCAGGAATTGAGGGACCAAGTGGGGGGAATAGATGCGGGTATGATTGGCTGGCAGGGGGTGCTTGTCACAAGAAGGGGTAGTGGAAAGGGTAGGGCCTGCCCCACTAGTAAAGGTGAGGCTGCACAGCCAATACTCTCATGCATCTTGCTTCAGGGAGGGGCTAAGTGTGCCTTTCCCAGCAGGGGGATGCAGACATGGGCAGGACTGGCCTGGGCAGGAATTCTGTGGTCCTGTTAGCTGTTC
>NW_005842196.1:1944029-1960076 GCF_000455745.1 Alligator sinensis
TGTCAGCTGTACCAACAAATCACTCAGCCAGGACTCACTGCACACTAGAGGTGCAGGCGCATAAGTGTTTACATGTCCATATCCAGAGCTTGGCTTAGGGCCCTGCTATTCCAAACGGGGCCAAACTCTGCTCTGCTACAAGAGGGCCCAAATCTATTGCAGACAATGGTGTCTGTAATGCAATGTTTCACCAGCAGGGTCAAGTATCTGTATAACAGCTGAACAACCCCTCCCTTTTCCCCTCCAATTCTCCTCCCCCAGGTGTTACCTACCATTCTGTTGGGGGGGGGGGGGGAGTTCTTTGCTTGCATTTGATAGGGGCTGACTCTGCACAACCACTTGGCCTTTGCTTCTCAGTGCTGTGCAGTTGTGAGCAAGCCCCACAGCCAAGCTAGGAATGGAAATGCTGGGTGTGGCAGCTCACACTCCTTTGTCTTCTGCCTTGCACTGGGAAAGGTCTGCATGTTTAGCTGGTGCCCCTGGGAGTGAAGGAAAGACCACAGTCAGTGCTTAGAGGGCTCACCTAGCTGCAGTGGGAAAGGCTGGAAGAGGAATAATGATGTCTGTGTTAACATAGCGGCTGTGTTAGCATAGAGGACTGTGGCAAACACCCACACAGGGGAGCACAGGCCAAAGCACACCCTTCCACAGAGTGCGCCCTCAGGCTGGCTCCAGTAAGGAAGGAATGGAGGATGTGATGGGAAAGAGATGGCAGACCTCATATGGAAGACTGGGGACTGGCATAGACTTCAGAGGCAAGCCCTCTGAAGAGAACAAGGAGGACAGTGATGACAAATGAAAGCACTGGAATGCTGATGGTGTGCGGCTGCGCAGTGCAAACTTTGTAATGGGACTAAAATAGTTTAATTGTAAAAATGTATTTTTGGTCTGTCAAGTGAACCACAGTGGTCACGTGACGGATTGTTAGAGGATCAGTTTTTATATATATTTTTGTTGTTGTTGTTTATATATCTTTATTTATTTATTTATTTATTTGAAAACTGTTTTGCTGAAGTGGGGTCCCAACAAACTTCTGTCATTGAACCTGGCAGTCCCAAGGAGCGATAGGGTATATAGGGAAGTCATCGATGACTGAGGAGGCTAACACACACTCCCACTGTGCCCCCTCACGGCCCATCAGGAGGTGTGTGACAAACTTAACACGAGTGCTTCTCAGACTGAGAGGCTGCTTCCCTACCCACACTCCAGTTGCTTTCTCTTAGGTCCCAGCATCCCAGGGGGAAGGGATTAGTCGGAAACAGCAGATCAAAGAGTCTTTGTTTTGCTAAACATGGCCCAAACCTGGAAGCCTGCAGTGAATATTCCCTGCCCTGGGCTCCAAGTGAGTGCTGAGTGCTCTTGCAAATCTGTTTGCTGCTCAGATTCCCTTTCTTACATAGCCCAAAATGGGAAAGGGGCCTCAGGCTAGAGAAATTAATGGCTGCTTCTATTTGATAACATTCAAACAGCACCATTTCCCTCCAGCAGCCTCTGCTTCTCTCCTTCTCTGCTTTTTAAAGTCCCAGCTACATTAGCTAATCCACATCTAAAGGGGCTTTGACTCCACAAAACTTTACTCTGTGTTTATAGGGCACGTCTACACATTTATTAATGCGCTTTTGCTGCTTCACATTAAGTTTAGTATCTCTAATATGAGGTACTAGATAAAGGCGCAGTAGCTGCGCTAATGTGCAGTAGCAAAGTTAGATTTTTTTGTGATGCTTATCTACTGCACATTAGCACGTTTTTTGCTGTGATGCACTAATGTAGAGGTTGTCAACCAGGGTACACAGAAAGGTCCTAGGGGTATGCACGGGTGGCTGGGGACAGAGTGCTGTCACCCACCACCCCACACCGCCACCTCCCAGGAGCAGGGCCAGGGGGAGTGGCAAAGGCAGCAGCCCCACTCTGCAGGCCGCACAGGCACTGCCCAGCTGGCCAGATGCAGGGATGGGGGGGAGCTTTCATATAGCGGCTGCCACCACCATCCAGCACTCTACGCTGCCTTCCCACAACCGGTTGCACATATGGCTCTGCAGGCTGCTGACAGGTGGCGTATGATTGGCCATCTGTGAGGCCCATCAGCAGCCTGTGGAGCTGCATGTCACCTGCAACCAGCTATGGGAAAGCAGCATGTGGTGGCGGCACAGGGTGGTGGGTTGCAGCAGCAGTGGTGTGGGGTGGTGGGTGAAGGTGGCGACTGCCATGGGTAAGCTCCCCCCCCCCCCCCCCACCCCACCCCCGCCCCCCACCCCCCCCCCCCCAACTCCACATCTGGCCACTGCCACCAGAACGGTACACTTCTTAAAAAAGGTTGAAAACCCCTGCACTATTGCACAGTAGAACTGTACACTGCACATTAAGGTGTCTGGTTTAGACGCGCCCACAGACAGGCAGTTCAGCATGTCCATATTACCACAAGGCACTGCTTGGCACACCATTGGTCACTACAGTATGGAATGACAAGTCAAGTTGCCTCCTTCAGGGATTTAGGGGTGGCTCTAGAACAGACTTGCCAAAGATGCCACACTAAGGTGACAAAGTCCTTCTGGGAGCCAAGGGAGTGCTCGCTGTTTCCTGCTACAGCTCCCAGCAAGTCAGTGGTATGTGATCAAGAGCAAAACGTGGCCCTTAGTACCACAGTATGTGGCAGAGATGAACAGTATGTCACATTCCTACAATTAAAAAAAAAAGCCTTTGATCTGGTATCCCATGATCACCTCTTGGCGAAACTGGCCAGTTGTGGCCTTGGGTCCACCACGATCCACTGGCTGGGAAATTGGCTCTGTGGTCGGACCCAGAGGATGGTAATTGATGGAAGTCAATTGTCATGGTGCCCTGTGACCAGTGGGGTCCCCCAAGGCTCTGTCCTTGGACCCATATTGTTCAACATCTTCATTAATGTGGACATTGGAGTCAGAAGCAGACTGGCCAAGTTCACCGATGACACGAAACTTTGGGGCAAAGCATCCACACCTGAAGACAGGAGGGTGATCCAGGCTGACTTGCACAGGCTCAGCAAATGGGCAGACGAGAACCTGATGGTGTTTAACACCGAAAAATGAAGAGACTTGGGGATCATCATTGACCACAAGATGAACATGAGCCTTCAATCCGATGCTGAGGCTAGTAAAGCGACCAAAATGCTGGCTTGCGTCCATAGATGCTTCTCAGGCAAATCCCAGGACGTTATTCTTCCCTTGTACTCGGCCTTGGTGAGGCCGCAGCTGGAGTACTGCATCCAGTTTTGGGCCCCACAATTCAGAAAGGATGTGGAGAAGCTTGAGAGAGTGCAGAGAAGAGCCACGCGCATGATCAGAGGTCAGGAAAACAGACCTTACGACGACAGGCTAAGAGCTATGGGGCTCTTTAGCCTGGAAAAGCGCAGGCTCAGGGGTGATCTGATGGCCACCTATAAGTTTATTGGGGTGACCACCAGTATCTGGGGGAACGTTTGTTCACCAGAGTGCCCCAAGGGATGATGAGGTCAAATGGTTATAAACTCCTGCAAGACTGTTTCAGGCTGGACATAAGGAAGAATTTCTTTACTGTCTGAGCCCTCCAGGTCTGGAATAGCCTGCTATTGAAGGTGGTTCAAGCACCTACATTGAACACCTTCAAGAGAAAATTGGATGCTTATCTTGCCTGTATCCTATGACCCCAGCTGACTTCCTGCCCTTCGGGTGCGGGGCTGGACTCGATGATCTTCCAAGGTCCCTTCCAGCCCTAATGTCTACGATATTTATGAAATCTATGAAATTACAATACAATCCAAAAACTGTAGCCACTCAAAACAACAAAGGCCGACTCAGACCTTGCTCCAATCTGCTCCAAAACCAACCCTGGGACACGGACAACAGAGTCCTTCTAGTTGTCACATACAGCCCCATGAATGACTGGTGCCTCCCAAGACGGGACACACACACGCGCACACACACACACACACACACACCCCGCCCACTGCTGCCGGAGTTGGTGTCAGCAAGCGGAGACCACCTGCAGCCACCGGCTTCAGTGTTGGTGGTGATTAGTGGCAAGCAGGGACCGCCCACAGATGCCAGCGGTGGTGTTGTCATTGGGGGGTGGTGGTGAGTGACAACCAGGGACTACCCGCAGACACCGCCGGTTGTGTCAGCGGTGAGGAGGAGAGCAGATGGCAAGCGGCAACTTGCCCGCAGAAGCCAGTGGCGTCTTCGGCGGCAGCCAATCTCAGGGGGGGCACCTGCCCTCCCGTTTACCCCCTATGCATCGCCTACATACAGCCTGAACACTTAAGACACATCATTAATGACCTTCAACCCCTCCTGGAAAAGGATGACCTTCACAAGGCAGTCTTTGGGGACCAACCTATCCTGGTTTACAGACAGCCCCAACCTCAAACAGCATCTCTCAAACAACAGACTAACACGCTCCTATCTTAACCAAGGCACCAGGTCTTGCAATGGACACAAATGCTTGCTATCTCCCCACATGAATACAGACCATATAATCACTGAACTGAATAACATAGATTATAACACATAAGGTTAATTCACCTGAAACTCTACCAGCATCATACATGTCATCACCTGCTTACAGTGCCCCTTCACTGTCTATATCAGATAGGGCTATCTCTGCGTGAAAGAATGAATGAACACTGATCTGATATCAGCTGCAGAAAGACACACAAGCCTGTGGCAGAACATTTCCACCTCCCTGGACACTCCATCGCTGACCTCAGGATTGCTGTTCTCAGGCAAAATAAATAAATAAATAAAATCAGTTTGAACAGGAAATTGCAGACCACAAAACCATCCACAGACTGGACTGTGTTTAGTATGGTTTAGACAGCGACTGTTATTCTTATCTTGTTACCTGTATTAGCTTTTGTGACCCCTCTTTGTTCCTATGGATTTGCTGCTCATTTTCTTTTCTCTCCTAGCACTGCCCTCCTCCCCGCTCCTTTCCTCTCTCTCTCTCCCCCACACCTTCCCTTGTCTTTTGTATTCTAAATTCTCTCTCCTTCTTACATTCTGCTTCCTGTCTGTCCTTTCACAGCATCTGATGAAGGGAACATGGGTTCACAAAGCTTGTACTCGCTATATGTAGAGAGTAATTCTGTAGAGGTGCATATGTACCCTTCCTTATGTTTCCATCAGGGTAGGCCTGAGTTTTCACTCTGCTCGCAGGCTGTGACTCAGTCTGGAAAGCCTGGAACATGGACTTGATTTATTGAAGGAAAAGGAATAAAAAATGCAGGAGAATGGCAGGAAATGATTGTTGCATTAATGGCTAACTCCTGGACAAGCAGCGTTAGCTGCACTATGTCTGCCTAGATTGGTGTCTAGGTTTCATGTGCATTTATGTTGGGGGGAGTGTCAGCCTCATTATTCAGAAGGGGCAAAGGGGCTAGGGTCACACAAGGCATTGAGCATGGTCAGTGTAGGGGGAGGGCAAAAGCCAGGCCACAGGCTACTTTCCAGATTCCTGAGGCAGGTCCTGAGCAGATTGTGATGTTTACCCGTGCTATCCAAAGATGGATCCCAGCCCTGAGTGTTACTGCAAACACACAGAGCCTGTGCCAAGGTAAAGAGCCCTGATAAAGCCTTTGCCACCCCTAGCATGTGTTGCTACAGAAAACAGCTCACCCTCAGCACTGATGAAATTATCACACCTCCAGCCTGCATCTGGGGCTTGTACCCTTTTTGTCTTACCAGTAGCTTGAGTCCTGCTGAGCCTAGTTCATCTGTAGCTACTTCTCTAGACAATGATCCCTCCAGTGAACCATGTGCTATGGAGAACACTACCATCAGTCCTGTATGAGGGGCTTGAATGCACATGCCCATGCCCATGCAAAGACCTGGGCATTACCACTCCATGATTCCTGAAGCAGAATGGAGTAGCAGACACTTGGGTGGGCCAGTAGGATAGCACACTCCACTTGATCACAGGATTTACATTGCTATCCTAAAAGATATTATTGGTCCTCTAGCAGTGCTGGTGACTGACCACTGAGCTTCCCCTGTCATATAGCTGCCAGAATCCATGAGTCTAAGATGTCTTTGAGGGAAGGCAGAGGAGAAGGCTGAAGGAGGGGGCTGCTCATCTGCTGGGAGGTCTCATGTTTTACATGCTAAAAATTGTTACCTGTATCAGCTTTTGTGACCCCTCACTACATAGAATTATTGGGTTGGAAAGGACCTCAGGGGCCTTCTAATCCAACTTGCTGAATGTAGGATTCGCTCTTCCTAACTATCCTAGATAGATGCCTCTGCAGCCTCTTCTTGAAACCTCCAATGAGGGAAGCTACATAGCTCTTTGAGACAGCAGGCCCCATGGTCCTGCTGGTCATTCTGGGAGGCAGGTCATCTTAGAGAATGGTAGGTAATGCTGTACCTCAGATCTCAGCAGTGGAAGTCAGTGATATACCTTCCAAGCAATGCAGCTCATCTCTACCCCCTTTCCTCTGCCCCCTCCCACAGAGCTTTCATGTTTAAGTAGGAGTTCCCTAGAATCAATACCCCCATGCAACATGCGTCCCAGTGCTTGGGGATCTTCCAAGCAAGTTGATCCATTACTTCCTTTCCCTTCAGTCCCACCCACATCCTTTGCTCTTGAGGAGTCCTCAGCTTTAGTATCCTGCTTTGTTTCTCCAGTTCAGTGCTCCAAAGGGCTTGTCCACAACTGATGACTGTCTAACTCCCCAGCAGTGAGGATGCCAGCTGCTCTGAGATGGAATATAGCTAATTCTTATGAGTTCTTCCTATGAAGTCATGGATTGGGATAGGGTCTTCACAACACCCTCTAAAAATAGCTTATGGCTGTGCATTCTCGTGATAACTTGCCCTGCCACAGCCCTCTAATCCTGAGCACATGCTGGTCTGATCATGAGCTGACAGGTGCAACCAGAAGATGAACTGCAGGCCTTGAGGATTATAGCGGGAATCTCTTTGCCTCCACAGGAGAATTCGAGGGTGGGCAAAAGGAGGACGAGCTCCACACATGCTACCATGCCAGTGGCTGTCACTGTCCCAGAAGGGTGGGGAGGAGTGCCATCATCCCAGGTACACAGCCTTCCTGTGAGAGATGAGGTGTCATTTGGAGGAGGGGTTGTAATGTGCACACATCCATTACGAACTAGTTTGAGATGCATCAAACTCATTTCGCAAAGGCCATCAAACATGGTTGTGATTCAGGGCTGTGCTATTGTTCTGCAGAGTAGCTCCCATGAAAGCCAAAGGGGCTTTTGTATGAAAATCAATGGTAGGATGCAGGCCTGAGGCCAGTTTGAACCAGTGACATAGGGCCACTCTTGTGTTACCAGCCAGCTTGGATTCTTTGTCAGTTCTCTCACATTTCTAGGGTCTAAACAGAGGGTGGAGCAGGACTCAGGGCTCATGTTCAAAGATGGGACTGAGGGTTTTCAGAGCAGCTGATGCTCCCTCTGCATGGGGATGCTCTTTGTGCTCAAGGGTGCTGTAGTCTGATCCCTTCATTTTCCACCCTCCATATTCTTATCCCCAGGACTCCCAGACTACCCCCTTCCCTGGAATCTGACTAGCAATCACTGATATGCTGAGCACATCCAGCCATGGCCCCTGCTGTTCATTCCACACCTGTTCAGAGCCCTGCGAGCTCCTCAGGGTGTGGAGACTGTTACTCAGGATCCAGCTGGAGTAGATTGTGTGTAAACACTGCAGCAGATAGACTGAGACACACCCGTTAGAAGGCAAACACGCTGTGCCCAGGCTCAGCCTACCACGGTGGCAGCATGACCAGTGCTAGCAATACCACGAGCTCTCAGGCAGAGAAGTAAAAAAAACTTTAACCACTGGCCTGTTCTGACCGTGTTTCCACAATGAGCCAATTCTTGGCTGATTTTGCAGGGGCACTGGAGCAGGAGCAGGGAGTCCCTCCTGGCTCCCTGCACAAGCAGGCTGTCAGTTAGCTGCAGGGCACTGGGAAGTGCTGGCTAGCAGCACTAAACGCTTCCCAAGGGTGGGGGCGGGGGGCGCGACTGTGGATAGGGGGACTGGGGGCTTATTACTCCAGCGCTCCACTGCTTCCTTGCTGCTGCCAGTGCATCTTCCTAAGCGTGCATGGGACCGCGGCTCTGTGCCCTGGCTCACTTTCCTGAGGTGATTCCTGTTCCTTTGCTTTGGGGCTGTTCAGGGACTGTCCCCATGCAAATCAAAACAGCTTCATGGCAGTTCCAGTTTATGCTCTTCTTTCTACGATACCAGGGCAGCACTCGTGGCCCTGAGTGCTACCTAGAATCAAATCCTTTTGCTGCACAGAGGTGTTTGTGCCTCCAGGCTTTGCAACTCCTCCCCAGTTGCCTCTGGCCCTGAAGAAGCCTGATTGTGCTCTGCCTTCTGAGATAAAGAGGAGGTGGTTCATCAGACAGCTACAAGTCTCCTCATGCCTCCAAGCAGGCAAGTCTCCAGCAGCAGCAAACAGCTGCTGCTTCAGGCTGGCATGCATTGTGCAATGCTGTACGTCAGGTTAAAAAGCTGTGGTGGGGGGGGAGCCTTCCATGGGCCTGGTTCCGAAAGCTAGAGATCAGATCACGGTCCCTGCTCCCTGGCCCTCCATCTTTATGCACAGGTGGAGCACTGGCTCAGGATGTTATTGCTGCTAACCAGCTCCGAGCTCTGGTTTCTTGCTCCGGTGCCCTCAGCTGTTGAAGTTCCTTTATGGTGTTTTTTCCACATCCTCCCCCAGCTGGGCCCAACAGTCAAGTTCCTGTTTTATACTTAACTGTGTCTTTACATACAGAACAGAAATGAGAGGTCCAGTCTTGCAGCCTGAGACAGAGGGAGCTCTCCCTGCTCACAGCCTGTAGGGCCAGACTCTATTTGCTGGGACCAGATAAGGCTCAGCATCCTTTGTTCTTCATACCTTTGTTCCTTATTCCCTTTCCCCTTCCACTGTCACACCACATACAAGGGGATTTTTCTTGGGAGGCAGGAGGATCTGGGAGGCAAGGGTCATTGTTTAATGTTAGGCCCAGCTGCCGGATGCTGCCCATGGACTCTAACAGGTCCCAAGTGTCCAGCACTCAGTAGTAATTGGGAGGGGGAAGGTAGAGGGCTGCTGGAAAAGACCCAGGAATCCAGCAGACAGCAGCCCCCTCCTCTGCTCCCCCACTTCTCTCAAGACATCAGAGAGGAGGCCTGAGCAGATTTGCTAGCTACTGTGAAACTGGAAGCAGGGCAAGTTTATAAAGATGCAGAAAATTCCTGACCCCAGAGTTGTGCTACATAGTACAGGAGATAAGGGAGCTAGGGATAGCAAGGCTGAAGAGCTGCCCTTTCAGAAACAAAATACAGACATCACCCCCTCTTCTTTGTCCTCTTCTAGCCTATCTGGGATGGGGGAGGCATGGGGGGAAAGGAGGCATGAGCTTCAGGGCCTGCATACATCCTGACTTTGGGACAAGCCTGCTCTTTCTGGGCCTCTCCTATAGGGCCTTGTCTGCAGTCATGCACTAGCACCCCTACTTGCCTTGGCACCTTGGCTTTACAGGTTTATACACAGCCCCTTTATAGCCACACCCATTGTAAGGTCCCCTATATAGCGAGATAGACAGAGGGACGTGAAGGCAAATGAGAATCATGGGCCTGAAGTAACGGCACTGCAAGTCAATGGACTTAGGCCAGGATAAAATTAGTGCAAGGAAGAGCAGAGTCAGGCTTGCTGATTTCAGCGGGGTGGTAAGGGCTCAGTACCTCTTGGTCATACCACCCTAAGCAGGGAATGGGCAAGCACAGTTCCCTGAGCAAAGGGAGCTGCATCCACCAGCTTTGTACCCAGGAACGCATGAGGTGGAGTTTGAGATCTCCTTGTGCAGAAGCGTGGGATCTGTAGCTGTGTTTCTTGTAGGTATTCTCAGTCACTTCAGGGAATTTACAGGGCCACAACAGTTTACACTGGTGTAACCCCAGAAATTTGCTTATTAATGAACCATCAGGTCACAAAGTTATTGAATTTATTTTCCAAACCACTCCAGCTCAGACTGTGTGGAACCTTCCCCTACTTCACCCTAATAACTAAATCTTAGCACTGATTATGCTAGTTCTAGTCCCTTCCACAGTGGTACTCCAGAGTTACACCAGTGTAGCTGACAGCACATTTTGGCCCAGTGCCACAGTTGGTTCAAAGAGGTCTCTTGGGACAGAGACAGGCATTACACATAAACTGGTTTAAGTGATCAGAAACTGGTTAAAACCTATAACAGAACAGACATCCAGTGCACATAAACCAGTTTGAAAAGGGCTGAAACCGGTTTGAGATAAACTTGGTTGAATGTAGTATCAGACTTGACTGATTTGGGTCAAACTAGTTTATGCAATGTCTATCCCAGACCCCTTCCTGGTTTAAATTAAACCAGAGTCCCCCAACATCCCAGATGCTTTGCAGCCCTGGCTCTCTGCTGCAGCTCCGACAGAGACTGCAGATACAGCAGTGTCTGCCTGGATTCCCCTTGCTCCACCCACCCCTCACCACTCCCCGCTCAAGCAGAGATTCTTCGCCCTCCCCTCTCCTACAGCAGAGACGTAGCCAGCATGTGGTATGCTGGCTAATGTGGAGAGGTGTCTGTGTAAGGCAGACAAGACAAAGGCAAACAGGACTGTGTCAGCTTAGGAATTTTTGGAGCTAATCAACAGGTAGCTGGTAATGTCCCTCCGTTCCTTCCTTGGAAAAGCTGTTTAATTAAGAAGAACTTGAACTAATGGAGAGAAGCTGTTGTTTTCTTAGTGGGCTGATAAACACTGAGTTAGGGGTGATAAACACTGTGTTATCAACTACCTGCTGGACTGCTCAGGAGTGTGGTGGGGGGGCAAAACCCATCCCTAATCAGAGCATCCTGCCAGGGCCTGGCCACGCCCCCCTCAGCTCAGCACTCTGCAAGGGAAGGGAGGGCTGCTCTAGCACTCCCTGGCTTCTAGCCTGAGCCACTGCAGGCATGTGCCAGCATTTCTTCGGTCCAGAGGGGATGTCTTTGTGGTTACAAATGGGCTCAGACTAGCCAGGTTAGACTAACCTGCAAAGATTGAATCAATTCAGGCTACAGCTTTTTGAATGTCTGTCCCTAGCCTTGGAGGTACTGCTCAGGCCCCAGACCATGCCCACATTTTCTGTGAGGTGCAGAGGGTTTGGCTTCAATGTGAAATGAACTGGAAGCAAAGTGGAGCTGCCCAGCTGTGGCATAACTGGCGGGTGCTGGGGATTCCTGGAGATGGGCGATTTTTTTTTTGGTGTGAATTAGTCCAGCAGCTCTCAAGCAGAGTCTGTGGGAGATTCCAAGACAGGCCTTGGATTAGCTCCTGCCACATAGACATCAGGCAGCACTTCAGCCTGGACTTTCCTGCTAGCTGGATTCTAGTTCAGTACTCTTGCCTGGTTTCCAGAGAGAAAGGCAGGAGGCAGTAAGTGGGGATTCAGTAGTGCTATGTCAGGAATCACCAGGTGGTGCTGTTACATGGTTACAAGTTGTTAACATGTCAGTGAAGCACAATCTTTGGAAGACATAGCATTAAGAATCTGTTATAATTACAAAATGCTTGTTACCATTGGTCTTGTTCTTCACTGACCCTTGGAGATAAATGTTTGAAGATAGCTGGGAGTTTGCTTTGCTTTATTCTCTATATCTGGAGATAATGGTTGGGACACAGTTCTTCTTTGGGAATGTGACACCGGTGTTTAGATTTAAGATTTCTGACTGGGGGGCGGTGGAGTTTGCCCACATGCTGTTTATGGCTGTCTCTGCTCCAGGACTGGGATATAAATGCCTACAAAACAACCTGAGCATAGAATTCTACTTCGGCTTAGCAGAGAAGCAATGCTGATGTCAGAGAAATGTCAATGGTATTAATGAATGTGGAGTCCTGGGCTGTACCCCTGGAGGTAAAAAGACCAGATTCAGTGCAGTGTAGGAGGGGGCTAGCTGGGTGCCATTTAATCCTAGGTGTCATCTAGGGCAGTCCAGAGATTGCCCTAATTTATGCCTCTACTGCCAACGGGCCATTCCAATAGCTAGGGATAGACTGTGCAGCCATTTCTCTGTACTAGCACCTAAAAGGCAATGCACCAACTTCATGCTACCTGGGGATCCCTTTGCACCAGAAGAATTCTCAAGCTAGCTGATTTAGATGATCTTTGTGCTGTAGATAGATAGATCTATAGACAGATCTCATTCTGTCCCAGATAGATAGATAGATAGATAGATAGATAGATATCTTTGAATCCAAGATAAAAGGAAATAACTAGATAGTTGCACTTCTTCCATTTATGTATTTCCATCTCTTCTTCTTAACCTTTTCTGTTTCTTTTTCAATGCAGCCCCAACACTTGTCACAGGGACAGTCTGAAACCCCAACAGGAAGGGGGTCTCAGACTGGGCCAGATTCTGCTCTCTTCAGAAGGTGTGAGGTCTGGCCCTCCCAGAGAATCCCTAACATAAGAAATGGTCATAGAGACTCAGACCTAAAACAGGATGTGGAACCTGTCTGAAGTCAATCTTAGTCCTTGGAGTTGTCAAGAAACTAGTGTAACTGCAAAGTTTGCACAGCACTTCTTACTGTAGCAAGTTTCACATCCTTTTTCTCAAGTAAGCTCCCAGCACACAGGATCTGCCCCACCCAGCCATGATCAATTCAGGTCTCAAAAGCTCTTTGGAGATACCTTTGCACCAAACCTCAGTCATGGAAAATGCATTTGCTTGTTATTTAACAATGGCAAGTGCATGTGTCTAGGGGCGCTTCCCTGGTGTTATGTTGCCTCCTCACAGTTCCTGCTTCACACCTTAACTCTTCCTATCAGAATGAAGCACTGTGCTGTTGCCTCCCCAAGGGGCTAGAGCAGCCAGGCCACAAATCTCCAGTAACACAAGAGCCTGGCCCTCCTCTAACTGAGAATATTATTGTTATTCTTGTAACAGTCTGAACATGAGGTTTGTAGACTTGAATCAGTCCCCTCCATGGCCTGCCCTTTACAAGGTAGGTTGTTGTGCTTCCTCTATAGACTTCTCAACACCAGCAGTAGCCAAGCGTACCTTTTATGAGCACAGCAAATAGAATGACATATTGCCCAGTTCAGGTTAAAGCCTGCAGCTAGGGACAGATATTATACATAAACCAGTAAAAGTGATTGGAAACCAGTTCCAATATATAAGACAACATAAGTTCAGCATGCATAAACCGCTTTCAGAATGGCTGAAACATGTTTAAGATAAACCTGGATAGATGTAATATCAGATTTAACTGATTTAGGTAAAATTGGTTTATTGAACTTCTGTCCTAGATTCCCCCCAGACTCAAGTTAACTCACAGTCCCCCAGCATCCCAGGATGCTTTGCACCTCCCCTACAACCCTTCCCCTTGGGCTAGCCTTGGCCCAAGCTGTCTGCTCCAGCTGAGCAGAGAGGTGTGCTTTAGTCCTCTGGGGATTCTGGCCTGGGCCACTGCAGGCATGTGACTGCATTTCCAGAATCAGAAGTGAATGTCTGTTTATTTGCTTATCGGTTCAATCTATGCAGCTTAGACTAACCTGCGAAGATTAAATCAATTCAGCCTTGGGCTTTTTGACTGTCTATATTTAGACTGCATTTCACTACTGAATCAGAATCACTCAACTTTTTGGAATAACCCCTCTCACTTCTGCAATGAAAGGAGATTCTCCTTCAGCTCCAGTGCTAAAGGCCTGTGTGTCTGGAGCTCTGTCCTGTGCTGCCAAGAAATTCCATATGATCATAACATGATTACAAATTCTTAGAAGATCATGGAAGGTTTTAATGCTCTGCCTTGCCAATGATCCATTTAGTCTCATTTTCTATCTTCAACAATGACCAGAACCAGATGCTTTAAAGTAAGGAATAGCAGCACTCTTGTTAGGAGGATAGTGATGACACAAGAACAAATGGGTACCAGCTGACCAAGAATTATTTGACCTGGAATTTGAGGAGAAGGTTCTTAACTGCCAGAGGAACAAGATTCAGGAAGGATGTTCTAATGAGAGGAGCAGGAGCCAACAGCTAATATTAAGTGAGAGCTGATAAATTTATGAGCAGGGTTATATGAAGTGATTAACTCAGTGATTTCTGTGGTCCTTTCCAGTTCTATGTTCCATTTTCCTATGCATCATAGGGGAATTTCCTCCAAATCCTAGCTAATGCTGAGTTTATACCTTGAAATAAGTGGACTGAAAACCTTGCACTATGTATCAGAGATAACATAAATACCATTGCTATGCCACTGCATAGAAGTGTCTGATCCCTTTAACAAGACTTATTAACTTGATAATGTATTGTAACAGTGGGTTCTGCAAGTGTATAGTACCTGTCTTGGCTTATGTCTCTGCTTTTTACCCTCATCACTACTATCTCAGTCTTTGGTGTGCCATCTTTGGCAGCTCTGAATGGATCACAGAGGATTAAGGTCAGGCAACAGGTCAGAAACAAAGAAACAAAAAACTTTTCATGCAATAATCCCTTGTAATAAAGCACCAGGGGAAAGAGAAGATAAACAATGTCTGCTATGCAAGCCAGCTGCTTCCTAAAATAATGTGCTCCAAAGTGTACCATGAGCCATCAGCTGCTTCTTTCCAGGCACAGATTTCTACCCCCTCCCCAGATACAAGAAATAAGTAGAGGTGGGGTAATGGAAGAATGCACCAGTGAAGTTCCCTGACTGAGGAATGCACTTTAGTGTTTTACAGTAGGGTCACATTAATCTGAGGTGCCCTCTGCCCTCTTCGGAATGTAACTGTTTCAGAACATAGCGATTCTTACACATTTTAGAAGGGCTGGAAGATACAGGATCAGCATGGTCTTTGCCACAGAATGGGAAGTGCTAGTGTTCCCTAGAGTAATGAAACAGAAAAACTTCAGTTAAGTTTTTCCTGGGGTAGGAAGGAGAGAGTAATGTTCTGACGGGCCAGGGAAAAAGATGAAGACTGAATTTCTTTCTCGCTGCAGAAGAAGACTATGACAATGAGAGTCCACAGTGACAGGAATTTACTTTGCTGTAGGGAAGGGACAGGAATTTACTTTGCGGTAGGGAAAAAATATGAAAAGGTCAGTGTTGGCCTTGGGTAAGAGGACACAACTGTTGAAGCCCCTGGAGCCATAAGCATTTAATTTGTTTCATTTAATTAAATATGCCCACTTATGTTCTGTCCCACCTAGAACCATTCATCAATCTTTTCTATTGCATTTGTCACTGAATCATCAGAGCACCTAAGTTTCAACCCAGTTTTTCTAGTAAGGATCTCCTCCCATGCCTGTGGAAATACAGTAAAACATGCTCCTCGTATGAGACTCGTTTTCAGCTCCTCACACCACTGAAATTCATGGAAGCCACCTGCGTTTAGCAGTGGGCGATGGAGACCAGTGCCCCATTGCCATCCATAGGAAGGAGATCCCCCTCAAGACTCTGGCATCCTCTGGATTCTGTGGTGAGATTTCCTTTGCGATTTGGGAGATTCCAGAGACAGCGCTACCTGTACACCTATTCAGAAGAGTCAGAACCAAGGCAGAGGCTGTGTTCTTCCTGCAGCAGAGCCTTGGCTTGGCCTACACCCTGAAGTTGCTGTACATGAGTGGGGGCCATTCCTACTGCCTCTTCTCCCAGTCAGATTCCACTTTTCCTAGAAAGGGAACACCCATGAGCAGTAGCTTAACTAGAGGTGGGCAAGCAGGGCACCAGTAGCACTTAGAGGGAGCATAAGAGCAGCAGCTGCTGCTGCCACCTCCACCTAAGGCACAGAACCTCCCAGTTATGCTTCACACCAGTCATCTCAGGATTATGATGTGTAAATGGATCAAATAACTTCCCCCATCTTGTCTGGTTTCTTTTCTGAGCCTGACTTGGGGCCGGACGGAGGGGGTGCCTAGGGAAGGGACACAGACCACACAGCTGTTTCCAGTCTCCCTGACATGTTCCCTTGAGCCAGGGAACGAACCCAACAAACAATGGGAGCTCCAGGGTGGGAAATAATATTTATTTCATGATTCATTTAGCTTTGTTGCTTTTTCTTCAAAGACAAGGCTGGCAACAGTACTTGCAT
>NW_005842196.1:1960107-1967846 GCF_000455745.1 Alligator sinensis
CCTGCTGCACACCTTGTTTAAAGCCCTCAGGATCTTATGGGTTCTTGGGGAGAGGAGAGGAAGTTTAAGCAGTGTGATCAATTACTATTCTATGATATACAAAAAACTAGACCTCTTGGTTCCAAAATGATACCTTTTATTAAACCAACTGGATATGATAAGCATTTGCTCACATGGTGTTAAGCTGCTGTTTGCTGAACAGAAATCCATAATCACTGGTTTAACAGAAATGATGACTTAATGTGTTCCTTAGGACAGACAGGCCTTCTGGGTTTTTCCAGCCTGGCTTCTGCCCCCATCCCTGTGAGAGAGACTTGTAACAGCTTTTGACAACAGGCCTGATGAAGGCCCTGATGCAGCAAACCACTTAAGCCCACTCTTAACTGGAGCATAGTTCCATCAAAGTCAGTGGCACTGCTCATGTGCCTTGCTTTAAGCATGTTGAAGTGCCTTGCTGGGGTTGAATCTTTGTCTTACTGTAGGAGCTTTATTCTTTATGTCATGTCTTGACTCCACTGTTTTCAGCCACGGATGCTATAGTATACACAGAATCCAGCCTTATTACCATTACCCACTTGTAGAAGGTATCTGCCTCCATATTCTCAGGGGCCTTTAACCAGTGTAGAACAGAGGAATATATTTCCTTGAAAACAGGAAGCTCATATTATAAGGGCCCCAAACTGCACTAAGCACCTTGGGATCAGGGTACTGAAAGGTTCTCACAGGCTCCCTTGGCAGCATCTTCTAATTGACTAATAATCACCCTATAAGGCAGTAACATTTACCTGCTCTTCAGGCTCGTATTTTCCCTCCCTGCTCTGCTCCCCAGGTGCCCTCCCAGTGCTAACATTTTCTCAGCCAGCTCCTAAGGAACTGTTGAGTTGATTGCATCAAAGCCCCCTGGATTAATTGCTATCAATCTTCTTCCAACCTCCCTGCACCTTATGAATTACTCCCCAGGATGATGCAGCCTGAGTCACAGGAATTTGCATTGTGCTGCACTTCCTGCCCTGGCTGCTTCCCTCCCTTTGATTGGACTCTGAAGCAGGGAAGTTGTTTGCTATCTCAGCTGGTTTTGTTCCCCTCTGTTACTTGTTCAGCTCCTTGTATTTCCCCCTTCCCACCGGACTGAGCTGTATCACTTTCCTTCTGCAGTTTTTGCTAGCTCTGTTTTGTTTAGTTTTCTTGACCTCGCCACCCTGCTGCCTCCTGCTCCCATCATGTGATTTTTTTTTTTCTTTTAGCCTTTATCAGATCTTTTTTTTCAGAGCACCAACTGTGAAAAAACACACACGTTCTTTATAACAGAAGCTAGCACTGTTTGCTTCAGACAAACTTTACCGTGGACAGGTGTGAATTCTGCCAGGGAAGGGTTAAGTAGGTTCTTCTGACTTGGAAGCCAATGACAGGTTAGACTCCCTTGAGATAAGGGAGGTAGGTGTGGCTCTCTGGAGAGAGGATCTGGAGTGAAGGCTGGGTAAACCAGAGAGGGACTGTAGCAACAGCCGAACCAGGGAAAAAGACTGAAGCGCATTCTTTATGTTATCTTGTTTGCTTGGTTAATCAACCCACACCTCTGAAAGGGTGTGTTTAGATCTTAACATCCCACGTGGATTGTGTTTGTAGAGCAGGTCTGGATATGCAGGCCTGCACACAGCCTTTTCTTATTTTTCCAGGATAGAAGAATATGGAGCTTATAAATACAGGCTTTCTCTAACTCCTCATTCCTTCTTTGCCAGTGAGATATATCCTGCTGCTTTGCCTGGAAGTTGCAGTAACTGCAGTATCAGTGACCATGCACAGAGAGTTCTTTGTGTGCAGCATGTTGGGAGGATTATTAGGGGCCCAGAAGCTTGTTTAACATCTCTCCCAACTATACAGGTTGGTCCAGTAAAAGATACCACCAAAAAAACCCTTGCTTCTCAGATATTTTTGGATCATCACAGCTGCAGCAACACTCCAATCCTATTTAATTCTCCAACCCTTCAGGGGAAGTTGAAAGCATAAAGCACTTAGCTCATTACCTTTCTGCCACCATCCACTTTCTCCTTTCCAAACACTGAGAGCTCTATCGGCTAATAGACATTAGTGCTGAGGTTACCCACAGTTTCCAGGTTCTCACTCATTTCTTCCTACTGCTTCATTGCCAAACAAAGTCATATCAGTGAAGATGGAGCGCTGGTGAATAGATGGCCACTGATTCAAAACATCATTATTAAAATGTTATGTGCTGGAATTATTAAAGATGCAGACATTTGGGAGTGAGGGCATTTTATTCATGGTTCTACAAATAACCTTAACTCTGCCCTGTATCCTTACTGATCGGGCACTTCCTGGTAATACACTTGTACTATATTACAATTCCAGGTCACTGACAACAAAGAAAACAGTCATTTATTCTCCAGACATGTGAACACCACCTTTCACTTTATAGTGAGTTAATTGTGTGCAAGCCTGCTTTGGTGAATGGGGGGACCCTGAATTTTGCTGCCCTACATGGAGTAAGTGAGGCAAATATGTACATATGATGTTCAGTACTATAGCAAGGAAAATGGGAAAATGGGGCACCAGCCCTGAGTGCCAACTCAGAGAGGGCATACCCCAGGCATCTTTGCCACAGGAGGCACAGCCTGGCACTGCCCAGCCACAGGAGTTTGGCTGGTACAGCCTTACCCCCAGTAGTGCATCTCAGGGTGGGGGAAGCGAGCAGGGCACCATGGCACCCGGGAAGCCTGCACTGTGGGGCTTCTGTAGCAGGTGTGGGATGAGTCTCTCCCCCATCTGCAGCATCCCAAACCCATGCTTCTACAGTAGCAACTGCTGCCAGAGTATAAAGAGCCAGACCAGGTAAGACTCCACTACCTCTCCCTCCAGTGGACAGCATAATCCCATCCCCCCTCTGCCCAGGGTGGTCAAGGAGTTTGCTATGCCTCTGATGATCTCATATATGCAGGGTGGTCTCTGACTCTCACCAGGTAAGTGAGGGGTTTGGATGTGTTCTTGGGCTCACAGTATTGTTCCTGGACCACAAGTGAAGTGCAAGAAACAAAGCATTGTATTAATGAACTCTCATAACATGCCCTGTGAGGTGGGTGCATGCATTTACCCACCCCTAGTTTTGTCTGCAATTTCTGCACTCCCTAACTGAGCCATCAGAGGGCTGCTCAGTGAGCTGTGCATAAGCTCCTGGACACAGGACAATGGTGTAATTTAAACTGGTTTTGTACACTGGTGTATATCACATGGGGATCCAGAGGGGGCAGAAGGCCAGTTATGTTGGGGTAGCTGCTGCAGAAGGCACTATTACAACCACAGGGTGTGTGGATGGGGAGCACTTTTACACCAAGCAAACAGTTACTTCAGGAAAATGTTGGACCTGAAAAATCTAAACCGGTATAAATTCCACTAGGTAACTTTACAGCTGTTTTTTGTAGGTTAGCTCTACATTGGTTTCTAATAAGGTGCACCAGTACAGGCCTGCATGTTGTGTGTCTTCTCCTTTTTTTTAACACGATAGATAGTGGGGTTAGAGGGGTGATGACGCCATACCACTATTTGCTCAGGAGCTGCCAAATAGCTGAAGGCTTCATTCTATGGGGCACAAAACCGACATGGCAGGTCATCTCCCAGAGGCACACACCTCTGGTGGGCACACCCTTTCACAGGACACACATGGGAGGGGAACTGTCTCAAGATTTTGCCCCATCTCTGAAAACCTCTGGCTCTGTATACACTACCAACAGCTGTCCATGGAGTGAGGGAGCAGCCAAGTGATGGTAAAGTAGGAACCTAGCTGTGCTGGGTGCACCCTGGCCTGAGAGAAGGGCGGAGGGTAGTGGGGGAGAGAAGGGATGGTAGTGCACATATTATGGCCTCAGGGACAGAACAAATACACAGGAGGTTTGCCTCCAGTAGAAATTACAATGTAGGAAAACTCCCAGCCCCACAAGCCCAGGCCCTGCAGCCCTGCATTCCTCCTTCCCCTCTCCCCAGTGGTGTTTCATAACAGCTCCAGTCCTAACAGGCCATGAGGAATTTGAAAACCCTGGTCTGCACATCCTGGTAGTGCACCCTTTCAGCTTGTTCCTGAAGTGCCAACTTCTCCCCCCTCAGCCAGTCTGCACTTATTGCACTCCATGATTTGCAATGGGACCCATTAGCAGCAGTGCTGATTAGTGCCCCCTATGCCCCCAATGCAGAGCTGCGGCAGACAGCAGCACATGCCAGTCTTCTTGTAACTGGGTCAGCACACTGGTTGCAATCACTGCCTTGGCCAGTCTTCCTTGCTCCCTGCTCTCTCGATGGTAGAACACCCCAGAGTGTACTTCTCCATATTCTGCTGACAACAATCTGTGTACAGAGTCTGTCTGCTGCTGAGGTAGTATGGGATACTGGCCCCAGTGTTCCCAGCATGGCACAGCATGAGAATTCAAGCATGGCTCAGCTGCAGTTGTAAAGAAGAGAAGCCCTGGCTCAAACAGTGTCCGATACAACCAGATCAGAGCAAGAGTATCACATACAGCTAGTTACCACTGCATAATGGTACTTGTACTGGGGACTGCGCTTTACGCCTCTTTAAGAACACACCATATAATCACCATGGGCACAGTAGGTGGAAATACTGCTCAGCCTACCAGGCTAGGACAATGAGGTCCAGCACGCCAGACACGCCTGCCAGGCAGTGTGGAGATCTGAAGCTGGATGTGCCGCAGCAATCACAGATGAGGGAGCCTGAATGTCTCTGAGTGGGGGGGAATCACTGGGCCTTTTTATTCTCCTGGTGCCACAAGGAGCAGGTTTGCCCTACCCAACTAGAAGGGCCTGGAGTGTGTGGCTCCCTAGATGGTACCACAATCTGATCTCTATGCCTGCCCAGCGTGGACTTACAGCCAGAACCACTCTTCTTCCCTCTCCACGCATAACCACAAACACATACCCAGGCCTGGCAACCTGTCAGGAATCAGGGGCATGGTCAAGGTGTTGGATGAGATTTGCTGCCCAGTGAGCAAATCAAAGGAGGCAGGGACCTGGCACAAAAGCTTGAGTGGGAAGGATGGGCTTGTGGAAGTCATGACTTGGCTGGGATGTGCCAGGGTGGGTGCCTGGGGAAGGAGAGAAGAACCGCACCAATTTGCTTGTGGTCAGACAAGGCCCTTGGCAAGTCCAACCAGGGTTAAATTACTCTAACAACAATGTGGATTCCAAATAGAGCCAATGCCACATCAATAGCACACACCAAGGAGAGTCTCAGGTGCAAGGAGTAGAGTTTTCCATTAGACATTTTAAGACATTCTTTGTTTAGGAAGCTGGGCCCAATACATCCCTTTTACAGCTCTGCTGCCTCCAGTGGGAATGAGCTGGGAATGTGCGTATGTGGGCCTGGGAAGGAGGAAGAAGAACAAGGCCTATCTGGGATGGAGTCTGTGCAACATTTACAAGAGAAGAAGCTTTTGTGCAGGTCCCTGCCTGCTGAAAAGGACCCTGGGCACAGACCATCTGAGGAATCAAAAAGGAGGGAGTGGATTTCAATGCATTTACAGAAGAGACACCATGTACAGGCCCTGGGCAAAGCCCCAGCTGGGCATGTAAATATCTGTAGGGAGACTGGAGTTTAGTGTCCAGCCTGGGGTGAGCTCTGCTATCTGTCCCTGCAGACAGCCAGATAAGAACAACTTTTCCCTCCAGGATGACAATATCAACTGATGACCTCTTCAGCCTCCTGTTGCACAAATAGTCTGCCAGGGTGGATTCAAGGGGATTAAGTGCAATCACACCCTCCTTTGATTCCTTGCATAGGACCAATACCAATAAGACTTTAGCACACGTGCAGTGAGCTCTCAGTCACCCAGTATCTGTACGTCCCAGATCTGCTGCTGTGTTCTGCTAAGCTTGCTTGGTCTCCTCAGCCAGAGGGAGCAGCCTGAGGCTGCGCAGGGAAGTGGACACACAGCTCCCATTATCCTCCCCAGCAGTTGTGTGTTTTGTTGGGTCCCCATGCTAAGGGGGGGCCTGGGGAAGGAGATAAGACACGCTCCACTTTGCTCTCTGGGGCACAAGATACTGACATCCAGACCTGTGGTAAATCCCACTGAGGTCACATTATGATAATGGCAAAGTGACCCTCTAAAACTGGTGAATATCTCACTGGGACAAGAGCTTGCCCCTTTGGCCTTCCCTCAGCTCCCTCAGCGGCCATATCTTATGATGGGATAGGCCTGTGCTTTCCCTCTGGCCTCCCATTCCATTGGACTGCTCTCTTTGCTTAATGAGGGAAAACAAGCTTAGGGTGCTTTTTCTAATCAGATAGCCATCGTCAAAGACCCCTGGTGAAACATCTCTCGTGAAGGGTGAATGCAATGCCACCTCCCAATTCAGTCAACCCTAGGCTCCACCAGTGCTGATCAAGGAGAATCTCTACTATGAAGAAGAATCTTAAAAAATGGACCACATTCATGTCCCAGAGGGGCCATGTTCTGTAGTGGCGACAGGGCATCCCATTCCCATGGCTGAGTGGGAGGGCTCTCCGAGCAGTACAGAGGGGTAGAAAAAACAAGAATTCTGCAGCAAGCTACTTTAACTGGGTAAAGGGCTGTGGTTGGCAAATGTTGATTTCCCTGTGTGAAGTTTCAGATTTCTTATTGTGAATCCACATTTTTTACTAAAAAATGACATTTCGTCTAGTGTTTCTGTGAAACCACAATTAAATGAAGCTGTAAGTCAATTTGCAATCAAAACTCCTACTGACAGGATCGATAATTTCCTGCAAAATATGCTGGTTTTGCTGAAACTATATTTGTCACCGGGAAAATTCTCCACGCAAAAAAATTGTTGTCGCTGAGCCAGTGCTGAGCAGGACTGAAGATGCTGTAAATACAGACAGTGACTGTTAGGGGGATTCAGCCATGCTGGAAAATGGCTCCCTCCAGGGCTATTTACCCACTGAAGAGAGTGGATTTTCCCACTGGGGCAGCCTACCTTTTTTCTGCCATCACCATCCACCTTCCTTGATAACTGGAAGGTTCTATGCTAGCCATACTGACACAGGCTGCTCTGATGATACATGTTCCCCAACCACCACTGCCCACTCTTGGGGCTCTCCAAGTTGCTCTGTGTCTTCCAGAGGAAGGGGAGAAGGGGAAGCTCCCTTCAACACTTGCAGTCTCCACTGTCTGAGGTGGTGTATGAGCAGTGCAAGCCCAACCCCAGGGTCTGCACTGACCAAAGCTAGGTGCAAGCAGGGTGCACCTATCTTCTCCCGGTTGGTTTCACTTTGGCAGGAGTTTATAGTGAGCTGGAAGAACAGTGGGTTTGACCTCAAATAGCAGTTGTCCCATAAATACTGGGCAGCTTTTCAAATTGCATTTCTCCATTCGATTTTGCTCAGGGCTTGGTTGAGGAAGTGGTTGTTTCCTCTTGGCTGCACAGAGCAGCTCCTAGCTTCTCTTCCCTGTAGCTCTGCCCCCTCCAGGGCAGTTCCCTGCCTGTCTGCTCTTCTTAAGTTTCAGACAAAGGAACCTCAGAGCTTGCACATGCTGTGTTCCTTTCCTCCTGTGTCCCCCTCTTGTCCTACAGGTTCAGTTTGGAGCCTTCCTAGACAGCTCCTCCCTGAAATCTGCCCTTCGAGGGGCAGATATGTCTACAGGCTAGACTAGCATGGGACTGGGAGTCATAGTATCATAGTATCATAGTAGCTAGGGTCAGGACAGACCTGAACTGATTGTCTAGCCTGACCCCCCGCC
>NW_005842196.1:1967963-1969267 GCF_000455745.1 Alligator sinensis
CCCCCTCAGCCTCCTCTTGCTGAGGCTGAACAGGTTCAGGTCCTTCAGTCTCTCCTCGTAGGGCCTGTCCTGCTGCCCTCTCACCAAGCGGGTGGTCCTCCTCTGAACCCTTTCCAGGCTGGCCACATCCCTTTTGAAGTGCGGTGCCCAGTACTGGACACAGTACTCCAACTGCAGCCTGACCAAAGTCGCATAGAGGGGAAGATTCACCTCTCTGGACCAGCTTGAGATGCACCTTTGGATGCATGACAAGGTATGGCTGGCCTTTCTGGCTGCAGTTTGGCATTGGTGGCTCATGCTCATCTTGGAGTCAATAATGACTCCAAGATCCCTTTCCGCCTCTGTGCTTTCAAGAAGGGAACTCCCCAGCCAACTCCCAGGGAATCCCAGTATGCTGTGGATTCCTTCTCCCAAGGTGCAGCACCCTGCATCTATGTTGAACCCCATCCTATTCTTGTCTGCCCACTTTTGTAGTCTGCCTAAATCTAGTTGCAGCCTCTCTCTCCCTTCAAGCGTGTCCACCTCGCCCCACATCTTAGTGTCATCAGCAAACTTGGACAGCGTGCTTTCCACCCTGTCGTCCAAGTCGCTGATGAAGATGTTAAACAGTGTAGGCCCGAGGACCGTGGGGGGTACCCCACTGCTCACATCTTGCCAGGTTGAGTACAACCCGTCCACCACTACTCTCTGGGTGCGCCCCATCAGCCATTTTTTTACCCATCCAACTGTGTAGTTATCAATGCCGCAGTCGCTTAATTTATTGATGAGGATGGGACGAGAGACAGTGTCAAAGGCCTTAAAGTCTAGAAAGACTACATCCATGGCAACACCATCATCCAAGAATTTAGTTACTTGGTCATAAAAGGCAATCAGGTTGGTCTGGCAGGACCTGCCTTTGTTGAATCCATGCTGATTGCCCCTGATCATGATCTCCCCTGCAGGCCCCCCACAGATGTGCTCCTTGATGATCCTCTCCAAGAGCTTCCCGAGCACCGAGGTGAAGCTTACAGGCCTATAGGCTCCAAGTCAAGACTCCAGGGTTCTGTTTTTGTCTCTGCTAATGGCTTTCTGGGTCATGGTGAAAGGATGGCTTACCTTTTCCTTGCCTCAGTTTCCCCATCTGTAAAAAGGGGGGAGCATAAAACCCACTCCCAGGGGCACTGTCAGAATTAATTATCACACCAGGGGTGCCAAATAAGAATATTATGGTATACTAGCGAATTGCCCGTCAAAAATGATGGGGGGGAAGGGGGCAGGTGGGGATGGAGCACTGTCACCCACCACCCAATGCCACCGCTACCTCC
>NW_005842196.1:1969407-1982403 GCF_000455745.1 Alligator sinensis
ACCAGTACCCACTGCCCCCCCGCCCCCCCTCACTCTGCATCTGTCCCCCACACCCCTGTTTCACATCTGCCTGGCCCGCTCCGCTGGAACCATTCTTGATGCAGCTGGAGCTGGAGCCACACCCTGCCGGGAGCCATGCCCCTCAAGAGCCTTCCAGACACACAGGCAGATGTACTAAGCCCTTTATATATCTAGAATACTAGGCCAGTGTTTTTCAGCTGATAGATTATGACCCAAATGTGGGTGGCACAAATATATGAAAGGGTTGCTAACAAACTTAAAAAATGGATTCTCTTTTAAAGGAGAAAAACGTGGGAAACGATGGCTTTTCTCTGGCAGGCTGGCAGAATTCCAGCCTGCAAGAGGCTCCTTGGGGCTCTCCCTGCCTCACATACCCCTTGCCACACACCTTGGGGGCTGGGTCCTGGGAACAGCAGGTTGGGAGTGAGGGGAACTGGGTCGAGACTGGCCATTGATGTTTACAAATGGGTCACGGTACAAAAAAGGTCGAGAACCGCTGTACTAGGCCAGTTTTACTCCTGGTGTAACTGAAGTCAAAGGGTGTTGGGTACACGTGAACTGTCACAAGCCTTTCCTGCACTCCCTCCCATGGTTGTTGATCACCAGATATTTGTGTGTAAATAGGAGCTTTCTTTCTTTCTTTGGAATCACCAACACAATTTCTCAGTATGACTCAGCCTCCTCCTCCTCCTCCGCCTCTGAAGTTACATTCCAGCCAGGGTTCATTGCACTGGGCATCATGGAATGAACTGACCTGACAACAGCCTGTGGCAATTTGATGTGGCTTTGGTCAGTTACTGAATCAGCCCCTGGCCTGTGGAGAGACATTTAAAGAAACCACCATTTGGGGTCTAGCCCCTCAGGATTGCCTGGCATTTCAGATATCTCGCTAAGAAAATATTTATTGCCACCACTGAGCTGTCTGTGTGCTTGTGTAAGACGAATCCTCCATGCACTTTCTGCTGGGCTCTTTGCAAAGGGAAACTACTATTTAACAGCTGTTGAGTGACTCACATGAATGGGATGATTGTTCTCAGTCCAGCTGAGACACTGGACAGGTGTTGGTGTCACAAAATGCAGCTTCCCAACTGGCATGAGCTATTAGAGCTCTTGCTAGCAATCTCAGCTGAGGGGGCAGAAGTCTGAATCATGTGCTCTGTGGAAAGGAGGCCCTTTCAGTCAGGGGTGAGGCATACTGGCCAGAAGGCTGTTGTGTCCACATGCTGAGGGTAGACTTGTGAAGCCAGACTCTAGGGCTGTCACTCATCATCATCCACCAGCACTTGATTTAATCCCAAAATAGTATATAGGAACAGAGGGCTGCAGTGGGACACCTTCCCCATCTTCCTCCTCTTCCCTCTTTCTGCCTTGTTCAGCTCCCATACTTGCAAGAGAGTCTGTTCTCTCAAGGACCACAGCCCTTAAACATTTCCCAGAATGCTCTGCTCAGCCTTTTTTTTCCCCCAGTGCTCACAGTCTTCCCCTCTCTGTGGCTGGATATTCTTTTCCATTTGGGCCAAACCATCTCTCCATTGTGAGCTGTGCTGGGAAGAGTCTCCTAGAGTAATGCTTCAGTCTGTGGGAGCAACCTGAGGATTGCTTGGCCTAAACACCCTTGTTTTAAACACACAGCCCCCACAGACAGCCTCCTCCAGGATAGGCTGCTGGTTTCTCTGGAGTGGAGACAGCTGGCTGGCAAGGCCAGTGTGAGAGTGAATGTTTGATGAAAAAGGGGAAGGTCTATGCGTTGAAATAAACGGCTTTTCTGTAATTACTTTCCCCCTTATTGGCCAATAAACCCTCTTCCGGAGACGGGGACATTTCAAGCACTGCATTGCACCATCACTTTCTCTTTGTACGTTGCCTCTTCTACATTTTCCTCTCTGCTTTTCTCTTTCCAGCTATGTTCAGTCAGACCCTCTCTCTCCACTCAGAAAAAAACACAGACAATGCCTTTAGGAAAGGATGATAGACAAGCTGGAAAGAGTCCAACAGAAAGCAGCGAAAATGGTTAGAGGTCTAGAAAACATGGCGTATGAGGAAAGGAGGGAGAACTGGGATTATTTAGTTTAGAGGAGACAAGATTGAGAAGGAAGACAACAACTTTCATCAAATACAAAAGGGGTTGGTATAAAGAGGATGAAGATCAATTTTTCTCTTTGTATACAGGTGGTAGAACAAGAAATACTTTGCTGGCATGGTTTAAATAGGGATGAACCTGCCTTGAGCAGAGGGTTGGACTAGATCAGTGATCTCCAATCCTTTTATGGGGAAGATCACTTTTGGAAGTAAAGGGCACCTCAGGATCTACCACGCCCCCCTCTGCCCCACCTCACCCCACTCCCTGCCCCACCCCATCTGCCCCTGTTCCACCCCCTACCCCACTTCATGCCCCACACACCCCTGGACTACGGAGAGTCCCAGACCCGGCCGGGCCAGGACCCAACACCACATTCCTCTGGCCACAGGGTGGGCGCAGCTCAGGACAGTGGCGGCACAGAAGTGGGGTTGGGCCCCAGCCTAGCCAGGTCTGGGAAGATCTGGTCATCCAGGGATGCATGGAGTTGAGGCTCCCACTGCTGGGCACAGCCTGGCGGATGCCCCCCCTCCGCCCTTCCCCCCAGTGCTCGGGATGAGGCGGCTGCTGCTGTGAGCTGCGTGCTGTTCCCCAAGCACAGGTGGGGGAGGCATGGGCCTTCGGGGCCTCTGCCGGGCTGTGCCCAGCAGCGGGAGCCCACCCCCCATGCGCCCCTGGATGACTAGAACTTCCCAGACCAAGCTGGGCCAGGGACTCCCCACATGAGTGCCTGCTGCTGAGCTGAGCCACGCCTGCATGTGCCTCTGCTGCCTCCACCCCTGCAGAGATGGGGAGGGAGTCTCCCACCCCGCACCCTTGGAGGAGCCCCCCCTGGGCTCCAATCCTCCCACCACCCAGCTGGGCTGGGGCCCTACTTACCTTCCCCTGCTCCTAGATGGACTGCACGGTCTGTTATCTGGCCCCCATCTCTTCCCTCCCCCACAGATTGACCTGCTGGGGCTGGGGTAGTCAGTATGTCCCCCCCAGTCCAGGATTGACCCAAAGAGGATCTACCTGTTGATCAGGATCCCCAGGTTGGTGACCACTGGACTAGATGGCCACCTGATGTCACTTCTAGCTCTATTTTTCTATGATGAAGATGTTGATGACTTGGATTGTTATTCTTTAATTTAAACAGTGTTAATAACACTTTCATGCAAACCTCTCTTGTACAGTCACCCATGAAGACAGTACAGCCAACAGTATTTTCCTAAAGGGCCTGATTCCACTCTGATTCCAAAAGCTGTTGGATCAACAGTGTGATCCAGGCTGATAAAGAAGGGAGAGGGACAGATGGATTTTTCAGAGATTACCCTGGATATTTCTCAACCCATGAAAAAGCTGTATGGCCTAAGTAATTGTGCCCACTGTGGGAAGAAGGCTCCTAAATGATCTCTGAGGTAGCTGAGTGGGGTCTGCTACCGCTGAAAAATCTCAGTGTTTTTGCTGAAGGCAGCAGTGAGTTTTTACGTCTTCTCAGGAGCTCCCAGATCCCTGAGCTGGTGATAAAGCCAGCACATCCTATCACCCTGAACACTTGCTGCTTCTGCATTCAGGACCTGATTCATTTTCCCTTCGTTTCTCTCTCCTTGGTGCAGCCCAATCAATACTAACAATAGCAGGGTGGGCCAAGGAACACTGGAGAATAGACAAGTCTCTAGGCATACGGACTCTTACATGATGGAAGCTAGGGAGACCAGCCACTCTAGGCAGAGTTTGGACCAGACTCTTGGCAGGACTGATGCCATAATGGCCATTTGCTTACAACTCCCAGAAGCTGTATTTACTGGACACTGACAACCCAGTTACAGTCCACTTACTAAACCTAGGGGTAACTTTGCACCGGGCTCCCCCAGCAGACTGTAGGTAGGCAAACATTCCCTTTCCTATGGGTGAGTCTGCACGAGGCTCTGTGGGGAGAATTCAAGCTGGAAGCAGCATGCTTTCTGCACATCTGATTTTGAGATTTATTTTTTTCTTCCCTGCTGGCTTTACTGAACTTTCACCTTCATCCCTGAGGACTGGGCTGGGAAAGGCAGTGTAGCTGCCACATGTTTCTATGCACAATCCCTATAGGAGGGCCTTCTAGAAAAATGCTTTGAAGAAGAGAATAATTGTAGTAGGCTGCACCTGTAGGTATCCAGTGGGGTGGGCTAGAAAATACAATCCAGACCCTGAGTGCAGGTTGCTTATGGCTGAGTCAATATAAGGAAAATAGCCAGGAACAAACTCCTGCCCAAGCAATCCCTTCTGCACAGAGGCAGGGATGTGCCCAGCTGCACCAAGGAAAAGGCCTCCTTAGAAATAGGACTCACCTACCCTCCATAGCTGTTCAGGAGATACCTTGAATCAAATCTCCCTGCTACGTAGTCTGTTAATTGACATTTAAACCCTAGATCCTTTGGCATTGCTCAGGGAGCTGGTTGAATGGAAATCCAACTTGTTTTCTAGCTGTAGTCTTTAGCAGGTAGCCGTTGAGCCAAAACTCCCCTACAGTGATGGTCCATAGCCTCTGACTTCCAGCCAGTGAAACAAGCACCTCCAGTTGTTGAGAGGAGAGAAGAGGAGGGTTAGGGAGTGAGGTAGGGAAGAGATGTCTACCATATGAGTATTGATCCAAAGATTGAACCCAGGTGCCTTGAGTATTGTCATAGATTCATAGATGCTAGGGTCGGAAGAGACCTCAATAGATCATCGAGTCCGACCCCCTGCATAGGCAGGAAAGAGTGCTGGGTCTAGATGACCCCAGCTAGATGCATATCCAACCTCCTCTTGAAGACCCCCAGGGTAGGGGAGAGCACCACCTCCCTTGGGAGCCCGTTCCAGACCTTGGCCACTCTAACTGTGAAGAAGTTCTTCCTAATGTCTAGTCTAAATCTGCTCTCTGCTAGCTTGTGGCCATTATTTCTTGTAACCCCTGGGGGCGCCTTGGTGAATAAAACCTCACCAATTCCCTTCTGTGCCCCCGTGAACTTATAGGCAGCCACAAGGTCGCCTCTCAACCTTCTCTTGCGGAGGCTGAAGAGGTCCTGGTGCCCCAATCTCTCCTCATAGGGCTTGGCCTGCAAGCCCTTAACCATACGAGTGGCCCTTCTCTGGACCCTCTCCAGGTTATCCGCATCCCTCTTGAAGTGCGGCGCCCAAAACTGCACGTAGTCATGGGAGATCCACTACCAGTATCTGATAGCCAGGGCTCTTAGTGTCTAGAGTCTCAGGACAGTGACCATCTTGGTGGAGGGAGGAATACTCTGGAGTACCACCCTATGCGCCAATATGAGTATAGAAGTCAGTCTGTTCCTTTTCCAGTCTGTTATTCTCTTTTTAATGTCAAACTTGGCATCATGGCACTGCTCTTATAATGCAATTCATGGCCAGGATACTGCCAGCGCATCTCCGAGGTGCTGTTCAGTGACCTTTCCAGTTTTTTGTTTTTCTTTGCACGTAGGATGCCCGCCAAAAGATATTGGAAACATCTGAAGACCCTGGTGGAGGTGGAGGATGTTTGCCGGTTGTAGGGCCATGTATAGTTCTGGACTGCCTCATGGATTTGGACTTGATTTGGCCGATTTGGCTTGGAACGTGAACAATTTATTTAAAAAAAAAACAAAAAAGAGATCCACCTGGACTGGCCTACTTCCCAGAGGAGCTGCAAATACAATCTGCTTTGGGGGGCAGTAGCAGCAGCACCTGCTTCCATGGTGCCCACCTGCCTCTCCTGTTTCTATGTCCTTTCAATAGTCTTGCTCCCTGCCCTACACAGAGCTGCTCCAGGACCAGAAGCAAGCCATTCCCTCAGCCCTGTGTGGCTGCTGTGCTCAGCCCTCTGCCCCTGGACTACAGCAGTGCATCACATTCATCCTGACTGGCAGCGTTTCAGAGACACATGGAGCAGGTGAAAGCAGAATCCCTAGGCCCCTCTATTCCCACTACCAACCACAAAGCAGCTCTATATGACCAGACCTGTGCCAGGAGGTTCAAATCCCCTTGCCATAGACAGTGCTACAGGCTGGGATGGCTGGGTGGGCAATAGGCTTCTCTCTCTGTCTCAGAGGGTGCCTGCACTATTGTCACTGCTGTGGCTGCAGTACAGTGTAGGCATATGCAAGTCAGCATTAAACCGCATAATGCCAGTACTAACAGGAGGGCAGTCACAGCAGGCGGGAACAAGGTGTGAGCTGCAGACCCCCCTGAGAAGCTGGGTAAGTCCTTGGGAAGTGAACCCAAGCTGAGCTCCATGCTGCTGCAGCCTCCCACCACCTGCAGGCAATACCTGGTCTAAAGCAGGCTCAGGCATGTCTACATATCACCACACTGTTGTCACAGGGCTGTGTGGGGGCGGTGCCATAGCCAGGGTTTGCCCGCAGGGCTGTTGCTCTGTCCCTGTATCCCAGAGCCAGGGGCCTGAGACAGGGCAGTCAGCAGAGACCACAATCCTTGCATCTAAAGTCGGGAGAGAGGCTGTCTGGGCTTTGGAGGTTCTTATTCCTCCCACACATCTCTGACATGGGTCTCACTATTTCCTGCCTGTGGCACAGAGCTTGACTGGAACATAACATAGAGTGCTGAGCCTGACTGGGAGGCTCGTTGTTCTCTCTGTGCTGCCAGGCTCCTTGTGTGAGACTAACAAAGACACACCTAGGTCATGCCATGGGAAATGGGTTTAGACATGTCTGTATTCACTCAGCCTGCTGGGAGCTGCACAGAGAGTCACAGTGTCTGGCCTGGAATGTGAGCAGCCTTGGAAAGATAGGCCTGAAGAGAGTGAGGGAAGGAAGGGCCATTTTGCTGCAAGTAAGGAGTCAGCCTATAGTCAGGTACTGGTCAAAAACACGAGGGTCTCAGATCAGTCTGGGTGCAGCACGAGGCAGTCAGGCCTAGGCAGCATTTCTGGTGCCTGTCTATTGTAAACGGTGGTGTGCAGTCAGTGAGCTCAGGGGATGGTGTCATGCCAGGGTGAGATGCCCTTAAAGAGCCAGAGTTAATGAAGCAAGCCCAGTGCCCAGCCACCTCCAGAGAGCAGTGCTTATGGGAGCTGAGCTCCTTTGCAAAGCCAGCCCCTACCATTGAGGCTGAACCCCTGACAGTCTCATCCCATGTGTCCAGTCTTCCAGGGCAGATTAGAGCCTTCACTCCAGCCACAGACCAGGTGCAGTGGGTAGCATAAAGTGCTTCATTCTCCCCTCCCAATGCATCTCAATGCTGGCCCTGAAGCACTGTCCTGAGAGAGCAGGGGGAAAGCCAGTTGCTTATCAGCAATGGGCTTCTCTGCTTAGGCTGTCAGATGAATCAGTGCCAGCTTCAGCATGGTGTCTAGAGACACCTGACTATGAGGTATGAGCTCATTTCACCATATAACTGCAGGGCAGCACTGAGCCACATTCAGCTGTAATGGCCTGGGCCAGGTCAGACTCAGCAGCCACAAAACAAAAGGTTCCAGAGCTCATTCACCACTTCCTGACTCAGGCAGTCCTTTGGTGGGGGACCGCTGGGTCAGTGGTGACACGTAGGGGGTGCATGGGGGTGCATGTGCACCCCCTGAGAGTGCCATTGTACCCCCTGCTTGCTGCTTAGGTGATGGGCAATAGGGGGGCAGGTGGGAGCACCGGTGCCCACCCCTGTGAACGCCAGCCACGGAGTGGGAACACTGGGAGCATCGCAGCTGCTTTGTGATTGGCCATGTGGGATTTCCCCGCACATCGGTGAGATTGGCTGCGGGGGGATCCCCCCTGGTCGCTGACTGGTTGCTGGGGGGGGACATGAACCCCCTAAGGTGGCACCAGTTGCCCATGGTCAGGGCCCATCTACACGATGATTATAACTGAGCCATGGGACTTTCTGATAACATGCCTGTCCCCTGACCCTGCACAACTTATAGAAGTGGTGCAGAGGAGTCCTTGCTGAGTCCCACTAATGAGACTAAAAACCTGAAAAGTGCAAGGTTTTAACCCAGTTACACGTGGAGAGTTAGGCCCTGTCTATACTGCATCTTCTAACCATGTTGTAACTACATGTCCCAACTTGGTTATGAAAGTAGTCTGGAAAATCACATCCTCCTCATCCCATGGTAACATCTACTCTGATGCAAGGTGGGATACTTTGGTTCTTGAAATCCTCTTCTGGCTCATTTACCATAACTCTCACCAAGATGGGAAGCTGTGCTTAGGGTTTTCACTTTGGAGACAGGCACTGACTGACTGTGTGGAATGAACAACCTGGCACATTGCTCTGCCCCTTCTCGTAGGCTGCTATTTCAGGGAACCTTTCAATTAACAGGAGCCAACCTGGAAAACAGACCTATGGACCCAGCTAGTGGGTTTCACAGTTAATCATCCTTCCCTTCTGATCAGCTGTAGCTCAGCTCTGAGCTGATCAGAAATCTGGCCTCACCAGGAAGGTAAAGCACATCTCCGATGCTTGTGCAATGAAGGGTGAGGGGAAGTTTTATTCAGCACAGCGGTTGCCAGGTCTCACACTTCCTTCACCCACTTCCCCTTTCTCATGTTCTTTAAGCAAGTACACAACCTGTGACACCTTGAACACTCTGGTCAGCAGAGCAGGTTTGTACAGCTGTCAAGCAGATAGTTTGCACAGCTGTCAAGCAGACGCTGCTTGGGTGTGCTTCCCTCCTGCATTAGACTAGAACTGTTACATGAAAGAGAACTGCTCTGTGATTATAAGTGACTCTAATGGTCAGGGAGGTCATGGAACTGGTGCTCAGAACACCTGTAAGCTCAGGAGAGTTCTTTAAGCTATCTGCCCATTTCCTTAGCTGCAGGACAGGGACAGCACTCTTCACTAACTCCACAAACATAAGGTGAAGTACACTGGAACCATGTCTCCTGAAGTGGCATCAATACACGACTTGCTCCATTGACTACCAAGGAGCTACACTGTTCTGCAGTAGGTGGGAATCTGCCCTTGAGTGTGCAAGCTGCATCCCCAGGCTTCAGGACTGCAGAACATCAATCTCCCACTGTGGCCCTCCAAGACAGAAGGGTGACCTGCACCGACCTGTGCACTCAGAGAGCTGACTGTCTGAGTATGTACCAGCCAGTTCTCACAGTGAAATCCTGAACAGTGATACAAGAAGATGGACATGCTCAGTTTTCACTTCTGGAGATGCAGGGTCACACTTGGGTTACAGTTCAACAGGCGTTGGATTTGCACCCTATGAACTCTAGTCTGAGCTAGGTCCTCGGTGTCTCTGGAGGGTCATGATAAGTGAAAGGGAGTCTGCGAGTCTCAGACTGGTGTGAAAATGCTGAGCTGGTTCCCCTGCTTCTACCCACCTGAAGCAGTCATTTTCATTTCACACAATGGGTGTGAGATGCTCCCCTTACTGCCTGGTGGCATTTGACTCCTGCTTTGTGTAGTCATAAGGAATAATGTGCAAGGCAGAGGCAGACGTTGATCCATATCACAATAGCAGAGTTTGGGAGAGGACTAGTAGCTAGGTCTGAGCCACTTGGGCCCAACTGGGTGGAAGGCCATAACTGGAATAGTAGGGCCACTGCACGTTAGGACTGAGGGTTGTTGTCAGAGCTGTGTAGAGACTGGTGCCAAGGACATCTTGCCTCTAGGATGTGTGTCCGTGATAAATACTTAATGGGTCAGAAAACTGGGCTGTGGTCCTTTCTGCAAAGCCTCCACTTGTAGAAAGTTTAATTTATGAAACAGGAACAAGATTTAACCCTTAGTGGAGCTGAATTTGGTCCTGTGAGTCTCCATTGCTGTCCTACTTGCAGTGATCAGTGCGGTTTTTGTTTTGACCCCGCCTACATTGTCCTCATAAAGAACCCAAAAATGCAGGAGAAAAGCTGCTTGGTAGAAATGAGGTGAACCAATGCAAAGGCAGCAGCCTGCAATAATGTAAACTCAAACTATTTTAAAGCTGGGACTGTAAAGGCCTGAGGACCACCTGTCTTCCTGGCAGGACACAGTAATGTGGCTCTATGACAACCCTAGTTCACAACAACCAAAGCTGTAGAGAGGCCTTTCATCAGCAAAATGTGGCAATTGTCAATCCTCCTGGATCATGGTGTATGCACAAGGGCCACCCAGACCTTTGATGCCTGTGCCTGGGCAGGAATTTTTGGAGAAGTGGAGGCTGCCCAGACCCTCCATCCTCCCTTTGAGAACGAATCCAAAGACCAGACTGAGTCCAGATGTTTGGTGTGTGTGAATTGAACCCAGGTTTCCTGTGTGATAGACAATGATTCTACCACTGAACCACAGGTGATTCTGTCACTAAAATTTACCCAAACCAAAACCAAAAGGAGATTATTAATGACACTGGTCAGAATGGTCACAACTCCAACTGAAGGCTGGGTTCTAGGCCAGTTTCAACCTCCTCTGTTGGCTTCCCTACTGAAGATGCAGATTGGCATCAGTGACAGAAGCAGAAAACCTACCACCTGCTTGATGATCACCTTGCCCAGGAAGGGAAGGTTAGGAAGAAAGATGACAGGTAAGCTCTGGTAACAAGAGGAGACTAACAAGGGGAGAGCAAGCCTTCACTAGGTTTTTAACAATAACTCCCAGTCTGCTCAGAGCTGCTTCTCCATGATGTATACCAAAAAAAATTAGAACAGAAGTCACGTATTAGAAAAAAACCTGCCTGACAGATTTGCTGCTTTAGAACTTTAGGGCACCATAGTATTTCACAGTGCTTCTTGTGTACAGTTACCCATGGTAAAACACCTCTTGCCACCATCTAAGCCAGTAGTTTTGAACCCTTTTAGACTCAAGACACTGCTCATTAGACTCAAGGCATCCTCCTCCATAACTTTTGTGAACTGAGTGCCATGCCATTTAAAAAACTTGTTTATTATAGTGCTTACATCCTTCAGAGGGGCTGGTGTGGGGATGGCCAGGCAAGGACAAGCCTGAGCCTGGCCTTATCTGCTTATCCCCTCACACCTCTCTTTGTCCTTCCTGCCATACCTTTCAAAGGATCTCACAGCACTCGTTGATAATCCGTGATCTAAGCACATCACTGTTGCTGCAAAAGCAAATGAGTCATGTAAGTACCACTCCCCCCCCAAATGCCTACTGACCATGGAGAGGGAGGTTCAGCTCATTCCCTGCATGACAGTCTTTAACACTTACTAATTCTGTGAACTGAGAACATTTAACTCCTTATGTAAACATAAACAAGTCTCAGGGGAGAAAGAACAGGAGCAGATTTATGGATTTTATTAATTAAAGCTTGGATTCATACAACTCCCCTGCCTTCTAAGTCAAGTTGCTGAGTTACTTTCTTATCTCTCTGTTCAACCGTATTCCACTACAGTTCTTGTGGGTCTGTGTATCATCACAGGAGCCTTTGAAGTGTTGCCATTTGCTACTGGTCTCATCCCAGAACTTGACTCACAACCTATTCCATGCTGGAGTTTGTAGGAGCTGTTTTTGGTCAGGGAAACTCCACAGATTGCTCTGACCTTACTCTTATGTAGAAGCTCTGGTGCCTGATTTTTGTAGTTGGCCCTTGAAGCACATGTACATGGGCTATACACCTGCATTCACATAAGGCAGAGGACCTTGCTGTGTGAAATGAATAGAAGCAACCTAATTTTCCCAGATCTCAGGAAACATGGAAGGGAGGGCACAACCACAGACTAAACTTACTGTGCCACTGAGCGGTGCCCTTAAATGTGTTGTGTTTCTCTGTGGGCTGCCTCATAAGCAGGGAGCCAGGTTTTCTGTTTGCTGTGGAAAGATACGGAAAAGCGTATCTTTAAAAGAAGTTGGGGGGATCAGGATGCAGGGGGTGCCATAAGCATGTGTGTGTGTGTGTGTGTGTGTGTGTGTGTGTGTGTGTGCACACACATTCATGTGGCAGCCAGGTAGGGTGCTGGAGTGTAGCTTTTGAAGCTCCCTTCAGGTAAGTCTATGGGGTGGGGTTGGGGGGGGACACAGGCGATGCACAGGGAGGAAGGGGGCCACAGGCAATGTGGTGGGGTGTGGGAGGCATATTCCACCCCCCTGCCCCCCCCACAATTTCTGCACCCACTGTAGGGCATGGGGCTTGTAGCTAGGCCAGCTCCAGGAAGGAGCCACCTTCATGGCCCAGCTGGCAGGACCTGGTGCGAGGGGGAGCGCTGCCATGGCAGCCCCACACTCCCCTTCCTCTCACACTGCAGGGCTGTGGGGAGCAGCAGGTTGGGAGTGAGGACAAGGACCAGGGGACTGTGGGTTGGGAGTGAGGGACAACAGCATGGGGAAGGGCAGGGCTGCTCAGTGCCACAAAGCAGGGGGGGTTGGGGGGGGAAGGAAGCTGCAGCTGGACCCACATCTTGGCGAGCAAAGGGGGCAGGGGGAGCTCTGATTTTCTATGATAAAAAAAAAAATAAATAAAGTGCCATAATATATTTAGATTTTATTAGAATGATTGATGCACTGGTAAGCTTCCAAACTGCAAATATATCAATAAAATGTTGTGTTCAACTGATATTTATATGTATAGTGGTTTTTCATTTTAATTGTGAAAAAATATGGATTTTGTGGTTTGTTTGTTTTTTAATTAGAGAACATGTGGTTTTTAAACAGAGAAAACCAGGAACCCTGCTCATAGCCAGAAGCAGTGTAGCCACATTGCATTAAGAGATGGGATGTGACAGTAAGAGCACCAATTAGCCCAACCTGTGCTAATGAGCTTGGCCACAGCATAGGAAGTAAGCGGTGTAGAATACCTTACCATATTCAAAGACACTGCTGCCTCGTAGGCTGTGTCCTGTGGCACTAAAGAGCTCACAGCACTAGGAGTTTCAAACCAAGCCCCATTTTCAAAGATTACCTTTGTCTAAGGTCATAAGGAATCAAACTCTTGGAATTATCCTGACAGATCAGGGAAAAAAAAGTAGTTCTTGAAGAAAAGATGGACTACCTGTAGCTCAGGA
>NW_005842196.1:1982434-1987243 GCF_000455745.1 Alligator sinensis
CTATGAACCCCTTCCTACTACTTGCTTTCCATCCTTTTTATCCAGCTGTTCAAAGGTGAATTTAGGAAGGATGCTGTATCTCTGCTTCTATTTAGAAGTTATTGGTCTCAAACAAGCTAGCAACTGGTCAGCAAGGTGTCAGAGGAATTGCACAGATTGTCCAAGATTGGCACAGTACCTCTGACTAGGCTTCCTTAGGACCTTCATCAGAATCTTTTGTAAGCAGCATCCTCAGTTGTTAAGAGTAATGGAGAGCCTTCAGTGGAGATCCCTTCATACTACCCCTTGCCCAAACTGGCATTTTACTTGAGATCTTATAGATGGATGCAACCGGTGGGACACCTCCAGATCTGGCAACAACAATGGGAATGCTAGCATAGACCAGCTACCTCCATTTCAACAATGACATCTTATACAACCTGCTCCGAGCTTTGCACTTTATAGTGGGTGAAGGAAAAAAAAAGTCTTTCCTCTTGCTTCTACTTTTGAACAGCTCAAGAAGGAAGTATTTTAAGAACAGAAGAGACCCAGCTGTTACTCCACAACTGGTCTAGGAAGTTGTCTCTGGAAGAGTCACACAACTAAAGTAGCATCTGATGAGTAATACCAGAGTCCTGCTAGCAACTCAGCTTCCCCACTCTCCAGGGACTCTTAAAAGCAAGGCTAGTCAATGACTCCAAGCAGCTGCTGCAAGTCTCAACAATGGACACCTCTTTTCTCCCCAGGGCAAGAACTGAGGAGGAGCAGAACTCAAATAGGTGGGGAAGTTTAGACCTAAGCTGTGGGTAGTTTCTGTCTACAAGGACTTGTTTTGAGAGAGGCCTGCAGTACATTGCTCTTCAGTCCCTTACTCACTTGATTTTCAAGACATTGAGTTCAAATGATTTTTTTTTTTTTTTGCAAATAATGTTCTCCAAAGTCATCTCCCCTCTCAGCCTATAGTTCAGTGAAGAGGAAGTTTCACCAAATTCAACAGCTTCCCCATCACCAGACACAAGGACAGTGGTTTCATTGCAGTTTCCCAAGTGTTTTTATGTCCACTAACACTACTACAAATGGCTGCATTCATTATCCTGGGTGAGAAGGTAAATGCATACAGACCAGAGAGCTAAGACCTCATTTCTGCTCATTCTTTGCAAATTGCAAAAGAAAGGAAGGCAAGACAGTATCAAAGCTTAACAGCCCTTTTTAAGTGGGATCCCCTGAACCAGTAGACACTGGGAGCAAGTAGAGGCAAGCTTCTGGAAATGTCTTTAGAACCCTGAGGTCAGATAGGAGCATAGGGCCTGCGTAGCCAATTCAGTGTTAATAAAACCTGGAAAGGCCTCTAGAGATCAGCTTGGCAGGTCAAAATGCCAGCTGCCTGCATCCAAAACAGCCTTAGCATCCCATGTTTACTCATCACTTCTGAAACAGCATTTCAGATGAACATCTAACCCACAGTATGGATTTCTGAAGCCAGCAAGTTCAGCTACCGCAGATCACAGAAGGGTAGCCCTACCCCAACCTCACTTCCATGCCTCCCCTCCCAAGTTTGAATAATGTACCAAAAACCCCCCCTGAGTTAAGGTCAAGGCCAAGAGTAGCTGCAGTTACACAACATATTATGCTGCTTTAACCATACTTGGTCTAGTGAAAGAGTAGAAACACGTCTAAAGGGATGGTTAAACCTAGTGTGCTCTGCTACACTAAGAGGAAGGCAGCTTCAGGCTAGGTCCAGCTGCATTAGTTGTGCAGTCTGTAGCTGCTTTGGTCAGACACGTACTTACCTAATATAACCCTTACAGAACGGCGTTTTATTCCTTGACTCCTGTGAAAGCCTGCCATTAAAAGTAATCAGGCAACTAATCTCTGACTAACGTTAGCTTAAAATCCAGACCAGCTCATAAGAAACAAACAAAAGAATCCAGCTCTACCCAGAAAAAAAAAAATATGGATCTAATCAAGTTGTTCTAATAGGAGTGCTTTAGAGAGCACTATTGTAGCCTAGTGCAATATCAACAGAGATGCCAAAAGCATGATGAAACATAAGACAGCCTTCCTACCTGATGCCATGACCTGGCATAAGCTGAAGGACCAGGAAAGAAACCATGAATCCTTAGTAAGCCATTATATTTTTTTATTTTTATAATAAACTTCACTTTATCTTAAGGAAGACAGAAAAATTAATTGTGAGAGTGAGGCTGCAGAAATGCTATTCTGCAAGTGAGCAGGCTAAACAGCCCCAGGCCACTGGCCAAGCCAAAAAGGCTTCCCCCTCCCCACCATATTGTATAAGGGGCCTCTGTACTCAGGAACTTCTATAGCCCTTTATTGGCTTTCAGCATCTCCTCCCCCATTGCATTATAGCAAGATCAGTATTGTAAGTGGGAGGTGGCTGAGCATCAAGAGGCAGAGTTAGGCAAGGCTACTGATGGGCTCTGGAGGGGACCACACTTCATTTCTGCACCTGCCAACACAGCTAGATTAGCAGGAAGGCAGAGCAAGATGTTACAGCATTGTTCTTTACACATACATGATGTAATCAAAAATAAACAGATGATTTAATTCAAAGCAAAATAAGTGTTGGCTCTTTCCGCAAGAGCATCTCCCTCTATGACGACTTCACACATTCCTTCTCCTGCTCGATGGCTGCAAGGAAAAAAAGGAGAGAGAGAAAAAAAAAACAAAAACACACAGCTCTGTTACTCTGGGTTGAGAACATAGAAACAAAAGCAGTTGTAAAGAAAGTATTGTGCTTGCTGCTGCAAGCTGACCATGGGTCAGTGCTTGGTCCCCTCCAGTCCATTTTTTGGATGCATTTCACTTTTCTCTGCTCATTAAAATTTGTTTAAACGGCTTAGAAAATGTTGGTCTAGTTCAATGTCTATAAAGCCTCCCAAAACAGTCCCTGGTGTAACCTTTACATAAAAACAAAAAGGGAGGGGGGAGCACAACTTCGGGAGGTGGGAAAAGGGAGAAAAATTTTTTGGATGACCTTAAGATGAATGAAAATCTGAGCTTCAGGAGTTCCCATTAAGGGAGTGCATGTTAAAAGATCAGTGCATCCCAAGTTTAGAAAGCTGACAGCATAATCCTTCACACTGACACACTGATACCCAAAGTAGAGGAGAAGTGCTTACAAATCACAAAGAGGAGAGAAAAGTCACACCAACATGGGTACAGATTTGAACTAAGACACCGGGCAACCTGTGTGGCATGGGCAACCGGTATGGCACATTGTTCCATTGCTTACCTTATCAGCCACTATCCTGCCAGTCTGAAGGGCAGATCAAGCAGGGAAGAGGGATTAGTGTGGTACTTGGAGCATAGGGCTGATATGGCACACCTGCCAAAGAGATCATCCTCTAGTGCTCTAGACATTTTAAAAACTTTTTAGAAGATCACTCTTTGTAAACTGTTAAATTGCCATCTTGCTGTAAAAGCACCGTGTGATATGGTATAGTAACTTCCCAGCCAACATAAACAGGGAGCCTGAAGAAGGCTCACATACCAGTGATAAGAATACAGTATAACCTCATAAATCCAGTTTTTAAAATTGGAAAATTCTCAAAGATCTAGCACTTTAAAAATATACTACATTAGGGAATAGTGGCAGCTGGTCCCAGAGTAGCAGCCGCATGCAGAGCAGCAATATTGGGTGGTGGACAGTGGCAGCAGCAAGCTTCCCCCTCTGCATTGGGGGGGGGGGTGTAAATGGTGGGTGGTTACAGAAAGGGGACCACCCCATGCCATTGCTGCTACCTTCCCCCACCCCACCCCATACACAGAGGGGGAAACTTGCACATACATGGCAATTACCACCACCATCCACCACCCTGCTCTGTGTGCTGCTCCTCCCCCCATCTCCAACAAAAACTCCTGCCCTAAGACCATGCATTTTCCTCATTTCAAAAATCTGGAATTTTCAAGTTTCTGGCAGGTGCTATGTCCCAAGGATGCTGGATTTATGAAGTTGCACTGTACTCTTAAATTATATGAATGTGAATGTGGATGATCTTAGACCCAAGCCCCAGCAGAAAGGTTCTTGCTTCCAGCTCTTACTAGATGGAGCCTGGGCTCAGATCCTATCAGCTGTCCAAAAGCACACTACTTTTTACTGGAGTAAGAACGAAAACCAAGAGGCCCATCTGCCAGATTCCTCAGCGATGAGATCAGACCACGAAATTCATCTGCTCCCACTGAGACTCCCACAGTGCGGAGAGCGGAAGTTTCAGGGTTAAGTAAAACTCCACTGAGAAATCAGGATTGACCATCCAGGATAGAAAAGGCTTTCCTTTGACCTAGACTTTCCACTGCCTGTTGAGAGCCTATGTTGGCAGAGAACATGAATAAAGGCAGACAGCTCTGCTTCAATTCAGCTCCTTTTGCACCCAACACAGGCATTTGCCAGTTGCATAGTATGGATTATACTGGGCTCAGGTCTCAAGCTGAGGCTCTAGTAACAGGCTAGCAAGGGGAGCCATAACTGGTCGTGTGATCTCCTAGCCCTGCAGACAATGAGACAGAAGGTGGTCCAGGCAACTGGATGCTGCCAGGTGAGGTCCATACTTATACTTACTCTCTTTGGAGGGAAGCGTATTTTTCTCCTCCGTGTTGGTCTTTTTCAGCTTCTTCTTGTCAAATTTCTCTACTTCAGAGAGGTCAGGCTTGTCACACATCTTTGCTGGGGAGGAGAGGGAGCTGTGTTAGGAGCCCTTGCGGGCTGGCAGGAAGCTCCCGCACGGCAGCACGTGCTGCCCCAGCGATGCCCAGGGACCCGCCGACAGTCCCTTCGTTGGACGGGGCAGGGCGCGGCACCACCCTCCC
>NW_005842196.1:1987473-1994694 GCF_000455745.1 Alligator sinensis
CGCCCCCCCCTGGGGGCGGAGCGGCAAGACGACAAGCAGCAGCAGCCAGCGCAGGTAGATCTAAGCGGCGGCTTGTGGGGCGGCGGCTTATATACCGCGGTCGCCCGTTCCGCGCGCGCCCATTGGTTGCCGGCCCCTCAGCCGGCCCTGCTGCATGCCGGGACACGTAGTTCGCCCCCCACACCGTCCCCAGCGGCAGCAGCCGGCCCAGGAACTACCACGCCCAGCGCACCCCGCGCCGCCCGCCCCCCGGCGGGAGCCCCATCCCCCCACGCCTTACGCGGGGCGGGGCCGCAGCGCGTGCGGCTGTCTGTCGGTCGGTCTGTCTGTCTGTGTCGGCGCGGGGGCTGCTGTCAGGCGCGGGTTGCACAGTAGCGCCTCGCGAGCCGGCGCGTCACGGACAGACATGCGGACGCGGCTGAAAAGATAGATACGGGCGTTTAGACGCACATACAGACAGGCGCACGGGCAGACACACAGCAAGCCAGACAATCACACGGCTGGAGCAGACAGACAGGCACGGACCCAGCCAGGCAGACCAAAGTGGCCCAGTCAGTGTAGACACCCCCGGGCACCCAGAGACACAAAGCCACAGACTAATGGACAGACAGATGGACATGGGCATGCACTAACAGACACGGATGCTCACAAAGGATCCAGGAGCCGCCTCCCCTCCGTGTCCTGCAGACAAAGGAGAAAATCCAGCCCCGGGGAAGGAGCTGGTGGAAGGGCCCAGGGCAGTGCGTCTCAAGCTGGCTCCGCAGCACCTGGATGGCCTGAGATCCTGTCAAGGTGCTGCGGAGCACCGCACCGGCACTGCTGGACGCGCTAACACGATTCACCAGATGATCCCAGAGGTGTGCAACAGGAACCCAGAGTGTCAAAATCAGCCAGCCCTGCTGTGGGCTGCCTGAACTCTTTGCAACAGAACTGCTCTGTTGTCTGCCTGTAGTCGAAAAACAAGTGGAAGCTCAAAGTTGTCATTTTCCCAGGGGGCCTCGAATCTGAAACAGTTGAGAGCCACTGGACTAGGGCGTCAGAATGGCCTTTGCCCTGGCAGCACTGTCCTGTACAACAGCACTGCTGTAGCCTCAGCTCAGACATGGCTCCTGTCAAACTGCACCAGCCTTTTTGCAGCTTGGAGCCCTCACATGTGAGGAGCTGTGCTGGGGCACCACTGTGGCTGGACAGATCTGTTTTGAGTGGCCTTCCCCTGTGAGGCTGACCCAGGGTCACAGCACAACTGCAACCATCTCCGTCTCCTGGCTGCTAACCCTTGGAGGCACGTGGCCTCATCAGCCTGTTTGCCAGCTGGAATTCTTAGATGAACCAAGCATTGTCCCATTTGGAAGAAAGAGGCTGTTTTGGCAGAAGGATGCAGACAAGCCTGGCAATGGAGAGGGGGATGTTGCTGGGGTTTTGCAAGGCAGAAGTGCGGAGGGTGAAAGCCAAGAGGAGCTAAGTAAGGGGTATGTCTCCCAGAAAGATGACAAAGACTTTTCTTATTCTCGTTCTCAGAGTACCATCTAGTGGCTGAATCCCTTGTGCAACGAGACAAAGAAAACAGGCTTAAGTCATCCCGTGGCATAAAGAATGTGGTTCCTGTCTGGAAGGGGAACTGCAAAAGAAATCCTTCTTTTTAGGGGGGGCTATAACTAGCTATCAAGTCCAAGGCTGAAGTGGTAGCATGCTGACCTAAAGCTGTTCCACCTCTCCCAGAATTCAAGCCTTGCTTTGGACCCACACTGAAGACCACTCCCAAGTCAACCCTCCCATAAATGGATGCCTGGATAAAGTCAAACAGCCAGAGGCAGTATTAGGCATATCATTTCTGTGCATGCCTTTAGAGATAAACTGGCATAGGTTAACCACACTACCCTGACAGGCTGCTATGCTGGGGCAGACATTTGACTGTTTTTGATCGACTGGCAGTGCTGCTGCTTTCTGCACACGATAGGATGGCAGTAATATTTTGGAGACAACTCCTGAGCTAGGAGTGGATGTAGCTGCTTTTTATCACTCTGTAGGTCTGAGGCCCCTGTGATCTAACCAGCCTGAACAGCAGGCCTCACCTTTTTTTTCTTTATTCCAACCTAAAGCACTCATCTAGCTCTGACAACATACACAATAATCCACTCTCATCATTTAGTTACCAGGAAGGTATTTATAGACAGTACTCCTGTGAATCTAGCCAAGGCTGTCCCTGGCGGGGGGCCAGTCGGGACAACCTCCCTGGGCCCTGGGACTCCACGCTGCTGCCGGCTTCACATCCATGCACCCCCTGAGAGCACTGGTGCACCCCGGACCGGCCGTGCCCCCCGCTTAGGCGATGGGCAAGCGGGAGCGCCAGTGCCCCTCCTTGAGTTTTGCTGCAGGGGGACCCCCCTGGTCAGCGGGATTGGCCACGGGGAGATCCCCCCCCCAGTTGGCGAGCTTGGCCATGCCTCCCCCCCCGGTTGGCAAGATTGGCGGCAGGGGGAATACCCCCCAGGTCAACGCTGACTGGTTGCTGGGGTGGGGCTCGTGCCCCTCCTGACTAAGGTGGCACCAGTCGCCTATGGTCTCTGGATAATTTTGTTTTCTAGACTGTCAGTGTTCCTCCTCTCTCAGCCTTCAGTCTGTGTACTGTAATTATTGCCCTTATCTTTTATTATATTGAGGTACTGTTTACACTCTGGGGCCCAGAATTGCAGGATATATTCCAGGTGCAGTCACCCCACAGGCTGCTGAGAATGAAACTGTTGCCTCCTTAATTTTGCCAACCGTGGGCAGCTGAAAACATCACTGGCTTTACTGAGCTCATGTTTCACTGCAACACTTACAGGGCTAGAACAACTCTTGGAAGATTATGCTGCCAAACAGGAGCAATGGCTTGGGAGAGAAGAGTGGTCTAAAAATCAGTCTAAAAATGATCACAGGTCTGATTATCAGAGTTGCTGAGTACCTACAGCTTCCCTTGAGTGTTGTCTAACATCTCAGTGTTTTTCTAACTCAGGGGTGTCCAACCTTTTTGAACGTGGGGCCGGATCACGAACTTTTTATCACCCAGTGGGCTGGCGAGCTATATTCAAAGACATCACAGGAAGTGGTATCACATCAGGAAGTGATGTCATGTGACCTTTGACACCAATGAAGTTGCAGGAAGTGACAATGAAATGGATCTGGAAATGTGGTTTAAAATCCAAAATAAAAACAGTACCCGACCTGGACCCCATGAGGCAGCAGGCATCCTGCCACCAGTCAAACAAGACCTTGGGAAGAAATTTCCAACAGTTTCTTGCCAATGGGAGGAGGTAGAAATTAAAGAGAAAACCTCTTCCGCTTTTCTTTTTGTCTGTGTTAACTGACAAGGCACAGAACAGAGCCTGAAAACGTCGCTGTATTTCCAGTACCAGCCCTCTGTTCACAGAGGTTAGAACAGTGAGGGAGCGGAACAGACTGCCTAGGGAAGTTGTGGACTCTCCATCATAGGAGGTGTTCAAAAAGATGTTGGACAGCACTGGTCAGGCATGATCTAGGCCAGCATTTCTCAAAACATGGGTCACGACCCAAAAGTAGGTCTCAAGAATATATGAAAGGGTCACGAGCAAACTTTAAAAATGGGTTCTCCTTTAAAGGAGAAAAACGTATAACTGGCTTTTCTCTTGTGGGCTGGCAGAGTTTCCGCCGCAAGGGGCTACTTGGGGCTCCCCCATGCCCCACACACTGAGGCACTGGGGTCTGGAGGTAGGAGCAGTGAGGGACACTGGGTCGGGACTGACCATCTATATTTACAAATGGGTCCTGGTACAAGAAAGGTTGAGAATCACTGATCTAGACCGGGGTGGGCAGTTATTTGAGGCAGAGTGGAGCAATTCAGGGCACAACCCTTGTCCTGAGTCTCCCTCCCCTGTGAAAGACAGGGACCCGCCCCATGCACACAGGTGCCGGGAGCCCACAGTCACCAGCCCGGCCCTGGGGGAGGCGCTGTCTTCCCGCCCCTACCCCGACCCTAGCCCTGGCCCTGGCCTGGCCTAGCCCTACCTGCAACACCCTGGCCGGGCAGGAGGCGGCAGAGGCAGATGACAAGGGCAAGCCTGGCCGCCGTGCCGCCTCCATGGGTCTGCGTCACCACGCCACACTGAGCTGGAGGGAGCCAGAGCCGTGGCCGGGCAGCACCTCAGGGCGCAGCGAGCTCAGGCTCTGCCCAAGCCCAGCGCTGCCCTGCGCGGCGCGGCCAATGCCGACAGTATGGCGGGAGGAGGCACCTGCCCATGCTGCTCTGCTTCTACCAGCGACCTGGGGCTGGGCGGCCAAGCCGGGCTGTCTCTCGCCTGTGGGCGGGGAGTGGCGAGTTGCTCAGGCCAGGAAGCAGTGGCTTCCCCACGTGGTGCTGGGTTTGCACTCCTCTTCCCACATGCACTGCGTCGGCAACGTCAAGCTGATGCTGTGCGTGTGGGAACCTTGTCTCTTCCCCAGCCCTTCAGCAGACATTAGGAAGCTGCTGAGGGGCTAGGGGAGGGACAAGGGACGGGAATGAAAGTAAACCGTGTTTACTTTCGTTTCCCGTCGCAGCACTGCAGGCCACAGAAAATGCCTTGGCAGGCTGCATGGCGGCCCGCGGGCCGTATGTTGGACAAGCCTGTTCTAACTGGTAGGACACTCTCTCCGCACTGAGAAAAGAATCTGGCAGGATGAACTTGTCTGCTGCACAATGCCAGCCTTAGTGGTGGGCTATGTGTGTGTCTGCCCTGGGCACCGTGATCGGAGAGTGCCATACACACATGCATGCACATGCATATGCACACGTGCACACATGTGAGCTGCCTGTGCTCACAGCAGTGCTTTCCACCCACCCTACCCCGCTCTATCCTTGCCCCAGGCAGGAAGAACAGTGCTCAGCCCAACCCATCTCTTGCTTCCAGCTGCTGCTCAGGAGCTGGGCTGGACACATGCAGGTGGCAGCAGCAGTGCCTGCCTACCCACCTGCCTGGCATCTCTGCTGAACTGTGCCCTGCACCCCTGTGATTCTAGGACTTTTGTCTGAATTCTCAACTGGCTGGGACGCCAGGATGGCCTATGAAAAATGGGACTGTCCCAGCCAAATCAGGATGTATGGTCACCCTACCCCTGGTTGCTCTCAAGCACAGAAATCTCCTCCTAGAACAGGGGTGGGCAAAATGTGGCCCGTGGGCCAGATGCGGCCCATGGGGCCCCTAAAAAATTTAGAAAATTAATATTTATCTGCCCCTGGCTGCCTGTCATGTGGCCCTCAATGGCTTGCCAAAACTCAGTAAGCAGCCCTCCGCCCGAAATAATTGCCCACCCCTGTCCTAGAACATGCCAGGGACCTGGTATCAACATATCCTGATGTCACTGCAGTTTTGACTTAAAAGGAGGAGGAGCTAAGTAGAATTATCATAAACTCCATGCTTTAGTGGCTTGCTTTTTTTCTCTGCTGCTCACTTGATCTGAAGGCACTTAACAGGGACCTGGTGAATATAGGCCGAACCCAACCCTTTACTTTGTGAAGAGAGGCAGTGACACTGGCTCTGGAGGCTTCTACTTGGAGAATCTGCTTTGACTCCAGTTTCTTTTTTTGGTGACTTCTCCTTTTCAGTGTAGGCTGCTTGGGAAATACAGACTGCTGTGCAAAAATAACAGTATTTTTGCATCCGTGGGAGTGTACTGGGTGTTGTGACAGATGCTTCACCATCCTGTCTGATAGCAGGGAGGGATTTAGTTTTCCAGGACTGAATTCCTGCCAGCGCCTTCCTGAGAGATTTTGTTCCTTAAAACACACTATCATTGTGCAAGTGAGGAGCATGGCAAACCCCTAATTTATGCAGAAGGGGCACTAGAAGGCAAGATGCTCTGAGGGACAATCTCTAACAAATATCTGGGGAAGAGGATGCTGTGGCCACTAGGACCATTTGAGGAGGAGTGTTAAGTGGAGTAAAACTGGGTGTGAAGTCCAGGCCTTAAAACCCTCCTTGACTTCAATGGGGCCAGATTTCACCGAAGGAGTCTAAGCCACTGCTTCCTAGGGAGGTCAGCCTGAGACACCTCCACCTGCCTCACTGCTTACCTCAAAGCAGGCTGCTTCCCACAGCTCCTCTGGCTGCTGAACTGTGTTGCTGAGCTCTGCAACCTTAGCCTATACCCTCTTGGCTAAAGGGATAGCTCTTCTCCATCCTTCAGCAACAAGGCTAACTGGAGGCCATGCACACAAAATCCCAGGGCAGGTTTGGGCTCCTAACACTTGGTTCAGGTGGATGCTTAACAAGTAATGGAGACATCTCAAGAGACGTAAGCTGGCCTACAGAACACAACTCAGGGGCGGGCAACTATTTTGGGTGGAGGGCCACTTACCCAGCTTTGGCAGGCTGTTGAGGGCCGCATGGGTAGCTCCACCGCTTAACAGGTGCCCTGCCCACTGGTCACCACCTTGGGACCAATGTCCCAATATCTTGGGACCAATGTCCCAGGGCCAGCACCGATGGGGCCCAAAGTGGGGCACAGGCTGGGAGGGGTCTGTGAAGCCAGGCTGGGCTGCACCAGCAGAGAGAGGGGGGAGCTAACCTGGCTCCATAGAGGCCCTGCCGGCTGGGACCCTGCACTCCTGCCACCATGCTCTGGGCCCTGCCGGCACTGACACCAGTGCTTCCGCTGGCTCCCGCACCTGCTCACTCCCAGTGCCCTCCGACCCCACAGTACAGGCAGGGGGCAGAGCACAGCCTCAACCCCCTGCTGCTGCCCACCTGGAGCTTGCATGCTGGGCAGCCCAGAGGTGGCAATGGCAAACACTGCCCGGTGCGGCAAGCGGGGGGGGCTGCAGCTGCTGTCACCATGCGCAGCCCCAACAGGCGAGCCCAGAGCCAGCGTGGGGCCCAGGCTGGCAGTGGGGCTGGGTTACAAGGTGGTGCTGAGCGCCAGGGGGAAGGGGGAGGGGAGCGGCCCCTCACCCACCCCGTGGCTGGTGCCCCATACTGCAGCTGCTCGTAGCCTGCACGGGGCTGTCTGGAGCAGGCACAGGCAGCTCGTGGGCTGTGAGCGGCTGCAGCACTGGGCGCTGGCCACTGGGCAGGGGAGGCCACTTTTCCCCCCTGCGCTCAGCTTTTCCCCAGGTCACTTTTCCCTGAGCTCCTTCCCTGCTCAGGGTCCTCCCCTGCCCTTTCCCCTTACCTGCGGTTCCAGCAGCACCGGGCAGCCTGGGGCTTCTGACTGGGGGGGGGGGGGGGG
>NW_005842196.1:1994704-2018930 GCF_000455745.1 Alligator sinensis
TGTGGGAGCCTGCTGGGCTTCCCCTGGGTCCTACTGCCCTTGGGTCTTGTCAAAAATCACAGGAACCAAGGGCAGATAAATATAAATTTTCCAAAATTTTTAGGGGCCCCACGGGCTGGACAGAATGGCCTTGTGGGCCAGATCTGGCCCGCAGGCTGTATTTTGCCCACCCCTGGTTTAACTGATGGCTGGGGGTGGTCACACCACAGCTTGCCAGTCACAAAAGGCTCCCAGGCAGTTTGAATGAGAGTTGTGAGCCATGTCCATCTACCCCAACAACAGCAATTGCCAAACTTGCATCCTGTCCTCCCATGGTAGCAACTTGTCTTGCATGCACTGTCCTCACCCAGATCTATCATATGTGTGGCTCTCAGGTGTGTGACAGTTATAGCATATGGCTCAAAGGATTAGGACATCTGGCCAATCCAGATTCAGGTCTTACAATAATTAAGATTTCTGCACTTTGCACCCACAGGTCTCAAAGCAGTTTATTTGGGAAAAACCATTATCCCCATGTTTTACAAACAGGGAAACCAAGGTATGGAGAGGTCAGATGCTTAGTTTTAGGTTACACTAATTCAGTAGCACAACTGGGGACAAACCAGCAATCACTTGCCTCTCTCCTATACCCTGACTGCTAGACCACAGCCAGCTCAGGGAGAACCTGCTGAAGCTGGGCTGTAAGCAGCTTGAGTGGTTTGTTCAGTTTGACCACAGCCCCTAAAACACTCATGGCTGGGCTATCGCTGAATAAGCCACCTTCAGACTGGTTAGAGCAGTAGTTTTCCCTGAGCTTCTCCTTGGTGGTACTGACAGTGTGATCTTTCTTTTATCAATTGAAAGTTAAGTTTGTAAGTTAAAAGGTTTTATTGACTGCAAATTTCAGGGCCTCTTTGCAAACAGGCTGGTATCAGCCAGATTGAGGCACCAGGCCCTCAGTGCCTGTACAGGGTCTGCGAAACGCTAGGCTTATGACTAGCCTCTCCTGTCACGCCCAGCATTTTCTGTCAGGAAGTCATGGATGGCAGTGGTGATGCCCCATGTTGGACATGCCCGCAGGACAAGCAGGGACCCACCCCGGTATAGAAGGGTTAGCTTCCTCCCACGCGACTGCCAGACAGACTGCATAGACTTCCACAGGCTGAGGACCTCGTGCCCCCCAACCTGCGACTGCATGTTGGCAATGAGGACAGTCAGAGGGTACAACATGAGGCTGGTCAAGGTCCCATTGACACTGCCGGACACTAGGGCAGGCAGCCAACTTGGCAGACCTTTGTTGGACAGGCTGTCACGGAGGGGGTCCTTGAAGGAGAAGTACAGGGCGCTACCCAGGCTGTTCCGCAGCAGAACGGGGCCAAGGCCCCGGTAGTAGCCTATGACAAGCCTTTCCTTCAGGCCATAGGAGTTGAATTCCTGCAGAATGCTGCGGGTATTTGGGAACCTGCTGTTTTTCCGTCCATCCTGCAGGATGTTCTGGACCCGTTCAAAGGGATTCAGGACCAAGGCCTCCATTGAGCCAGAGAAGAAGCCTGCTGCCCACCGCTGTGGCAGCACATAGGAGTCGGATGTGTTGCTGGAGAGGAAACTGAGGAAGCTGTCGTAGGTGCCAAACATCAGGGTTCCCTGCAGCGTCTTGGACATGAGTGGTGGCAAAATGCCCCGGTAGAGGCAGCAGAGGCCCTCACGGTGCAGCTGGCATACTGCTTTGTGGATGGAGAAAGCGTGGATCTGCTGGCGGAAGATAGTCTTGTGGATGGGAAATGTCGCCAGGATGGACAGGAAGCTGGAGAGGGCCCCATGGTGGTAACTCCAGAAGCTCCATCCTTTCTCTACCTCCTTTCCATTCTTGGAGTCTCCACACTGAATCCCAGCTGTCTCTTCCATTCTGGGACCTCCTCTTTTAGCCACTAGGATCAGGTAGAAAAAAACCTAAAATAATTTGTAATAAGGTGATAGGCTGAGGGACCTAAGGTCATTTCCCAGCTGCATAGGTGTCACTGTGGCTGATCAGTTTATGCTAAGCTAGAACACTAGCTTGCATGAACCTGTCCCTTCTCAAACAGGATCCACACCTCAGGCTGTGCTGGAAGAATCTCACCATTGTTCTAGAGGAGGGCCGATGGTTTTTTCTCCACTGTCCAGCCTATTTTACCCTGGCTTTCTCACTGAGTGCCCTACTTTGTCCCTGCTCTCCAACAGGAGGGACCCAGATTTTTTTCTTTTTTTACCAGTTTCAGAGACCATTTAATTGTGTTCCATATTAGAGGCAAAGCTAGAAAAAGGCCAGTTTTGTATGGGTTTTCCCAGCAGGGCTGGACCATGCGCTCTCAGCCCATCACCCACAAACAATCCAAGTGAAGCATCCCCAGAGGTGGCCTCATGGTCTTTTCTATGGAAAACTCAGGTACCCTGATAAAACGTTGCTTTCTGTAAACCTATCTTACTGCTGCCCATGAACCCACACTACTTGGCTGTGTACAATCCTTTCCATCTAGACAAGGAGAAACAGTGCAGCAATGAGTTCTGAAGAAAGCCTCTTGTATTGGTTTAAGCAGCCTGTGCTGGTGTTAGAGCAGTGGAGGGACTGACTGTTAATGCACCCCAGAAAAAGACAAGCCCCTGAGTTGACTCACCATGACCTCCTGGATTGCCACCTGGATTTCCTGTATGCCCTGATCTGCCTAACCACATTGCACCCACGTGTGCAACACCTTTGATTGCCAGTCAGAGGGTTATATGGACTGCCCTGCAGAACTGCTGTGATTAGCTGTCTGAAAAGTGGCATTAAATAGGTGGCCCCACCTATCCCAGAGTCTCCCCTGAGCTGATTACTCTGCAGGTATACTCCAGGACTTGATTCCTGCCTCAGGAAGATTGTAGCCTTTCACTGGAGTGCATCCAGTCAGTGTGGGCCTCAACCATAGCTCATGGAAGTCAGTGGGGGCCTCTCCTTTAACTTTATTAAGCTTCATATCAGGCCTGTAACTTCTCCCTTCGGCTATGGCTGTTCACTAGTTTAGGGAGAACATGAGGGGAAAACTGACCAATGGCTATGGATGGATCCATGAGGACAGAGTCATCGTGGGGGCTCTGTGTAGGGTTCAGACATGAGATCTGGGTGTGTGGCCTTTCCCCAGCAGCATTCAGGGAACGCTGCATAAGGGAACGAGTCCTTTCCCCCTAGAACAAGTCCATTGATTCAGGCATTTGATCAACACTGATGTATGACCAGTCACTGGGATAGTCAGGAGGGAGCAGGGTCAGTCTGGATGGCTATGGGAGCAGAGGTGGGGATAGGTTGAAAGGTGCTTTTTCACTTAACTGGAGCTGCCAAAGTTTGCCTTGTTACCTCTGCTATTTCTAAACCAGAGGAACAGGACACAACCAGTGTGCACAGCAGAAGGGGGACTCAGGGAGCTCAGTGCCAGTGTTCCTATTTGGACACAGAACAAGTGGCCATATGAGGAGATGCTGAAGGATCTCAGACTCTTCAGCCTAAAGAAAAGAAGGCTGAGTGGGGACTTGATTGTGGCTTACCTCTATATCAGAGGCGTACATCAGGGGCTCAGTGAACAACTGTTCACCAGGGCGCCCTGGGGGAAAACTAGAAACAATGGCCACAAACTCCTGGAAGACAGTTTCAGGCTGAACATTAGGAAAACCGTCTTCACAACTAGGGTGTCCAAACTATGGAACAAATTCCCCCCAGAGGTGGTGCAATCACCTACCCTAGAGGTTTTCAAAGGAAGACTGGGTGGTCACCTGGCTGGGGTCACCTGAACCCAGATGTCTTTCCTGCTCATGCAGGGGGCTGGACCTGATGATCCTTCAGGTTCCCTTCCAGTCCTATGAATCTACGATCTGGGGTCTGTAGGTGCAAATGGCTCCTCTCATATATCCTGACCCTAGGCTCCACTTCCAGGGAGACATGGGCCCTCCGGAGCTTTCTTGCCTCCTCTCTCTTCAGCAGGTTTCCAAGGGTCAAACTTAACTTTCAGTTTCACTATTAAAGTAAATAGTAAAGCTAAATTCAGCTTTGGCAGAATCAATCACAACAGATTAGGGTCTGTGGAGTTGTGCTGGTAAACCCACAGGGGTGCTTGGTCTTGGGTCACTAAGTGAACCAGGGATCTTCTTAGGGAAAGGCCTTCATCATTTCAGTGCAGGTAAACAGTGCATCTGCCCTAGTCTCATCAAAACCTGCAGAAAAACCACAAGGCCTGGAAAAAGCTATATTCCACTTCTTGCTAAGAAGAATGGATAGATGGATGGATAGAGTAAGTTCCAGGTCAAACTAGCCAAATCAGTTCCAAATCATATCGACTGAGCAGAACTCAGTCGTTCCAAAAACCACATTGATTGAGCAAGCAGAACTCAATTATGCTAAACACCATGTATGGTGCTACAACTGACAAACAATTCTCTGTCCTAGACCTATCACCCTGGAACTTCAGATATTTCTGCCAGAATAGCTACCCCACCTCTGCAGACAATACAAGCTAAGTTAATAGAAGCCATGTCCTGTGGTCATGGCTGTATCCATACCAGGGGTTTTGCTAGTGAGGGGGTGTGATCTTTTCAGTCCCTCCCCACCATAAGCTGTGCTGCCTACACTGTCATGTAGACCAGGGCTACGATGCTGAGCCTTTTTCCAGCTGGCTCCAGCAGTGCTAACCTGCAAGAGCAGCAGCGGGTTAAAGGCCTCAGGTATATCCCTCACTACATACACAACCCATTTGCCCTTTACCTTGTTTGTGCCTTGGGGAAAAAAAAAACTAGGGTCCAACACTCCTGTTTCTGATCTCGGTGGGATTACACCTCCTCTACAGCAGTGTAAGCAACCTGGCTGGGGAGAGGCAGGTCCTGAGGGAGCTTCCCCCAGGGAGGAAGCTGCTGCATATGGTCACTTCTGTGCATATGGCCAGGGGTCTGCCTGGGTGCTGCATACAGGGTGGATGAGGGCAGTCTCCCCCAGGGTCCCTTTTACATAATTAGTGTGGATCAGCTCACAGCAACATCAGTGCCACTCTGCTGGCTTCAGCCCACTGGAAAGGCCAGTGCTGTCCCAGGTGACATCAGTGGCTGCCTGCCCCACTCCTGTGTAGTCGGCAGGTGGGGAGGGCTACAAACAGGTTACCGACACAAGGGGTTGACCAGTCCCTTGCATATCAAATGCAAATGAGGCCAGCAGGGAGACAAGCCTGCTTTGCTAGGGGGTCCCCTCATATCAGCTACGGCCTTGGGTACCATCATGCCCCAGACAGCTCTACTCTCCCACATCCTGAGCTCCATTGTTCTCAGCTGTCATCTAGTTTCCTATCTCTTCTCCCCTGCTGATGGTGAAGTGCAGGGCATGGATGCCTTCACACCTCTTCATTTGCCCATGCCCCCAGGGGTAGGATTGAGGGCATAGCAGGGAAAGCAGCCCACCCCACTGCAGCACAAGAGCAAAGCTGAGCATGACGAGGTGGGGGAGGATGAGAAGGAAAGGAGTGCTCAGTTATAGGTGGTTTTAAAAAACAAGACAAACCCTTCATAAGCAGTGGCTGCTACAATGACTAAATCAGGGTCAGAACGATACATGGGTAATAACAGGAGTTAGCATCAAGGGCAAAACTCACCCCTGCTGCCACTCTGCAGTCAATGGAAGTTACCTCAGGTCAGAGCTTGGCACGATGTGAACTTTCCTTTGTGTCCAGCAAAGTTCAGACTAAAGCAAGCAAAAGGCTCTGCTGATAAGCACTTCCTTTATCTGTGGTGAACAGTGCTCAAAGCTTCATGTAGTGCTAGGGGTGCTAGTCATAGCACAGCACTTCAGCACTGAGCATGGAGACTGTTCAAACATCTTGTGGCAAACCATCATGTTTAAACAGAGCTTTCATGCTAAGCCAATGGGGCCACAAACCTCTCTTTTTTAGTGGAGTGAGGGAGGGAGGCTCACCTCATGCTTAAGAGCCAGGGACTCCTAATAAGAAAATCTCTAAGCAGGCCTTGAGAAGCATCTCTGCTTTGGACAATCACTGTCAAAATGGCACCTTCTTACTCCATAGTTTTGTTCAGTGGGAATAAGTCAGTAGCTATGCAGAAGGGAGCCCCACATCCCATCCATTGTCAGAATTATTCACCCAGGTCTTTTTGTTAGACCCAAATATGCTGGTACATGTGATGTGTATCCACATCATACAATTGCTCTAGCCCTGCTCCTGTGAATACACATGACCAGCCTCACTGAAATGCAGGGGAAGGGGGTCTTTATGGGACTAGAGGCCCTCAGCAAAACCAGCAGGAGACTAGGACTGCAAAGCTGTAATTTAGGGCAGACTTCAGGGAGCCCTTTTGTTCTTAGCTGCAAGTAACTGCTTTGCACAGCTCATTTTGCAATGCTGTTATTGCTTATGAAATGCAAAAAGGAAAAAGAAAGTAGATTTTGTACCCAGATTTTGTACCTGTGGTAAACTGACTCAGATCCCAGGCAGAAAGGTATGGTGGAGAAGGAGGGGGGATGGACAAAGAAAGGTGTGGCTGGGGGAACAACCTTTTTCATTTGTAGAAAGCTGGACACATTTGATTGAGAAAATGCTGGAGTATGGCTCCACCCAGTGCCATTCTCAGTCACTTCTCAGTGTACATCCTTTTTTTTTTTTTTTAAATGTATTTTGGAAATGTTTTCATGTTCCAGGTCAAATTAGCCAGATCAGGTCCAAATCCTTTTGATTAAACAAAGCTCAGTCTTCTAACACCACATGTGATGCTGCAACTGGCAAGTATCCTCCACCCCAGACTTTTCAGCCTGGGGCTTCAGATACTTCCAAATCCATTGGCAAGCATTCTTCTACATGCAGGCCCAAGCCTGGAGGTTTGGGGTCAGATATCCCCAGCCAGTGGGCACAGGAGCAAGCTAGGGAGGACTCCCCCGTTTCCATAGTCAGTGCGTAGCTGAGATCCTCCCACTGGAAACTGGCCAGTGTGTAGCAGAAAGCCCCCCTAAAGGGAGGACCACATCTCCAGTCTGGGTGTAAAACAGCCTACTCTAGCAAAAAAAAACTACAGGGAGCAACCATACTCCCTCACCTGGGCAGAGGCTGTGCTGTTTATCTGCGATGCTCTATCTGGCAATGCACCTCTGCCACCAAAAGTGGAAGCTTGCTCTAGGGTCAGGCAAAGGTTAAGGCACTAGTAGAAATTTTATGTACTAAAGCATCTAGTGGAAAGTGCCAATCAGAAATCAAGGCAGTTTTTCAGGTTTTAAAAGAAGCACCCCCAGGAAGTCTGTATAAAATAAAAGAGCAGGAGAGGGTAATTTCTTTAAGAAATTAAGAGAGGAAAAGGGGGAAGGTCCTTGAAGCCAGGGAGAAACCCCCCCAATAGAAATACCAGTATTTTACCTTGTTTTTGTTTCTCCTGCAGTAGCAGCATCACCTGCCTTCAGCACTACCTTCCCCCTCACCCTCTCTTGCTTGCACTTTTACTTCCGCCCTTGCAGACAGGGAGCAATCTTGCCTTTGGTCACTGGCAGTTGCTGAGAAATGAACTAGGCTATCAGGTCCTCTTCCCACAGAGCCTCCCCGCCCTGCCGTGAGCTCATTGGCTGCTCTCACTGCTGTTCACAAAGCCCCATTTAGCCTGGGAGGATGCAGGAGGCTCAAGCTAGGCATTTTGCATCCCTATACTGGGTTATTTCAAAGGCAGAAGCAGATGCAACAAGAACAGCGTTGGGCTCGGCATGGACTGAGAACATGGGCTGCCAACATCCCTGCAGGGGCAACATTCAACTGTGATGACTAATGAATATAACTAAGGAAAAAAAAGTCTGAAAAAGGGAGCTGTTTTAGCACTGTGGAGATGCAACAAATGAGCTTGAAGCTGCAGCTAAATCCCTGTGGTGCTGGCTGTTGTGCCCCTCCACTCCAAAATGAGACATTAACACCACAAAAAGCTTTAAAGTTACCCACTCAATTGTATGATTACTGTATTACTATTTTATTTACTGGCTGGGGATAGGGGGTTTGCAGGGCCAAAAGCCTTTTAGTCACCCTGTCAGAAGTGGATGCGTGGATTTTGTGCCTGCACACATCTTGTCCTAACAATTTTCCATGTGATATGGAGCTGATTTCTTCGGCATGACAAACTACCTATATGAACGTAAGCGTTCATATAGCAATGGAAGCAAAATGCTGACAAGTAAGGCAAATGCAAGAAAACCTGGTCTGAAGTGGGAGGAAGAAAAAATAATCATTGTCAGCCATTTGAGATTGCTGAGGCTCAGACACACCCCTCTAATGGCAATTTCCAGGAATATCCTCTTCTCTTTTCCAGGAAGAGATGGCAAACAATTTTTTTTGTTCACAATCAGACCAGGGTGTTAAGCTCTCTGCAGGTAGAATACCACATAGTTATTTCAGGCCTGCGAGATGTAGCATAAACCAACTAACCACTTTGAAGCCTTCCACGTAGTGGACAACTGGCAACTTCACTTTTCTTTTTATACTCTGATCTCCTGTCACAATAGCCTTCTATTCCTACCTCCTAGGGTCCAAACCAACTGCTCCTGAATGGCAGGCTTTAGAGCAGGCCAAACTTTCGTTTGTGTTGCACTTCCCCTGGAACTCACTGGCCTTTGGCTGTTTTTCTCACTCCATTTGCTAGCTGTGGCTGTTTGAAGGTTAGAAAGCCATCCTGTTGAATGAACCAGAGTCCAAAATTTTCACTATCAAAAAGAAACACAGAAAGCAAGCGACAGGTTACAGTAGAATGAAGAAACTCAAGCGGTTTACACAAGAGGACAACATAAATAGTGCAGAGTCCTGTTATTTGAGAGATCACATTCTCTTTCATACATAGTACATAGAACAGCATTTCACACATTTCATGTTTATTGTGCCTTTCAGTTTTCACTATGTGGTTCCCCTCTCCCCCAACAGCAAAGTGCATCATGTTTCCCATTTTTTGAAGAATGTCTTGCATTCAACAGCTTATCTAATGCTATCCCAACTATGCAATTTGTCCAATAAAATATGTCACCTGAAGAAATCCTTGCCTTCTCTTGTAGGCATGGGTAAAAGGCAGTTCTGAACACATTTTTGGCATTACACGCTACTATTGCTAGCCAGCACTTCCCTTCCTGCCATCTTTCCAAGACATATTTGGGTATTCTGCTGTTCAGGTAGGTGGTTGGGAAAACTTGGAAGGCCTCTGTTCAGCAAGGAAAGCATGTACAACATGTAGTCCATTCTGAGAACTGCTTGTGCCAGAAGGAATATGCATCTCATTTACTGATATTGGACAACTTGTATTGTCCTAGTTCCTTAACAGACACACACAGGAACCAGGACAAGAATGGGAGCTTGTATTCATTGCAAGAGTTACCTTTAGTTAGGCTATTCCAAGTTACTCTATTTAGGATAATCTAGTTGAATAAGAGCAACTGCACTGCAACTCAGTGACTAGGGTGACAGCCAACAAGTTAACTCAAGCTGCTGCATCCTCCCTGTGAAACTAAGAAATGCATGGCTTCAAGCACTGGCTCCTTCCTTCCCCATTCAAGCTAAGTGTGGGAACATGAATCTGACTGGGGGCAAATCTCAAGTTTTAGCTCAAGCTAACATGAAGTCCTTCCAGCAGATGGAAGGGTGCAATGTGCTTTACTCATGGGTACTTCCCTGAAACTCCCATACTATAGACAGACACATATACATAACATAGATATTGACAGATAAGTCTACTAAAAGTAGACATGCAAGTCAGTATTAAGACATCTGCTCTTATTAGATGCATTTCAACAGCACTCAGGCCATGTCTAGTCTGCTAGGTCCAGCAAGAGCACAGCTTGAAAAGAGGTATTTTAGATTTCAACAAGGAAACCCCAGGTAATAAACATGAAGTCAATGACATCTGGCTACCATGCAGCCCTGCAGAAGGCTGCTTAATCCACTATAGTAATGCAAGTTCATACCTCTAACAGGATGTCAACCCAGTATTTGCCTATTAATTGAAAATTAAACTATTTAATTAAAAAGTGCTTATTAAGCAATTCTCTTCAGTGCTGCTTATTGCCAAGTTGTACCCATGAACAGTGAAACGGCTTCACAGAAGTGTGCCTGCTGTCAGTGGGAAGACGTGGAGCAGTTAAAGTGTGGGAAGACTTTGAAAAAAGCCTTCATTGAAACCTAGACTTCTGAAGTCAAGGATCAGCTTTGATATGAGGGTCAGGCAGGCTCTCTTCTCTCCTCAAGCAGAGAAGCAAAGCCTTAAGTCTTTGAACAATTTAAAAATCACTTATTACAGAGAAGTCCTGTTTTTCACAAACTGGTGAGTAAACAAGCTCAGAGGAACAGTGCACACAGCAACACAATGGTGTTGCATGTTTCAAAAACATTTACAGATTACAAGCACATCTATGATTCTTTTTTAAATAAAAGTTTAATTCCTTCATTGAGGTCTTAGTTTAACACAAATGCTGCAGAAAATCCTCACACCGCTGCCCTGATGTCCTTGCTCTTGGCTTCTGCTCATGATGCATTGGGCAGGGCAGAAGCAGGGCTCCGAAGTAGGAGGCAGGAATCCTGAAAGGACCCTCAGTGGAGCTCAGTGCAGGATGCAAGCAAAGAAGCAAACATACACTTTCCAGACAAACATAGACTTTGGATACAAAACAAAACCTATGATGGGATAGAAGTGTTATGTAGCCACAGGACAAAAGTTCTAGGAAGGGAGAGGGGGAAGTCTTAATTAAAAAGGCACAATAACTAATGCCTAGGAGGACTACCCCAAATCCAGACACCCAGATTGTTCAGGTAGCTCAATTATCTACCACCCTCCAATCTCTCATACCACCTTGGCTGGAGAGACAAGCAACTTCAAAAGCCTCCTCCTTCCTTTCCGCAACTCCAAAGTAGGTTGAGATTGTTTATAAAACCAAAATGCATACAAAAAACAGCTTGGCCTGCTACCCAGTAAGAGTCCAGGAAAGACTGATTTAAACATTTCTCTTAGAATTGTCTGGTATAACTATTATGCATTTAAGTTGTGGATAATACCAGCTCTACAGACAGGAGCCGTAACCAGCTCTGGGTCTGACAGCTTCCTTCATTTCTTTCTTGAGGCCTGTTGCTACCTCTGAGTGGGGTTAGATGTGGTATTGGGAAAGCTTCAATAAATAAAACCACAGATGGAACAAGCCACCCCTGACCTATTACTATCAAGCACTTCACATGAACAGCTGACTCAGATCCATCCTTTGGCTCTCTCTGAAATTTCACAACCTCCCCATTAACCATCATTCCCAAGGTTCCTTGCAGAGATGGAAGATTCTGGTATCAGCCATGGAAAAATATTAAAGAGGCAAATAATGACCCCCCCCCGCGCAAAAAAACAAAACAAAACAAAATAAAACAAAACAACAAAACACAAGCAGTCAAAATACAGTCAATAACTTAGTGGTACAATGGAATACTACACTTAACCTTCAGAGATTAAGATGCCTGAAAACAAAGTTTACAAGGAAGTAATAAGGTCAGCCCATGTCAATCTATTCAGCAGGCACATGCTGCAAGGAAAAAGCAGGTCAGTAAAAGGTCAGAAAGGCTAGCCTTACTAGGGTACCAGCAGAGAAGAGAAGTGGGACCTGTCTATACAGCAAAATGGAGTTGTGACTGTTGCACATGCTAGTGCACCCTTGCTAGCTTCAAGCAACATGGGAACAATCGCAGTCATGGCAGCCCAGATTGGGTCAGGTGCTAGCAGGAACATGTACTATGGAGTACATGCTGGTTACAAATAGGTGAAGAACTGTGCTGCCATACCTCCACTGATCTCATTAGCCATATTAGCTAGATAAAGACAGCACAGGTATGCTAGAGTATGCTATAGCTCATGATAATTTTGCTGTTCAAACACCCTAAAAGGACATCATGTTTCTTCTCCACTACAAGGGCACAGGTGTGTGGTCTCCCTCCAGGAGAGGAAGCTGATGATTGTCCTACCCTTCCATGGTGCTGATCCAGTGCCTCAGCTCTTGTGGTCAATGTATAAGACTTCCTTATCCCACTTCTCTAAGGACATCTATCAGGTATAGAATAAGTAGCACACGTTCAGCAGTCCCTTGGACTCTTGCTGTAAGTTCCAGATCAGCCTGTTCTTGGGAGCTCTACTTCCCATACCACCCACCCCCAACCAACCAACCAAACCCAAACCAAACAGGTATGCATGCCAGATACCCAGCCTCCCCACAAACACAAAACCTCCCACTCCAAGAAAATTGTGGCAATTGGCCATGGTAGTCCTACTCTCCACAGATCTGCAATGCTGACTCTCACTACTGCTGGAAACCTAAACTGAAAAGTCCACACTTTGGAGGCTGCTGGTGGAAGTTGGAGCATTTTAGATGTGCCTCTCCCAGAGCTGGGATCAGACACAATAAGACTGATGTGTGCAGAGGAGGAGCTGTGGAGAACCACACTGGAACAAGCAGAGTCTTCTACTGAACTTTATAATAAGCTGAACAACTTTTGGTTTAAAAAAAAGCCACACAAGCAGCAGCCAGCATGTCGTTATAAAGGGACATGGCTGAATAGGTAGGAGACAGATTCCCCATTATGAGTCCTCCTGATGGCCTCTGCAAGGATCATTGAGATGTCAATCACCTGTAAGAGAGAGAAAGGGGGGAAAAAAAAACCAAGGTCAGTGTCACCTAGTGGAAGACTACACCAAGACCTTAGAGGGTGGCTGAGAAGCCATAAAGAACCAAGGAATCCATTGCCAAGGTCTACAGCAGCTTGTCACATACAAAAGAACTATTAGTTCCCTTTAAACAAGCAAGCAAGATCAGAATTTCACACTGCATATATTGCTGACTGTGAATTATTCTTGCCACTATGCTCTAGTGCAGGGGTCAGCAACCCCTGGCATGCATTTCGAGCATGGCACGCAAGGCCATTTTTCTCAGCACACCACCGCGAGCCTGGGCTCTAAGCAGCTGCTGCCAGCCATGGAGCCCAGGCTGCTCCCAACAGGCGGATGGGAGGCTGCAAGCCCTGCTGCAAGCAGACCGGGCTCCGTGGGCCGGCTGCAGCCAGGAGGCTGCAAACAGCTGCTCCAGGCTCCAGCATGTTGGCACTCCGGCACCTTCCAAGGTAGACATTGTGGTTTTTTCAGCACTCTAGCCAAAAAACACTGCCTACCCCTGCTCTAGTGGCAGAACAAGAAAAAAAATCCCAATGGATGAGCCTGCTGATCCATATTTAGCCTGGTATCCTGCTGTCTGATAGCAGTCATGTCAGATGCTCTACAGGAATTATAGAACCCAGTAGTAGGTTGCATGGTGTAACATTCCTGCCTAAAGTAGATGTGATCTTGCTCTCTGAGGTCTAATGATAAGCTTTGTGGAAGGACACTTAAGTGATAAAAGCTATGGATATTCAGGCAAGAATGCCTTCTGTGCTTTTTTTTAAACCATTGTTGCCAGCCTGAACAACACAAACACACACTCACAATTCATTCACTTGCAACTCTACCAATATCATATATACCTTTGTCTGCTCACAGCTCTGCTGTCTATATTAGACAAATGAAGCAATCTGATGCGTAAGAATAAATGAATGCCAGTTTGACATCAGCTGCAGAGAAAGACACAGACCATTTTAACCTCCCTAGACACTCCATTACTCACTTAAGGGGGGCTGTTGTTAAGCAGCAAACCTTTAAGAAACAACTTGAAGGAGAAATTGCAGAACAAGAAATACTCCAGACTAAATTGTGTTAAGTATGGTTTAAACACAGACTATGGATTCTTACCCAGTTAGCTTTTGCGACTCCTTTGTTCCTATGGGATTATTGCTTGATGGTTGCTTCTTCCAGCACTGTCCCCCCACCCCGACATCCTCTCTGCCTTTTGTATTTAAATTTCTCCCTCCTCCTCATACACTGCTTTGTGCACTTCCTTTCATAGCATCTGATCAAGTGAGCTTCAGCCCACAAAAGTTTTTGATCTCTCTAGCCAAAGGGTGGGGGTGTGTGTGTGTGTGTGTGTGTGTGTGTGTGTGCACGCGCGCGCGTGCGTGCGTGCGTGAGAGAAAGAGAGAGAAAAAGTCTACAAGGTGCAAATCTACAGTCTTGTTTGACTACAGACTAATAAGGCTAATTACGTCTCTATTCAGGTAAGATTCAGAGGTACTGAAAAGTTTACATCCTTGACCTCTGTGGAAGGCCAGTAGGCGGGGCACTCCTGTGCTGAGCCGCCTGCCTCACTGCGCCTGGCCAAACACCAAGCTCCGAGTGCCTCCCCTGGGGCACCTCACATGTGGCCGACCCGCTTCCTGGAGCACACCCATAAGCTTGGGGTACCGCTGCCACCACCTGGACTCAGGTCTTTGTCTGGGCTCTGTGCCGCCTGAGATAAATAGACCCTGTAGACCTTGGGATTTTGGGGTGCTTCTAGTAGCCTGAAGCATTCAGCAGCAGCCTCTTGTGCGGGAGGAAAGTAAAATAGCCGAGCCCACCTTAGTATGTCCATTCCCTCTTAAGCACACACAGTGAGGCGTGCTAAAATGGATAAGTTTGTTGATCAAAGAGCGATGGGGTGGGGAGGAATACCAATAGCAGAATATAGAAAGAAAACCAACACTGAGCAAAACTAGGTGGCTTATCAGCCTTTTGAAATGTGACTAGAGTTCATTAAACTGAGCTTCTAATTAGCTTTCAGGTAAGTAACTCAATTCTGCATCCGGAGTATGAAAGAGGGAGCTCCATGAGTGTGTTTTCAAATGTCCGCTTTAGCCCAAACTGACATCAACACCTGGAAGCTGTCAGGGACAGGTGGCATTTGATGCTGGCCAATCAATTTGAAAAACATCACAGTTACCTACTAGAGTGACGCAGGCTGGAGCCCCTGCCCCCATGTTGTGAGGTAAGATTCACCCCCTCTTACTGGAGGTTCCTCACCTAGGCAGCAAGTTGGCTGCCTAGCACCCACATTGCTAGACACAAGAGAGAGAAGGAAAACAGACAACCCCCAAAGAGAGAGGCAGCTGGAAGGGTATTCTTTCACAACCTTTACATTCTGTGGCAAAGTTCCATAGTCCAATTGTTGAAACTGTTGAAATTACTGAAAAAAAAATCTTTGTATCAGTTTTCAATTTCCTACTTTTTAATTTGCCAACACAAGAACCAGGAGGCATTCTAACAGGGAGAACACAAGCTCCTTTGCTGGGCCTTTCATTTATATGCATTTAGAACAGGGGTTGGCAATGTTTTTGGACAGTACCAAAAACACCTGCAAGCTCGGCTCGTAAGATGGTGGTGGTTCTAAGAGTGGATGGTAGAGGAGCTGCGAGGGGCCCAATCCTTGTTGTGTCAGCACAGCCCTGGACTCTTCCCTGCCATCTGCCAAGGTGCACGTGCCAAGCAAAATGCTTTCACATGCCACACTCTGGCACCTGTGCTGGGGGTTACCTACCCCCAATTTAGAATTTCCCCTCGTATTAATGGGCTAAGCTAGGATTACCATATTTCCAGGTCCAAAAAAGAGGACACCTGTCAGGGGGTGGGGGGAGGGGTGGCAGTGCCATGCTGGTGCCCTGGCCATTCTGTTGCTCTTCACTGACAAGCCACACCCTCCTCCCCCCACCCTGATGCTACCCTTCCAGACCCACTGACCTCAGCACTGCCAGTGCCCCTCACTCCCAAACTGCAGTACCCTGCCTCCCATCCCTTGCTGGTGCCCCTGTCTCCTGACCTGCAGCCCCCTGGCACTGCCAGTGCCCTGCACACCCTACCCACAGTCACCTGCCCCATCTACCTCACTCCTAATCCGCAGCCTCCTGCATCCCGCCCAGCCCTGCCGGTGTTCCTCACTCCCAGCCTGCAGCCCTCTGTTCTGCCTCCCAGCCCTGCACTCCTAAACCACAGACCCCTGCCCAAGCAGCTCCTGCACTGTGCTTGTGCTGGCTCTCTCTCTCTCTCTCTCTCTCACACACTCACTCTTTCTACCTGGTTCCCAGAGCTCGTGCGGAGAGCATGCGACCCCCAGCAGCCAATCACCTTGCCTGCTGCTCCTAACGCCAAGCAGCCAGCCCAGGAGAGCAGAAAACCTGGACGTTTGCTCTTATTTAAAAAACCCACCCAGACGCACCACAGGGGTCCAAAAAAGAGGACATGTCCCACAAAACCCGGATGTATAGTAACCCTAGGTTAAGCACATACCCCAATCTTTTCAGTCTTGTCACAGTTCTACATAATTCCCTGCTCTGCTGCAGCTGCATACCGAGTAGGTTTCTGAGTGGTCACCACCAGCAGGGAGATCCCCATCTTGAGCTGACAGTTGGCTAATGATTACTTAACCTTCTTCTACCTTTAACTCCAAGATGTGCGTTATTTGTATTTCTCATCTGTGAATTCCATTTGCCATTAATTTAACCTTTCCACATAGCTTGCTTGTCTCCAAAATGCCTCTAAAATCTATCTGGTCTTGACAAACTTACACAACTCATCTGTGAGATTTGCTATCTCACTTTCCAGGTCAGTATTTTAGCATTATGCTGAGGAACTGCACTGTTAACCTTAGCCATGATGAAAGCCCACTATATTCAGTCCTACCCTGTGCTTTGCCTCAAGTTTGATTCACTGGCAATACTACTTACACCGTAACAGACTTTTGTGTAAGACCTTTAAGATCTTTTTGAGTCTAAATTATGTTAATTGGCTCACTTTTATCTCCTATTTTGTAAGCACGGTCAAATAATTAAGAGATTTTAGACATTTCCCCCCTTCTTTATCTACCCTGCCCAGCACCTTCCCTTTCCTTCACCTTGCCCCTTCCCCCCCACTCCCACTTACCTGCCGGGGTGGGTGTCAGTGTCTGCGTGTGCCTCTGTGTCTGCATGTCTGTGGGTCTGGGGGGCTGTTCTGATGGGCATCAGTCTGTGGGGGGGAGTGCAGGGCACCAAGAGTGCTGGAGGCGGGGGGCTGTGGAGGGCCTTTAATTATTATCAGATTTGGGGTTTTTAATCAGAGAATTTGCAATTTTTAAATCAGAGAAAACCAGGATCCCTGGTCATCACAAACCCAGCAGCTTCTCTAGTCTTTCAGGAGAAATAGGGTAGACTAGACCCAAATTTTAAACTAAAACACAGGAAACTGCTTTCCAAAGCTATTTCAGATTTCAGAGATGGCAAAACAGGGTTGCCCTCCCTGCTTTTGAAATTACCTGTAAGAGTATTGAGGAGGGGCAAAAGCAAGGCACCTATTTCCCACAGGAAAACAAGTAAATGATGCAAACTCCATCATCCCAAAACACAAGGCTAAAAGTGGCCTCTCACCTGGATTTTAGGGCAGTGCTTCATCTTGTCCTCCTGGGGTATTGTGTTTGTGACTACAACTGCCTCAAAGCAGGCATTGTTGATCCGGGAGATGGCTGGCCCAGAAAAGATCCCATGAGTTAGAATGGCATACACTTTGGTGGCTCCAGCTGATAAAAGCCTAGCAGGCAAAAAAAAGATATACAAGGGAAAGGGTCAGAAGTGTACACTGTGGGTTTCTTCCTCTTTCCCCCACCCCTTCTGCTGGCATAGTGAAAGAAGTTAGGGCTACAGTGCTAGCAGCCCATGTAATTGATTGCTTCTTCCAGCTAAACCTGTCTCAGATCAAGTGAGGTGCCAAGCTGTGACATTAGATGACTAATACAGGCTGAAGCAGGTTTTTCAACTGCCATACACTGCATTGCATTTTGCTGCAGGTTACTTGGGTATTAGAAGAACTTTGATCTTCAGCCTTGGACCTCTAACATTAGAACTAGTTTTGGTATGAAATATTTCTGGGCGCAATATTTATACCAACACCAGGGTGACAAACCTGGCTAAAAGTGTGCTCTTAAAATTAGCTAAGCCTATATGTAGAGGACACCCAAAAAGCTGGGTTACTGAGGAGTTATACCCTGTTTAACATGCATATTATTATAATGACTATTATGGAATCTTTGACACAACCTTTCAGCCAATTTTACTCCATCAGTTACGATGTGGTCACAACTAGGGCTCTGCAAAGCTTCGGTCCCTGATTTGGTTTGGTGGAGATCTGGCCCGATTCGGCGGCTGAATCTCCAAATCTGAGTTGAATCAGAGGACCCATTAATCTCTCTGAATCGAATCAGAACCCACCGAATCAATTCGTAGAGATCCGGAAAGATTTGGACATAGAGACAGCTTTAAATGTTTTTTCTACATACCTTTAGGTAGCTGGGGCTCGTGAATGCTGCAATGCTGGGGTGCACGGAGTGTCCCACAGAAGTGCAGGGAGCTCCCCAGCACGCTTGACAACAGACCTGGAAGCGGACCAGAAGCACTTCTGGTCTACTTCTGGGTCTGACGGGGAGCATGCTGGGGGGCACCCCTGAAGCCCCCCAGTGCAGTGACTGGTGCTTCCTGAGTCTGGGGGTGCACCCAGCGTCCCCCTGCGGCTGACTGTGGAGCCAGGGGGCCACAGGGGGCCTTCCCAGTGCACTTCCTGACAGACCCTGAAGTGGATCGGAAGTACTTTAGGTCCACTTCCGGGTTCAACGACGAGCATGTGAAGGGCCCCCCTGCGCTCTTGTGGGACGCTCCATGGGCCCTGGCATTGCAGCATTCACAAGCCACACCTGCTACCTCTAAAGTATGTAGAAAAAACTTCTAAAGCTGTGCCTATGTCCAAATCGCTGATTTTCCAAATCAGGATCAAATCTTCTGATTCGGCGCAATCGAATCAGGGGCAGTGCTCTGAATCAACTAATCAAATCACTGTTCCTGATTTGGGCTGAATCCAAAGCGAATAGGGCCTGCTTTGCACATCCCTAGTCACCATACAGGCTGGAAGAGCTCTTCTATCAAAGCCAGAATATGGAAATAGTATATTCTAGCTATTTCTGGTACAAAAACAGGTGTAACTTAAAAACAAATGTTCTTTTTAACTAAACCTTTCAGGCCTTTATAATCATTAACTTTCAAAAAGGGCACATACCCTTTTTCTATAAAGAACTGCAGGTCATCTTTTGTAACATATCTACCTTGACAGGATGAGACTCCAAACCAATCAGGGAGCATTACCAGCTGCCACCTGTATTTAGTTCTTGATTTCAGTCAGACTATGCTTACATCTCACTTACTTGTCTGCTGCATGGCAGATGGTGCCACAGGTGTCTGCCATATCATCTACCAGAATGGCCACTCTGTCCTTCACATCGCCCACCAGCACCATACGATCTACCTCGTTGGCCTTCTTTCGCTCCTTATGAATGAGGGCAAAGTCTACATTCAGCCGATCTGCAATGGAGGTTACTCTGTAGAGAGAGATTTGCAAAGTGTACATACACTATTGCATGGAAGCAGCTTTGGTAAGAGAAGGAAACTGTTCCAAGAGTGCATGTATTGAATGGGCAGCAAACTAACATACCTATTATCACAGACCTACTTTTAATACATCTAGGAGGGATGCTTTCAGTTACCACCTACATGGAAGTGCCATTAAAACTGTGAGAAGGTAGAGATGCTTGGAAAAATCAATGAACCCAAAGCCTCTGATTTGCTCTCTTCTGATAGCAGCAACTGGATTAAGGTAATAGGCATGCTATCCTCCTGATTAGTACAAACTGAGAATTTGTAGATTTATGGTGGATTTAGGGTGTTACAAAGACTTACTGAAAGACGGATACATCGCAAGGCCTGTATGTATACTATTCTTCCAGAATATTCCAGTTGCCAATGAGCAGAATGTAACAGTGGAGAAAATTTTAGGGGGAAAAAGCCAGTAAACTCTGCTTTATTTACCACTATGGTTTCATTTGCACTATCAGCATGCCCTTCTACCCCCATTCACACTTGAGCTGGATAATTTACTGTTATGTGCATTCCCTTTGGAATGGCAAGTTAACAAGTTCACAGCATGTTGCTAATTCACTCAACTGCACAAATCAACACCAAGATAGGCTGATAAAAGCAGGAACAATGCAAACCATTAGCTGGATATAGTAAGAAGAATGTTTAAATGCCTTGTCACTGACTCATTAGTGGAAGTTCAAGTAGCCCCCTCCTCAGTTCCTTTATTTAAAAAAGTTGACAGTTTATTGAAAAAAGTCTCTTCCAGACTCCAAGTTTGACAATTGGTGTGACCCTGAGTAGAAGAACAAGACTCACCAACCAGGGACCTCTGAGTTTTTCCAAGTAGCAGGAGAAGCATTAGCACACCTCACACTCAGGACCCTCTTCCTGACCCCACAGATTGGGATGTTAGCCAATGCTTCAGGGGAACCTGCCTCCTCCCCTCTGGCTAATAGCATCCATAAGAAAGAAAATAAATCCTTCCTGTTCTACACAGGCAACCAGGAAAAGCCCTGAGGCATGGTCTTACCAGAGACTTTGCTCACTACAGAACAGTTCTCTTTATAGCCCAACGCAGACTAAAAATTCATAATTCAACATACTAAATCAGAACTCCCTATCCTGATTTTGATCTGAAAAGAAATTCAAGCTCTCTGCTCCCCTCTATTAGGTTGGAGGGTGATTCCAGAAATTTACTCCAAGTCAGAAATCTTCAAATTTCCAATCTATATTTATCCATAACTACTTTGTAGCAGTTTGATCTTGTGCTGAGGGAAATTAATTGAGTGTTCCATGACTGGGAGCCAGTTACCTTGAAATTACCACTCAGTGTGGCCTTAGGTCACTCAGTGTACCCAAGCCTGGTACCAAGGTCAGCCAATCTGTAAAACAACAATATTTCCTTTTCTACTTCAAAAGATGTTTAAGCTTTGTCCATACAATACTTTGAAAGTGATCACAAGAAGAAAACCTGCCCACAAGACTTCTGAAATAAATGCAATTATTTTGGAAGTCTTATACAGAGATTACAGCTTAGCCAATCTGGCATTTTAAGCAGCAAGGAACAAAAACGATAAAATAGCTTATATATAAAACTGGTCTATTTTGTAAACTCTGGCCAAGATAAACCTTAATGGTCACACAAAATGGATGTTCAGAACATCTGGTTGCACAGCTGCAGTGCACTCTAAGGTTCATAACGGTAGGTTTAATTACTCTAATAAGGAGTTTGTGTACTAGGCTTGGCAGGAAGCGCTAAGGCTTAAATATGGTTTTGAGAATGTCTCCCAAATTAAACAACACATTTCCTTGGACTATAATCTGTAGCCACTGCATGAAATTTACAAGTGCTCTTGTTTTCTAAGTATTTCCTCAATGAGAATTCAGGAGCAATTCTAAGAACCCTGCACCTACGAATGCATTACCTACGCAAAGGTAGGAAAATATTTCAAATATCAGCTCCTGTATCAGAACAACATCATAAATGGTTTTTACTTTTTCCTCCCTTGATAATATGCAACCACAGACAATTATGCTTTCATACAGCATGTGTAGCCTTGGCTAAAGAAGCAAGCAAGCATGAATTACCAGTGTTTACTGAATAGTAATTCTAGGAACCCACCCCAAATCTCCATGCAAAGCCAGGGACATATTCTAAACCTGGATTTGAGGATATGTCTCTAGGAGGATGTGTTAAGGTGCTTCTCATCAAATGCTAAAGAAGAGTGCTCACTGTGATGCTGGGAAGGCAAACTTACATAGCTAAGAGAGCTTCCAGAATTCAGGCAATGCAAAGATCTACAAGGGTCACAGTTCAGGTGTTTACAAGGATATGTCCAAACTGTCTCAGGGTGGATTGAGCTCACCTCTTGGCTCCGCCTGCATCTGGTGAAACAATGGTGCAGTTCTTCCACTCAGCAATGTTCTCCTTGATCCACTTCAGTACTGCAGGTTCAGCATATAAATTATCCACAGGGATATCAAAAAAACCCTGTGAGAAGGAAAAAAAACAGAAGATCTATATATCTGACCTTCAAGTTCCAAAGACAGACCTGGCAGAAAACAACAGAAGTCCTCCATATAAACAGGCGCACAGCCCACAGGCTTCCCACAGCACTTTCTCAGCTCTCCTTTCCATTTACATTATGAGAACAGCAGTAGCCTTTGGACACATAGAATACTAATGCAAAATGTCGTCACCTTTCCATTTCTACTAAGAGAAAGTACTCAGCTAATGTTTCCTCTGAACACTAGGTCATAACTCTCTTTTCCTCTTAAAGCCTGTCACAGATATCTGCACAAGACCAGTCGTGATACAGTAGGAACATTAGCTGCATTTATTTCTGTAGTTGCTAGTTACTGGTTTAGAAGTTAACTATGTGGTTCTTAAAAATCATTGTCTACTTCCAATGTTGCACCTGGAAGCAAATAAGAAAAGTGAAGAGACCTGAGTGCTTCCTTCAAATCTACAAAGCTGCCTGCCTCAACAAAGTTCAGGCAAATGCCAACGTTTTGCCTCCCTACACCCAGAAATGCACAGTGCTACACATGCGTGTGCACAGGCACACACGCAGCTTGCCTCCCTACAAAAACACGTGCTGTTTGCCTCCCTAAAAACACAGTGCTATAGGCTCCCTAAACACGTGTGCACACACGCATGCTGGGCCTGCCTCCCCAAACACGTGCGCGCACACACGCTGTGCCTGCGACCCCCCACACGCGCGTGCTGTGCCTGCGTCCCCTCACACACACATGCGCTGTGCCTGCGTCCCCCCACACACACGTGCTGTGACTGCGTCCCCACACACACGCCGCCATGTGCCTGCCAGCGAAGGAGCGTGTACTCCGCGTGCCTGTCAGGGCGCGTGCGCACACACACACACTGCGCGTGCCTGCCGGCACACACACACACACACACACACAAACGCTGCGTGCCTCCCAACACACACACACACACACACACACACACACACAGACACAAACGCTGCGTGCCTCCCAGCACGCACACACACACACACAGATACAAACGCTGCATGTGCCTCCCAGCACACACAAACACACACACACAAACGCTGCATGCGCCTCCCAGCACACACACACACACAGACACAAACGCAGCGTGTGCCTCCCAGCACACACACAGACAGACACAAACGCTGCATGTACCTCCCAGCACACACACACACACACTGCACGTGCATGCCAGCGCACACACACACAAACACACTTTGCATGCCTGGCAGCACGCGCGCACAATCCGCATGCCTGCCACTGTGCACGCGTGCACTCCGTATGCCTGCCAGTCCGCGTGCCTGCTAGCATGCACACTCTACGCGCCTGCCAGCACACACGCGCACACACTGTGCGCCTGCCACCACGCGCGTGCGCGCCCACACACACACACACACACACACTGTGCGTGCCTGCCAGAACGCACGTGCACACTGTGCGTAACTACCAGCACGCGCGCACACACACAGACACACTGCACATGCCTGCCGGCACACACACACACACACACACTGCGCATGCCTGCCCGCACACACAAACACACAATCTGCGTGATTGTCAGTGCGTGCATGCGCACACTGCACGCAGGCCAGCGCGCGCGCACACTCTGTGTGCCTGCTAGCGTGCACGTACACACACTATGTGCCTGCAAGCACGCGCGCTCACACACTACGTGCCTGCAAGCACGCGCGCTCACTACGTGCCTGCAAGCACGCGCGCGCGCACACACACACAGTGAGGGCCTGCCAGCACGTGCACACACACTGTGCGCGCCCCAAGAAGCGCGCGCGCGCACACTGCGCGCGCCCCCAGACGCACACACACTCTGCGCGCCCCGAGACGCGCGTGCCCCCAGAAGCGTGCGCGCACGCACATACTGCGCGCGCCTGCCAACGCACGCACGCACACACTGCATGAGCCTGATAGCTCCTGCGGGCGCCTGCCAGCACTGGCGCCTGCCACCACAGGCGCATGCACACATGCCCTGCGGGCACCTGCCAGCACGCGCGCGCACTGCGGTGCCTGCAGACGCGCACGCGCGCACATATACACTGCGGGCACCTGTCAGCGCACACGCACACCCAGCGGGCACTGGTAAGCGAGTGCGCACACGCACGCACAGCAGGTGCCTGCCAGCGCACGCACGCACTGCAGGCGCCTGCCAGGACGCGCGCATGCACACACACAGACATGTGCCTGGCAACGCGCGCGCACACAAACACTGTGTGTGCCTGGCAGCGTGCACGCACATGCACAAACACTGTGCGTGCCTGCCAGCGCGTGCACGCACACACAAACACTGTGTGCCTGCCAGCGCGTGCGCACACACAAACACTGTGTGCCTGCCAGCGCGTGCGCACACACAGTGTGCG
>NW_005842196.1:2019160-2020334 GCF_000455745.1 Alligator sinensis
CACACACGCACTCGCACACTGCGCGTGCCGGCCGGCACACACGCACTCGCACACTGCGCGTGCCGGCCGGCACACACGCACTCGCACACACACACACACACACACACTGCGCGTGCCTGCCGGCACACAGGCACTCTCACACACTGTGCATGCCTGCTTCCACACATGCGCACGCACTCACACAATGTGCATGCCTGCTGCGCACACAGACAAACAAACACTGTCTGCCTGCCACCACGCGCGCACACACTGCGTGCCTTCTGGCACACTGCGCGCGCCTCCCAGCCTGCGCGCGCACGCACTGTGCATGCCTCCCGGCCTACGCGCGTGCACACGCACACACACACACTGTGCGTGCCTCCTGGCCTGCGCGCACACGCACACACACTCTGCGTGCCTACCGGCCTGCGCGCACGCACACAGACACACTGTGCATTCCTCCCGGCCTGCGCGTGCACACACGCACACACTGTGCATGCCTCCCGGCCTGCGCGCGCACGCACATACACACTGTGCGTGCCTGCTAGCCACACGCGCGTGCGCACACACATACACACTGTGCATGCCTGTCAGCCACACGCGCGTGCGCGCACATGCACACACACACTGTGCGTGCCTGGCAGCCACATGCCTCCAGGCGCGCGCGCATAAACTGCGCGCGCGTGTACGCGTACTTAGACTTCAGGAAGGCCTTCGATACGGTATCCCACCCCACACTGGTGAACAAGTTAAGAGGCTGTGACTTGGATGACTACACAGTCTGGTGGGTGGCGAATTGGCTGGAGGGTTGCACCCAGAGAGTCGTGGTGGATGGGTCGGCTTCGACTTGGAAGGGTGTGGGCAGTGGGGTCCCGCAGGGCTCGGTCCTTGGACCGATACTCTTCAATGTCTTCATCAGTGACTTGGACGAGGGAGTGAAATGTACTCTGTCCAAGTCTGCAGATGGCACAAAGCTATGGGGAGAAGTGGACACGCCGGAGGGCAGGGAACAGCTGCAAGCAGATCTGGACAGGTTGGACAAGTGGGCAGAAAACAAGAGAATGCAGCTCAACAAGGAGAAATGCAAAGTGCTGCACCTAGGGAGGAAAAATGTCCAGCACACCTACAGCCTAGGGAATGACCTGCTGGGTGGCACGGAAGTGGAAAGGGATCTTGGAGTCCTAGTGGACTCCAA
>NW_005842196.1:2020871-2021323 GCF_000455745.1 Alligator sinensis
ATCCAGCACTTTTCCCTGCCTATGCAGGGGGTCGGACTCGATGATCTATTGAGGTCCCTTCCGACCCTAACATCTATGAATCTATGAATCTATGCGCGCGCCTGATAATGAGCGCGCGCGCACACATCACGCGCCTGAAAACGCGCGCGTGCACACACACACACTGCGCATGCCTGCCGGCGCGCGCACACACACACACAGCGCGTGCCTGCCGGCACACACAGACACACACAGAGCACGTGCCTGCCGGCATACACGCGCACGCACACAGCGCGCCTGCCAGCGCGCACACACACACACTGCACGTGCCTGCCAGTGCGCGCGCGCGCACAGACACAGAGCGCATGCCTGCCGGCACACACACACACACACAGCGCGTGCCTGCCGGCACACACACAGACACACACAGAGCACGTGCCTGCTGGCATACACGCGCACGCACACACACACAG
>NW_005842196.1:2021386-2022457 GCF_000455745.1 Alligator sinensis
GCCCCCGCTGGCGCCCACACACACACACACACACACACAGAGCGCGTGCCTGCTGGCGCACACACACACACGGAGCACATGCCTGCCGGAGCGCGCACGCGCGCAAGCACACACACACAAACACACACAGAGCGCGTGCCTGCTGGCACACAGCGTGTGCCTCCAGGGCTGCATGCACGCACACACAGCGTGTGCCTCCCGGCCTGCACGCGCGCGCGCGCACACACACACACTGTGTGCGCCTCCCGGCCTGCTCGTGCGCACACACTGTGGGTGCCTCCCGGCCTGCGCGTGTGCGCATACACACACATGCTGTGTGTGTCTCCCGGCCTGTGCGCGCACACGTGTGCACATACACACACGCGCTGTGTGTGCCTCCTGGCCTGTACGCGCACGTGCACACACACACTGTGCGTGCCTTCCAGCCTGCGCACACGCAGATACACACTGTGTACCTGCCAGCCACACGCGCGTGCGCGCGCACACACACTGTGCGTGCCTGTCAGCCACACGCGCAAGCACATACACTGCTTGCCTGTCAGCCGCACGCGCACACACACACTGTGCGTGCCTGTCAGCCACACGCGCGTGCACACACACAGTGCATGAGTCCCGACATGCGCGCACACGCACAGTGTGCGTGCCTGCCAGCCAGACGCGCGCGCCCACGCACACTGTGCGTGCCTGCCAGCCGCGCACGCGCACACTGTGCGTGCTTGCCAGCCGCGCATGCGTTCAGACACACTGTGCGTGCCTGCCAGCCACACGCGCGCGCCAAAGCACACTGTGTGTGCCTGCCAGCCACAGGCGCGCGCAGACACTGTGCGTGCCTCCCAGCATATCCGCGCACGCGCACACACACACTGTGCTTGCCTCCCGGCCTGCGCACACGCAGATACACACTGTGCGTGCCTGCCAGCCACATGTGCGTGCGCACAGAAACACACATACATACACTGTGTGTGTGCCTGTCAGCCACACGCGCGTGCATGCGCACACACAGTGCGTAGTTCCCGGCATGCGCGCGCACGCACACACACTGTGCGTGGGTGCCAGGCGCCCGGGCATACA
>NW_005842196.1:2022494-2029092 GCF_000455745.1 Alligator sinensis
TGTGCGTGGCTGCCAGCCGCAGGCGCATACACTGTGCGTGGCTGCCAGCCGCGCGAGCGTGCGCACACATACACACACTGTGCGCGCCTCCCGGTTTGTGCGTGCATACGCGCACGCGCGCACACACACACACACACACACAGAGAGCATGTGCCTCTCAGCCTGCGCGCGCGCGCGAACACACACACAGTGTGCACCTGGCGGCCTGTGCACGCACACACACGCACGCACACACACACACTGTGTGCGCCTCCCGGCCTCCGTGCGCGCGCACGCGGACACACACACACACACACACACACTGTGTGCGCCTCCCGGCCTGCGTGCGCACGCACACACACAGAGTGAGCGCCTCGCGGCCTGCGCGCGCGCACGCACACACCGCACGCACACTGGGTGCGCCTCCCGGCGTGCGCGCGCGCACAGGCGCACACATACACTGTGTGTGCGCCTCCCGGCCTGCGTGCTTGCGCGCGCGCACACACACACACACACTGTGTGCGCCTCTCGGCCTGCGCACATGCGCGCGCGCGCGCACACACACACACACACACCCACAGTGTGCGCCTCCCGGCCTGCGTGCGCACGCCCACACACACACACTGTGCGCGCCTCCCGGCCTGCGTACGCACGCGCACACACACATACACAAACTGTGCGCGCCTTCCGGCCTGCGCACGCACGCACACACACACACACACACACTGTGCGCGCCTCCCGGCCTGCGTACGCACGCGCACACACACATACACAAACTGTGCGCGCCTTCCGGCCTGCGCACGCACGCACACACACACACACACACACTGTGCGCGCCTCCCGGCCTGCGTACGCACGCGCACACACACATACACAAACTGTGCGCGCCTTCCGGCCTGCGCACGCACGCACACACACACACACACACACACTGTGCGCGCATCCCGGCCTGCGCATGCACGCGCGCGCACACACACACTGTGTGCGCCTCCCAGCCTGCACGCGCGCGCACACTGTGCATGCCTCCCGGCCACCGCGCAGACGCGCACACACACACTGTGGTGCCTCCTGGCCTGCGCGCACACACAAACACACTGTGTGCGCCTCCCGGCCTGCGCGTGCACGCGCGCGCACACTGTGCATGCCTCCCGGCCACCGCGCGCACACACACTGTGCGCGCCTTCCGGCCAGCGCGCACACGCGCACACACACACTGTGGTGCCTCCTGGCCTGCGCGCACACACAAACACACTGTGTGCGCCTCCCGGCCTGCGCGTGCACGCGCGCGCACACTGTGCATGCCTCCCGGCCACCGCGCGCACACACACTGTGCGCGCCTTCCGGCCAGCGCGCACACGCGCACACACACACTGTGGTGCCTCCTGGCCTGCGCGCACACACAAACACACTGTGTGCGCCTCCCGGCCTGCGCGTGCACGCGCGCGCACACTGTGCATGCCTCCCGGCCACCGCGCGCACACACACTGTGCGCGCCTTCCGGCCAGCGCGCACACGCGCACACACACACTGTGGTGCCTCCTGGCCTGCGCGCACACACAAACACACTGTGTGCGCCTCCCGGCCTGCGCGTGCACGCGCGCGCACACTGTGCATGCCTCCCGGCCACCGCGCGCACACACACTGTGCGCGCCTTCCGGCCAGCGCGCACACGCGCACACACACACTGTGGTGCCTCCTGGCCTGCGCGCACACACAAACACACTGTGTGCGCCTCCCGGCCTGCGCGTGCACGCGCGCGCACACTGTGCATGCCTCCCGGCCACCGCGCGCACACACACTGTGCGCGCCTTCCGGCCAGCGCGCACACGCGCACACACACACTGTGGTGCCTCCTGGCCTGCGCGCACACACAAACACACTGTGTGCGCCTCCCGGCCTGCGCGTGCACGCGCGCGCACACTGTGCATGCCTCCCGGCCACCGCGCGCACACACACTGTGCGCGCCTTCCGGCCAGCGCGCACACGCGCACACACACACTGTGGTGCCTCCTGGCCTGCGCGCACACACAAACACACTGTGTGCGCCTCCCGGCCTGCGCGTGCACGCGCGCGCACACTGTGCATGCCTCCCGGCCACCGCGCGCACACACACTGTGCGCGCCTTCCGGCCAGCGCGCACACGCGCACACACACACTGTGGTGCCTCCTGGCCTGCGCGCACACACAAACACACTGTGTGCGCCTCCCGGCCTGCGCGTGCACGCGCGCGCACACTGTGCATGCCTCCCGGCCACCGCGCGCACACACACTGTGCGCGCCTTCCGGCCAGCGCGCACACGCGCACACACACACACACACACACACTGTGTATGCCTGCCAGCCGCGCGCGCGCGCACACACTGTGCGCGACTCCCGGCCTGCGCGCGCACGCACACACACACACACACACACTGTGTGCACCTCCCGGCATGCGCGCGCATACACACACACACACTGTGTGCGCCTACCGGCCTGCGCGCGCACGCGCACACACACACACACACACAGACACTGTGCACGGCTCCCGGCCTGCGCACGCACGCACGCGCGCACACACACACACACACACTCTGTGCGTGCCTCCCAGCCTGCGCATGCACGCGTACACACAGACACAGACACACACACACACACACACTGTGCGCCCCGCCCACACACGCACACACACTGTGTGCGCCTCCTGCCCTGGGCGCGCGCACGCACGCACACTCACACACAGACTGTGTGCGCCTCCTGGCCTGGGCGCGCGCACGCGCGCACACTCACACACAGACTGTGTGCGCCTCCCAGCCTGCGCACGCGCATGCGCGCACACACACTGTGTGCGCCTCCCGGCCTGCGCACATGCAGATACACACTGTGCGCCTGCCAGCCACATGCGCGTGCGCGCAGACACACACACACACACACACAGTGCTTGCCTGTCAACCACACGTGCGCGCGCGCACACACACACACTGTGCGTGCCTGTCAGCCACACACGCGCGTGCACCCACACACTGTGCGTGCCTGTCAGCCACACGCGCGCGCACGCACGCACACACACACTGTGCATGCCTGTCAGCCACACGCGCGCGCACGCGCACAGTGCATGGTTCCCAGCTTGCGCGCACGCACACAGTGTGCGTGCTTGCCAGCCACGCGCGCGCACACAGTGCATGGTTCCTGGCATGCGCGCGCACGCACACATACACTGTGCGTGCCTGCCAGCCGCGCGCACACACACTGGGCGTGCCTGGCAGCCGCGCGCGCACACACACACGCACGCACACACACTGTTCGTGCCTGCCAGCCACGCGCGCGCACACAGTGCATGGTTCCTGGCATGCGCGCGCACGCACACATACACTGTGCGTGCCTGCCAGCCGCGCGCACACACACTGGGCGTGCCTGGCAGCCGCGCGCGCACACACACACGCACGCACACACACTGTTCGTGCCTGCCAGCCACGCGCGCGCACACAGTGCATGGTTCCTGGCATGCGCGCGCACGCACACATACACTGTGCGTGCCTGCCAGCCGCGCGCACACACACTGGGCGTGCCTGGCAGCCGCGCGCGCACACACACACGCACGCACACACACTGTTCGTGCCTGCCAGCCACGCGCGCGCACACAGTGCATGGTTCCTGGCATGCGCGCGCACGCACACATACACTGTGCGTGCCTGCCAGCCGCGCGCACACACACTGGGCGTGCCTGGCAGCCGCGCGCGCACACACACACGCACGCACACACACTGTTCGTGCCTGCCAGCCACGCGCGCGCACACAGTGCATGGTTCCTGGCATGCGCGCGCACGCACACATACACTGTGCGTGCCTGCCAGCCGCGCGCACACACACTGGGCGTGCCTGGCAGCCGCGCGCGCACACACACACGCACGCACACACACTGTTCGTGCCTGCCAGCCACGCGCGCGCACACAGTGCATGGTTCCTGGCATGCGCGCGCACGCACACATACACTGTGCGTGCCTGCCAGCCGCGCGCACACACACTGGGCGTGCCTGGCAGCCGCGCGCGCACACACACACGCACGCACACACACTGTTCGTGCCTGCCAGCCACGCGCGCGCACACAGTGCATGGTTCCTGGCATGCGCGCGCACGCACACATACACTGTGCGTGCCTGCCAGCCGCGCGCACACACACTGGGCGTGCCTGGCAGCCGCGCGCGCACACACACACGCACGCACACACACTGTTCGTGCCTGCCAGCCACGCGCGCGCACACAGTGCATGGTTCCTGGCATGCGCGCGCACGCACACATACACTGTGCGTGCCTGCCAGCCGCGCGCACACACACTGGGCGTGCCTGGCAGCCGCGCGCGCACACACACACGCACGCACACACACTGTTCGTGCCTGCCAGCCACGCGCGCGCACACAGTGCATGGTTCCTGGCATGCGCGCGCACGCACACATACACTGTGCGTGCCTGCCAGCCGCGCGCACACACACTGGGCGTGCCTGGCAGCCGCGCGCGCACACACACACGCACGCACACACACTGTTCGTGCCTGCCAGCCACGCGCGCGCACACAGTGCATGGTTCCTGGCATGCGCGCGCACGCACACATACACTGTGCGTGCCTGCCAGCCGCGCGCACACACACTGGGCGTGCCTGGCAGCCGCGCGCGCACACACACACGCACGCACACACACTGTTCGTGCCTGCCAGCCACGCGCGCGCACACAGTGCATGGTTCCTGGCATGCGCGCGCACGCACACATACACTGTGCGTGCCTGCCAGCCGCGCGCACACACACTGGGCGTGCCTGGCAGCCGCGCGCGCACACACACACGCACGCACACACACTGTTCGTGCCTGCCAGCCACGCGCGCGCACACAGTGCATGGTTCCTGGCATGCGCGCGCACGCACACATACACTGTGCGTGCCTGCCAGCCGCGCGCACACACACTGGGCGTGCCTGGCAGCCGCGCGCGCACACACACACGCACGCACACACACTGTTCGTGCCTGCCAGCCACGCGCGCGCACACAGTGCATGGTTCCTGGCATGCGCGCGCACGCACACATACACTGTGCGTGCCTGCCAGCCGCGCGCACACACACTGGGCGTGCCTGGCAGCCGCGCGCGCACACACACACGCACGCACACACACTGTTCGTGCCTGCCAGCCACGCGCGCGCACACAGTGCATGGTTCCTGGCATGCGCGCGCACGCACACATACACTGTGCGTGCCTGCCAGCCGCGCGCACACACACTGGGCGTGCCTGGCAGCCGCGCGCGCACACACACACGCACGCACACACACTGTTCGTGCCTGCCAGCCACGCGCGCGCACACAGTGCATGGTTCCTGGCATGCGCGCGCACGCACACATACACTGTGCGTGCCTGCCAGCCGCGCGCACACACACTGGGCGTGCCTGGCAGCCGCGCGCGCACACACACACGCACGCACACACACTGTTCGTGCCTGCCAGCCACGCGCGCGCACACAGTGCATGGTTCCTGGCATGCGCGCGCACGCACACATACACTGTGCGTGCCTGCCAGCCGCGCGCACACACACTGGGCGTGCCTGGCAGCCGCGCGCGCACACACACACGCACGCACACACACTGTTCGTGCCTGCCAGCCACGCGCGCGCACACAGTGCATGGTTCCTGGCATGCGCGCGCACGCACACATACACTGTGCGTGCCTGCCAGCCGCGCGCACACACACTGGGCGTGCCTGGCAGCCGCGCGCGCACACACACACGCACGCACACACACTGTTCGTGCCTGCCAGCCACGCGCGCGCACACAGTGCATGGTTCCTGGCATGCGCGCGCACGCACACATACACTGTGCGTGCCTGCCAGCCGCGCGCACACACACTGGGCGTGCCTGGCAGCCGCGCGCGCACACACACACGCACGCACACACACTGTTCGTGCCTGCCAGCCACGCGCGCGCACACAGTGCATGGTTCCTGGCATGCGCGCGCACGCACACATACACTGTGCGTGCCTGCCAGCCGCGCGCACACACACTGGGCGTGCCTGGCAGCCGCGCGCGCACACACACACGCACGCACACACACTGTTCGTGCCTGCCAGCCACGCGCGCGCACACAGTGCATGGTTCCTGGCATGCGCGCGCACGCACACATACACTGTGCGTGCCTGCCAGCCGCGCGCACACACACTGGGCGTGCCTGGCAGCCGCGCGCGCACACACACACGCACGCACACACACTGTTCGTGCCTGCCAGCCACGCGCGCGCACACAGTGCATGGTTCCTGGCATGCGCGCGCACGCACACATACACTGTGCGTGCCTGCCAGCCGCGCGCACACACACTGGGCGTGCCTGGCAGCCGCGCGCGCACACACACACGCACGCACACACACTGTTCGTGCCTGCCAGCCACGCGCGCGCACACAGTGCATGGTTCCTGGCATGCGCGCGCACGCACACACACAGTGTGCGTGCCTGCCAGCCACGCACACGGACACAGTGCATTGTTCTTGGCATGCACGCGCACGCACACATACACTGTGTGTGCCTGCCAGCCGCGCGCACACACACTGTGCGTGCCTGGCAGCCACGTGCGCGCGCGCACACACACACACACACTGTGCGCGCCTGGCCGG
>NW_005842197.1:0-2056 GCF_000455745.1 Alligator sinensis
TCCCTTTCCACTTCCGTGCCTCCAAACAGGTTGTTTCCCAGGCTGTAGGTGTGCCGGACATTTTTCCTCCCTAGGTGCAGAACTTTGCATTTCTCCTTGTTGAACTGCATTCTGTTGTTTTCTGCCCACTTGTCCAACCTGTCCAGGTCTGCTTGCAGCTGTTCCCTGCCCTCCGGCGTGTCCACATCTCCCCATAGCTTTGTGTCATCTGCAAACTTGGACAGAGTACACTTCACTCCCTCGTCCAAGTCACTGATGAAGCCATTAAAGAGTATCGGTCCAAGGACCGAGCCCTGCGGGACCCCACTGCCCACACCCTTCCAGGTCGAAACCGACCCCTCCACCACGACTCTCTGGGTGCGACCCTCCAGCCAATTCGCCACCCACTGGACTGTGTAGTCATCCAAGTCACAGCCTCTTAACTTGTTCACCAGTATGGGGTGATCATAGTTGCCTTGACATAGTTGCTTTGTCCTGCTGCTCATCACACCTCTCTCAATCATATTGTTTTCCAACCAATTTTCCCACTGTCTCTGTACGCTTGTGCCTTGCAAAGGGGTCAGTGGGGCAAACGTTCATCTCTGCTGAGGGCTTGTGGAGTGACCCCGCTTGGCCTATGCACACCTGGGATGTTGCACCAATGGTGCCGGGGCCATTGAGCCAAGAGTTGGGCATATATAACAGCACACACAGGGAACATCATCATCATCATCCCCCTTTGAAAGGCCTGTGTGTGGTGTGGGTGTGCACTGATGGTGTGTGGAGCTAAGGGTACATGCTGGTTACTCTAGGCTGGGTGGCAGTGTGAGCTGGTGTGCGCTGGGGGACACTGTGGGGGTGGGGCGTGGGTGTATAAGTACTGCTACACACGTATGTGGGGGGCCCCTCTACGTGTCTATGTGCAGGGCCTGGCCTGGGGGCCTGTGGCTTGTTCTTCACCAATGCCTCAAAACCAGGGTTTCTCCTAACAGAAAAGTGCCAGAAACCCACCGGAGACCCATATCTGCGCTTTGCCCCAGACAAGCTGTACTATGCCAGGGAGGAGCTGGTGACTCTGAGCTGCCCAAAGGATCATGAGCCCTCGCAGCCCATGATCCGATGCCTCTGGAATGGGAGCCACAGTGTGTGGAGCGAGGCGGCCCCCTGCCAGAGAAAGTGGGGTTCCCTAAAACCCCGTGGTCTCAGGGCCTGGTCCTCGCTGACACTGTGCTGCCTTGGGGCCAGGGTGGAGTCTTGCCCCCATGTTTTGGGTGAGCCCTCAACCCCTGTCTTGGGGATGGTTGTCCATCCAGAATCCCAGGGACTCTCAGCTTGGAAATGGGGGTGTGCGGGCGGTGTCCGGAGGGGCAGTATCATGCACATCTCCTGGAGCGTGGGGGTGCGTACATTGAGAAGCGCACAGGGTACCCCCAGGGAATCACATGCGTGAGGCACTGAATTGCAGGGAGGGTGACAAAGGGCCTTCCTATTCAGCAGCCAGAGGCAGGATGTCTGCGTGAAACCAGGTCTCATCTGGATCTGTAGCGGCTGATGGGAATGGCATGCAGGGTCCAGCGGTGCTGGAGCCATTTCCCAGTGACACCATCCCCATGTTCCTGCTGCAGGAAAGTGCCAAGAACCAGACTCCTGGAACAGAGGGGCTGAGTTCACACCAAAACAGTCATCCTACAACCCAGGCGATGTGGTGATGTGGAGCTGCAAGGAGGGCTATTGGCCCTCAGTGCCCCAGAGCACCTGCACAAAGTTGGGGACCTGGAGTGAGACTGTCTATTGTGTGGGTGAGTTTGAGACCCGAGTCATGGGGCTCCCAGGGGTCTGGGGTCCTGCATCTTGGCCCTTGCTGCACCTGGGCTTCCCTCTCACCCACCTTTCTCCACGCACAAGCCCTGGGCATCTTCACTGACATCTCAGCCTCTGCTGTGGTTTGGGGGTGCCCTGGTTTGTGCCCCACATCCAGGATCCAGGCTCCCTCTCTGGGTAACACTGGGGCCAAGGACAGTTAGGTGTCTGGACCGGGAGCTGGTGGAGGGGCTGGGGGTGTCCATGGAGGAAGGCA
>NW_005842197.1:9144-27790 GCF_000455745.1 Alligator sinensis
AGCATCTCTGTAGCTACCTCTGGCCCCCCTCTAACTTCTCCACATCCCTTTTAAAATGGGGAGCAGAGACCGGCACACAGTATCTGGATGAGGCCGAACCAGTCCCGAGTAGAAAGGCGCAATCACCTCCCGTGTCTTGCACCTAATAATACTATGGATTCAGTCCAAAGACACATTGACCTTTTTGGTTGCATCACACGGCAGACTCAGCATGAGTCTGTGGTCTGCCGAGACTCCCAAGTGCTTTTCCATAGAGCTGCCATATTGGTGCTTTTGATTATTCCTTCCAACATACAGCACCAGACCATCGTCTGCATGGAATGGCATCTGGTCAGCTCCAGCCAGGTTTTGCTCACATCCTCCAACGTGTTCACAATCCTTCCTAGTTTTGTGTTATCCACAAACTTGCTCCAGAAGCTTTCTGGGCCAGAGCATGGGCATCTCTCTAGGAGATTCAGCCTGGGTCGCTGCTGGTCCTGATGCTCTGCGCAGGGATGCACCGGGCAGGGCTGCCACGGGCAGCAGCTGTGTTGTTTGAGGTTCTCTGTGGCCAGGAGGCCGGATGGGATGGGCACAGCTGGCTCTTGCCTTCCCCGTGGCTCCTGACTGCCTGAGCAGGGGAATCCCTGAATCAGAGGGGGTGACAAAGGTCCTGGTCATTCAGCAGCCAAAGGTAGGACGTCTGCGTGAGACCAGGTGGTGGCTCTGTAGTGGCCGATGAGAACAGCACGCAGGGTCCAGCTGGGGCTGGAGCCATTTCCCAGTGACGCCGTCCCCATATTCCTTCTGCAGAAAAGTGCGGAGAGCCAGTCCCCAGGGATGTCCGGGCTGAGTTCACACCCAAACAGCCCTCCTACAAGCCAGGAGACTCGGTGACATGGAGCTGCCCTGAGGGGTATCGGCCCTCGCTGGCCAACAGCACATGCACGCAGTCAGGGAGCAGGAGTATGTGGACTCCGACTGCCTGGTGTGTTGGTGAGTTTGAGACTCCCCAATTCACGGGGCTCCCAGGGGCTCTGGTGTCCTGCGTTGTGGCCCCTGCTGCACCTGGGCTTCCTCCCACCCGCCTTTCTCCCCGCACAAGCCTTGGGCATCTGCGCTGACATCTCAGCCGCTGCCATGGTTCGGGGTAGCTCTGGTCTGTGCCCCACAGCCAGGGCCTAGGCTCCCTGCACTGGATACCGCCAGGGCCAAGGGCAGGCAGGAGCTGGCAGAGGGGCTCAGGGTGCACGTGGGGGGAGGCGCAGGGCAGCCCAGGAGTGGCAGGTCAAGGGGAGAGCAGACCGGGGAACGGGCCTCGCAGCGAGGGGTCCAGGGCTGTCGGTGTGGCTGAGGGAAGGGGCCAAATTCAGCCCTGGTGCTGGCTGCTGCTGTCCTTCAACAGGAAATGGAGGGGCTGCTGTGGGGAGAGAGGGCAGGGGAGCAGCTTGGGGAGCAGGCCGGGTGCTGGGGGGGTCCTGGGGCTGAGGGCTGTTGTCACAAGGGAGCAGCTGCACCATGGTGTGGGTAGGTTGGAGGGGTGCACAGGCAGCTCAGGACAGGCGGGGCCCATGTCTTGGCACCTGTGAGGGTGCTGAGTTGTCAGGTGATGTGTGTGCTGGTGGGGGGCAAAGGGGCTGGTGGGTGCCCTAATGTTGTGGGGCATCGGGGGGGGATGTGGGCTGAGGGGTTTTTGGGGAAAAGATGGCTGTGGGCGGAGGGCACAGTCCAAGCAGGGGTGAACATCCTCTCAGCTGAAGGGAGAGGGGCTGGCAATGAGCTGTGCAGCTGGCACGGCCCTGCAGCGGAGGGAAGCATCATTAGGGAGCTGTGTTGCTGAACCAGGATCTTTCTTTCCCTCCAGGGTTTTGTACACTTAGTGGAAACTGGCTCCAGCTCATGTTTACAGAATCCCTCCCGACAGAGCTTGACGTCGGTAAGATGGTCCAGGTGAGCTGTCGCCAGGAGCAGTTTGAGTGGGGCTCAGGCTGGCTGCAGTGTGTGGACCGAGCCGGGTATCCTGAGTGGGACACGAGCCACGTGAGGTGCATCGGTGAGTGCTGTGCGCAGGCGGGGGTCGATGGGGCTGGAGGGGGATGTGAGCCCAGGGCCGGAGCTCCCCACCGGAGCTGTGAGCAGGGGGAGGCCAGCGACCCTCAGAGAGAGACGTGTGTTGAGGTGGAGCAGAGATTCCTGCTCTGGTCCGTGTCCCTGGGGCGTCAGGAGACTGCCATTGCCAGCACCAGCCCCGGTCTGGCTCCCCAGCTGCAGGCTGGGTATTTCCCTGCCTGACACACTCATGCCCTGGCTAAAGCCCCCTGTGTCCTCACCAGCCCCCTTGGCCTGGGGCAGCTCTACTGGGGGTGGAGCACAGGGAGGACAGCGGGAAGGAGTGTTCCCCATTGCAGCCCTGTGGCCAAATCCTGCACCCTGCGTCTGTCTGGGATGTTCCTGGGTCAGTGCCAGGTCCAGGCCCAGGCTCCTCCAGCAGTTTGGGGTCCCTGGTGCTTCCCCATGTAGCTGGGTGTAAGCAGCCTGCTGTGGGGACTGGGGAGCCCCTGACACCCCCGTGCCTTTGGCTGGATGGGTGGGGATCCGTGCAGGACCTGTCCCCGTGCAGTGCTCCACTCCCAGTATAGCTGCTCCAGGTCAAGGGCTCTCGGAGCTCCTGGGAAATCATCCCACAGCCCCAGACCCATCCCGGGCTGGCCAGGACACATTCCTCACCAACACATGGGTCTTGTCTCTGCAGAGAAATGCCGCAGGCCCCAATGGGACCCCAGACTCCAGGTTGCACCAGACCGACCGTTTTATAGCCGGAATGAGAGGGTGAAGCTGAGCTGCCTGGATGGGTCTCCTCCATCGCTCCCTGTGATCTACTGTGTGAGGCGAGATCAGGATAAGCAGAATGTCTGGGCTGTGGGGGATGGCTGGAGCGGATGGCGCCACATTGAAGAGAACGTGATCTGTGCAGGTGGGTGAGGGAAGAGCTGCCCCTGCACTGTCGCACTTGGCTCACTGCAGCACAAGAACCAGCTTGGTCCGTGGAGTCTCCACGTCTCTCCGGCCAGCCGGGGCAGGGCCGTGTCCAGGGCTGGCTGCCAAGGGAGCCAGGAGGCCAAGGCCCTGCTGGGTGGGTTGTGGCAGCTGGCTCAGTTCCTCTGAGCCCCTCCAGCTCCCCACGGCCAGGCCACGTTCAGCTGCAGCGGGACCCCCCAGAGCTCTGCCCAGCACAGCAGTGCTCCAGCTGTGCAGCCTCACAGGCCAGATGAGTGGTGCAGGGCTGGTCTGTGGGCTGGGTCCCATGTGCAGGGCTGGTCTGCAGGCCTCATCCAGCCCATGCTCAATGCATGGGATCGGTCTGTGGGACAGACCCCATGCACCAGATCCAGCCATGGAGCAACCCCACGTGCCCATGCACTGCATCCAGTTGTGGCCCCATCCTGGGACCCAGCCTGACCATGTGCACCAGATCAAGCTGCAAAACAACCCCACACTTTTGTGTGATCCAGTGCATGGGACTGTGTCATCCAGCCCTCCATCTTCCAGAGAGAAATCATGCACTTGTTGTAAAGTCAGAGAATCAGATTCATGGACCTGTGTAAGAGCAAGCTGCACTACTTCTACCCAAGCTCTGTGCGTCTACCCAAGCTCCCTTCCCCAGGCTTCTGGATTTGGTCTGTGCCAAATGGGCCTGTAACATGGTTCACCTGCACATTCTCCAGGGTGAATTTCATCAAGCCCTGCTGACTTGATTCGTCATAAGAACAGAAGAGCTGCCGTGTCCTGGGTCAGGCCGTGGTCCATCTTGCCCATCTGCTGTCACATGGTGGCAGGGAGCGGAGGCTGGAAGGGAGAGGGACCTGGGTTTGACCAGGGCTTTTCCCCTGTCCCTCTCTCTCTGGCAGACACCAGCATTCAAGGCCCAGGGAATTTGGATCCCTCTAACTGATCTACGATTTACCCCCGTGGCGGGCCAGTAGCGGGCGCTCCTGCACTGAGCCACCCACTGCGCTGCGCCCGAGCACCTACCGGGCTCCGAGTGCCTCCCTGGGGGTGCCTCACGTCTGGCCAGCTCCCTTCCTGGAGCACACCCATAAGTCTGGGGTCACCGCTGCCACCACCCAGGGGTCTGGACTGTTTCTGGGCCCTGTGCCCCCTGGGGTACACAGGCCTTGTAGCCCTTGAGGGTGCTTGACCCACTGCAAGACCTTGGGCTGCTTCCTTTAGCCTGAAGCACAAAAATGAGCTTCCCTTGGTCATCTGAGCCAAGGAAATAAAAAAGGCATGCCCGAACCCTCTCCCAAGGGGTCCACCCTGCTTGGTACAGTGGAGACCTTTCATCACCATCCTGATCCAATCCTGACCAGGTGGTGTTCGATGCTAGCCAATTAATTTGAACTGCATCATCACTACCTAGTGGAGTGACAGGGGATCCTGCTCCTGCCCCCAGGCCATGAGGTTATTGCCAAAACAATTGAGAGGATGAGTTCCCACCCTGCTACCTGTGGTCAGTCATTAGGCAGAGTGGGCTGCTCAAGAACCAGAGTGGTAGACACATGAGAGAGAGAGATGGATGGAGAAGGGGAACATACTACCCCCAGGGTGAGCAGGATGCTGGAGCAGGATTCCTCCACAACCCCGTCCTTTGCTCACTCTGGCTGTGCTCCTTCCTTCCTCCTGCTGTACTTCTTTCCAGCAGGGATCTGGCCACAGTGACCCTTTGCTGCAAAAAAAAGAAATCCAAGCAGGCATGGGAGGAGATGCAGCAGGGAGAGGCTGCAGGTCCAGGGGTTGCTGCTGTCACTGGGGCCCTGGCAGGTGCCTGCAGCCAGCACGTGTATGCGGGGCAGGGGTTCTCCCCATACGCTGTGTCCTCACTGCAGATTCCAGCCCCTCATGGGCTGCTGCCCCGTCAGCACTGCATGGAAGAACATGAGCTGTGCTAGGGTGAGGAGAAAGCTGGGTGACAGCAAAGGAACTGGGTGTATTTGGACCGCAGCCGCCCCTGGGCTCTGCACAGACATGGTGGTCACACATCTTTTGTCCGGGCTGCCATCAGTGAGCCTGGCCTCTTGACCCCCCCACCCCTGCACAGAGGTCAGGGCTGGTCTGACTGCAGCACCCTTCAGGGCCATGGTATCTGGGGGGTGGGGAGTAACCCCTATGTGATGTTTGTTCCACAGACAGCCCCAACATCACCACTGGGACACCAAAGATTACACCCACTAGCATTAGCCTCAGCTGGAGTTGCACACCCTCTAAGTCCTGCCTGAGCATTTCAGCCATGGAGGTCAAGTGCCTGCTGGCTGGACCCCAGGCCAACCCCTGCCGGAGGCCAGCAGACAGCGCAGGGGAGACATTAGGAGGCCGGGCTGGGACACTTACCTGCAGCAAGCTGCAACCCTTCACCCTCTACAACGTCACCATCTCTGCACGATATGGGGCTACCAGATCCTCCCCCAGTGCTGTCCTCTACACGCAGCTGCTCAGGACAAATGAAACAGGTAAGGGGTGGGGGGTGAATCGCAAGCCGTGGGTGGGAGCTGCGGGCTGTGTGCAGAGCTGGGGCAGGGGAGCAGCTGTGTATGAGGATGCTGCACCCTTGCACCTGCACCTTTCCTAGGGGCAGGGGCAGGGGCAAGGTAATTCCTCTACTGCCTTCGCTACCAGGAAGGAGCTGCATGATTTCTCAGCTCCTGCTTCCCCCACAGCTGCAGCTCTCCCCATGGTGCTGAGCTCTGGGTGCTGGGCCTGGCCCCAGGGCTTGGGCAGTGACCTGCCGTTCCTTTGCTCTAGTGCCAGGCCAGCCCCAGATAGAGCTGAGGGACCCCAGCACCGGATGCCTGCAGTGGAAGCAGCTGCCGTCCTGCCACGGGGACATCCTCGGGTACCAGGTACCAGGGCCCTTGGACTTGTTGCCCCAACCCTTTGCTGGTTGCCTCCCCCACCTTCTGCTCCATGTTTCAGGGGTTTTTAAAGCCCGTGTCAGAGGCTCTGGGTGCTGCTGGAGCCCAGGCTGGGGATGGGGACTGGGTTGTGCCAATGGCCCTGCTGGACTCATCCCCAGACGGTCCTGAAAGAGGGTCTAACCCATCTGCTCAGGGTCAGGGTCAGACCCACACTGCATTGGGGTCAGGAATTCCCCCAGGTCAGACTGGCCTGGACTGGGGGGTTTTGCCTTCCTCTGCAGTGGGGGCCTTTGCCTGCAATCTCTCGAGTACATGTTAATACGCTTTGCAAGAGCAAAACATTGGCAGTCATGGTCCCCCTGCTTTCCCTGTGGCAGGGTTGGGAGCTATGATGCCTGGTGCTATATCAGGGTGATGGTGTTGTGCTCCTCAGAGGTTGCACACTGGATGTGTCTAGGCTGGTTTGCACAGGACTGATCCTGCTCCAGGCAGGAGTTGGACTAGCTGTTACCTCTGCAGGTCTCTGCCAGCCCCACTTCTGTAGGGCTCGATGACTGTGATTTCTATGACTTGCTCCTGAGTGCCCAGCACAGCCTATCAATCTGCTGGCTGCCTTTGGCACTGTGCACCGTGAGGCCATGCTGGGAGATCGGGTCTGCCTCTGGGCAAGGTCCTTCTGTCCCTGCTGTGAGAGGTCCCAAAGGACAGTGTGGGGAAATAGGTCCAGGACCCGAGAAGCTCCCATGGGGTCTCAGGTTCCTGCCCTGGATCCCTCCAAGGTGGGGCAGGCCTGAGTCCTCCCAGTGCTGCGCTGTTCCCTGCAGCTGAACATCACGGCTTGGAGAGAGAACGATGATGGATTCTTGGAGGAGCAGGTGGTGCAGGTGAACCCATCGGTCACTGAGTACAGGCTGCCCCACTGGAGACCCGGGACCAACTACACGGTGACAGTCCAGGGCCTTACAGCTGCTGGCCTGGGGAAGGCATCGCAATGGGCCTTTGAAACGGATATCTCAGGTAATGGACTCTGCCCCCAGGGTGTGCGTTGGGGCTGAGAGTAGCCTGGAGCCCCCATATGCCAGGACCATGGGTGTCTGTGTTGCAGGGAAGCAGGAGTCCAAGCCGGCGGGGATCACGCCAGGGTACGTGGCCATCGCTGTGGTCATGCCACTGGTGCTGGCTGCTGGGGCCCTGCTGCTGTGGGTTGTGCTCTCCAGGTCAGTCTGGGGCATGTCTTAGGTCTGCTCTGCCCATCCCTGACAACTGCTGGGGGTGCAGCAGGGACAGCAGCAGGTGGGTCATAGTCCTTGGTGCTCCCTGGGGGGCTGCTCCAAGGGCAGAGGTGTAGGGACACCCAGCCCACCCCTATGCACACAGGGTTGCTGTGTAGCCAGGTTAGAACTACAAGGAACTATGACATGCCCAGTGGTAACACAACCCTTACCCAGCTCCAGCCCCTAGTGCTCTCCAAACTCACCTCTCACTCCTTGGTGTCATTGTTTGATTGGAGGGGAGGCTGCCTAATATGTCCTAGAGCAAACCTCAGTTTCTAGAAATACCAGCTAGTTCTGCCAGGGCACCTGCAGCCCTCAGGGCGAATCACAGCTTCTGACCCCCCTACAGCCATGCCCATGCCTGGCAGGTGCTTCAGCTCCTGGGCCCCCTGGCCCTTATCTCTGTCCTTGTTTTGCACAGGCCTCATGACCCTGGCCTTTGCCCAAGCGCATCTTTCTTCTTCCTCCCTTTTTCTCTTTGGACTTTAAACTCCATTGCCCCTCCGCCGTCCCACCACAGGCCTATGGTATGCCCTGAAATCAAGGCTGCTAGCCTGTCTGTAAATACTGGCATGCCTCCTGACACTGGACAAACACTTCTAGGAAAGACAAATGAAACCCACTCTGTGTCTAAACACAAACCATGGCTACCTGTCTGCATGACAAGGACTCCCCTTGCCTCCAGTGCTATTCCCCTGTGGGCACCAGCACCCTGTTGGCCTGCCTTCACAGCAGCCCCAGTGCCAGCTAGGAGAGCACCTGCATTCCCCTTGCCCTGCAGCTCTTGTCCCAGCAACCTCCAGGGCCAGACTTCCCCTCCGGGTTCAAAACCTCTGATCATACACCTCCCTGGCCCTGGCCCTACCGGGCAGGTGCCTCCCTGGGCTGTCCCAGGAGTTTCCTGGTTCACCTTGCTGGATCAGCCTCAGGGTGGCTCCCTGCTGCTGATCTCTTCTGTGCTCCTGTCCTGTCTCCTGTGCAAGGCTGTAGCCCATGGTGCTGCAGTAGCACAGCTAGCTCTGTGTTAAGGGCTGGCATCAGCTAACTCCCCCAATACCTGTTCCCTGGCAGCTTTATCCAGCTCAGGCTCTCTACTTCTCCTTCACCCTTACAATAACAGGACCCTGTGGTGCTCCCTTACAGCCCAGCACCTCCTCTCCTAGTCTCAGCTGGGCTGGGCCTGGGCCTGGGCCTGGAGCTGGAGCTGTCCCTATCTGACACCTTCGGCCTCTGTGGGCCTGGAGCAGGGGGGCACACCATGTTATGGGTCCCTCAGGTTACCCCAGCACAGACCCTGTGGGGTCATACAGCTGCCCTTCCAGGAGTGGTGCCAAGCCCAGAGCAGTGGCACAGAGGTGCAGTTAGGCATTGGATTTCCCCATGGCCAATTGCCCATGTTCAAATGTCTTTCCTCTTGCAGACGGCGCCAGGCCAGAACAAGGAGCTCAGGACAAGAGCACTATGCAGGTAGGAGCCTGGGGTACCCCCACATACAACCCTGACTGGTGCCAGTTCCTGGAAGAAACTGGCACCAGCAAAGAGAGGGGCCCCTTCTAGCTGGGGGCTGCCTGAGGGGCATGGTGGTCCCTGGAGTAGGGCAGATGCCAATGGCTCCAGAACCCCATGGCACACAAGCACCCCACATTCCTGGGGGGAGGCAGGATGCACCAAGGGCCCTGTTGAGCCCAGGGCGGGTGAGTAACTCTTTCAGGGCAGTGACATTTTCCTACTCCCCCCCCAATCACAGAGCTACAGCCCCGTGACCCATCGGACATCTACTGCCGCATCCAGGGCCCTCTGCCAGCAGTGCCCAAAGCTGCCGAGAATGATATCCCTGCCTTGACCCTGAAGGCCTGAGCCACTGCCATGCTGGACACACATGGAGAGCCTCTCCCCTCTGCAGGCCAAGACATCAGAGCTACGGTGACAGTTCCTGCACTCTTCAGGCATCAGGAGAAAGCAGAGGCCTCTGGACCAACTGCGGGGCTTGAGAGTGTGGCAAGATAGGACCCATGTGGCCCCCAACCCTGTGCTGTTTTTCCCCTGCCGAATCCTGCCTTCCAGTCCAGGCAACCTCAGCCTACCTTGGCCACAAAACACACTCTAGTCCTTATCCTCTATCCACACAGCAAAAAATCAGGTTTGGGAAGTCTCCAGTCACCCCCTTCCTACGGCCTCTGCCTCCCCTCCAGCCGGAACCCAGCCACCTCGGGGAAACAGAAACCAAAGAACACAAGTGACAGCCTCAGCTCAAAGGAGTGTCCCACATGGGACTCGGCGCACCCCTTGGGATTGGGCTCCAAGTGGAATGGAAAACACAACAGAAAGAGCCTGGAGGAATTAGCTTGCTTCCTATGCAGGTCCCAGCTTCTCTTCCCTCACGGCCATTTTAAGAGAACTCTAATGGGTTGGCGAGGCATGATTTCCCCTTGACAAAGCTGTGTGGTTTCTTCCCCAGCAAGCCATGTTCATCAATTTGCTGAACTGTTCTTTTATTATTATTATTATTATTATTATTATTATTTTCTCTACCAGTTTTTCAGGATCAGAATTTAGGCTCACCAGCCTACAGTTCTCTGCATCCCCTCTAGAGCCTTTTTAAATGCAGGAGTCACATTTTGCCACCCTCCTGTCCTCTAGTACCATAGCTGGTTTTAGTGCTGGTTGAACACTGCAATCAGGAGTTCAGCAATCCCTCATCTGAGCTCCTCCCGGATACTGGGGTGAATGCTTTCAGGTCCTGGTCATTTTCTACTGTATAGCGTAAGCCTGCTACTGCTGTACTGGTACAACAGCCTTCTCGTGTGGCTTGTTGGGGCAGTGCCCAGGGAATGCAAGACTAGATTCCGGGGACTGTGTTTTTTACCTGCATATCCCATATTGGTATGCATGTGCAAGGGGGTGCCAAACTCTTTTGTGTTTGTTTTCTCTCTGATAACATGCAAGGATCTCAATACTTTGAATGCACCCCCTTCAAAAACAGGAGATGGAAAAGTGGGAATGGCAGAAACAGCATCATGGACCAAACCATAGAGTTAGCCCAAGACCAAAGTTCTTAACTATATACAATTGATTGAGTTACCAACATTTATATATAAAACTCTTTAAGATCGATATGATAAGATAGATATAATTACAGATACAGATACAAATATGCATATAAAGGTCTGTTGGCAAGAGGAAGTCAGCACTAGGGAGGGGTGGATCCCAGGACAGTCAATCCACCAAGTTTATACCACAAGTGGGTTAGCTAATAAAGACATCCTTACAGAGCCCATTATACAGAATTAATACACCCAACTATTTATAACACCAACAATAGCAATAGATACCGAATAGGAAACATACTGATACCAGGTATTAGACGCACCCTATCTGGGTTCCAACCACTTGGTCCCTCAAATGGGATAGGGTCTTCTCCCCCCAGCCCCACTCCCCCCAGGGTCCCTTGCCTGGGGGCACCTCCCCTGCGGCACCCAGGTTCCTGCTAACTCATGGTCCTTCCCCTGGGGGCTGTTGATCTGGCCTCTGGGACCCCACACCGTCTCAGGCCTCCTGGAGCCATTGGCCTCAAGTTGAGGGTTCTTCCCTCTGGACCATGTGCCCCACATTGGGCATTCAGGGAGCTCTTATGGGGGCCAAGCCCTCACTAGCTCCGACTCCCCAGCCTCATGCCAGGGGTCATTCCCCTTCCTGGGCCCTGCTCTGGGCACCAGGGCTCTTAGTTTAATGGTGAGCCATACTGTGGGGCTCTGGTTAGCCTAGAGCTGGGGCTAACATGAGCAGCCTCAAGCTGCTCCCAGGGCCTACTCTCTGTGCACCAATCCACACACTGCGTCACTCAGACACTTGCCAGGTTTGTGGGCTCAGGTCACATCAAGCACCTTCCAGAGCCTGAGCACCATGCGCTGATCCACATACCATTGAAGCTCTGGCAGGGTCCCCATGATAGTCTTTGGAGCTCCACTCTCCTCACCATCCCTCCCCGTCTGCCCAGCATGCTGAGCACACTGGGCTTTTATTTACACCAGTGGCCCCGCCCCTGAAGGGTGCTGGACCTGCAAAGCACAGTCTTCAATCAGGTCCAGGGACTCCTCCCCCCACCCTCTGAGCAGGGGCGGGGGCAGCCCCCCCCCCCACCCTCTGAGCAGGGGCGGGGCAAGCCCCTTCCAGCTGTTACCTGATTGGTGGAAATGTTCCACCAGTCCAAAGTGTCCTTCTCCAAGCCAGGCTTGCCAGGCAAAAGCAGCAAGTCCACCACACTCCCACTGGTTAATTAAAGGGTTGTAGATGAGTCCATTGATGGTTACGAAGGCTGATCCTTAAGTCTGAGTCTCTGGTAAATGCCACAAGTGATGGTTAAGGGGGGAGGCGGGGGTCAAACTGCAGATTGTCTTGGTCTTGTTTCCTGTCCTTCCATTTCTGCCATTTTTTTGCCTCCAAGGCAAGACAGTTTTCTGCGAAGTAAGGTGCATTCCCATGTAGCTCTCTCCCAGGCTAGTTTTTCCCAATTTGTGGTGTCAATGCCATGCTTCTAGAAGATAGGCCAATGTGGTGCCTATCTTCAAGAAAGGGAGGAAAGTGGATCCGGCTAACTATAGGCCCATCAGCCTGACCTCTATCCTGGGGAAGATCTTAGAAAAGTTTATTAAAGAGGCTATCCTTAATGGACTGGCCGACGTCAACATCTTAAGGGATAGCCAGCACGGGTTTGTTGCGGGTAGGTCTTGCTTGACCAATCTCATTTCCTTCTACGACCAGGTGACCTATCACCTGGACAAGGGAGAAGAGATTGATGTCATATATCAAAAACTTCAAGAGGCGCAGCGGGGTTGAGGTGCAGCGGGGTGACAGCTGCAGGGATGGTGGCCCCTGCTGCGGCCACGACACCTGCCAGCTGTGGAGGAGATGGGTGCAGGGGGTTCTGGGGCCCGGCACCCCTGTCTGCTGCTGACAGACAAAACTCGTGCCGTGGGTGCTTGTGGGACTGCCTGTGTCTGTCCTGGGGCAGTTGCTTGTCCATATTGAGTCTTTCCTCTCCTTAGCCTGATTTTGTAGGTGTTATTTGATGGCAATTAACTGGCTACATTAGCTAGGTCCTGTGTATTGTGCTGGTCCCTGTGTGAATCATGACTGACTGGTAACTGGGAACACAGTAGCTTAGCAGCCAGGCCTGCGGTAGTGTCTCCCACACCCCAAGACAGAGCCAGTCAGTCCCACAAGCACCCATGGCATGAGTTTTGTCCATCAGCAGTAAGAGGTGCAGGGCCCCAGAACCCCCTGCACTGATCTCCTCCACAGCTGGCAGGAGTCGTGGCCACAGCAGGGGCCACCATCCCTGCAGCTGTCACCCCGCTGCGCCTTAACACACGCAGCGTCACCCATGGCACCAGTTTTGCTTGTGCGCAGCTTGAGAGGCAGTTCCCCCCAAACCCCTGCACCTATCTTCTTGAAACATGGCAGACTTTATGCTCTCAGTAGAGGCTACAACTCCTGCAAGCTTCACCCAAATCAGACAAAAAACAAGAAAGTTATAAATATTTCATTGATTCCCCATTATACCCTATGGCTGGATCTCCGAAGTGGTAGGGGCCAGCACCACCTCCCTTGGAAGTTGGTTCCAGCTCCTAGCCGCCCTAACTGTGAAGTAGTTTTTTCGGATGTCCAATCTGTACCTCCTCTCCATCAACTTGTGCCCATTACTCCTTGTTATGCCAGCGGGGGCTAGGGGAAACAGCGTCTCCCCCAAACCCTTCTGGTTCCCCCTAGTGAGTTTATAGACGGTCACCAGGTCCCCCCTCAGCCTTCTCTTGTGGAGGCTGAATAGGTTCAGGTCCCGCAGTCTCTCACTGTAGGGTCTGCCCTGTTGTCCCCGGATCATGCGGGTGGCCCTCCTCTGGACCCTCTCCATGTTGTCCACATCCCTCCTGAAATGGGGCGCACAGAACTGGACACAATACTCCAGCTGCGGCCTGACCAGCGTCGCATAGAGGGGGAGGATCACCTCCCTGGCTCTACTCGAGATGCACCTGTGGATGCACGACAAGGTCCGGTTAGCCCTGCCAACCATGACCTCGCATTGTCGGCCCATGTTCATCTTGGAGTCAATAATGACACCAAGATCCCTTTCCGCCTCCGTGCTCTCAAGTAGGGAGTTCCCCATCGTATAAGTGTGCTGCTGGTTCCTACTACCCAAGTGCAGCACCCTGCACTTGTCCGTATTGAAACACATCCTGTTCCTGTTTGCCCACCCCTGTAACCTATCCAGATCCTTCTGCAATCTCTCTCTCCCTGCTAGCGTGCTCACCTCCCCCCAAATTTTGGTGTCATCAGCGAATTTAAACAGGTTGCTTTCCACCCCAACATCAAGATCGCTGATGAAGAAATTGAACAGCGCAGGGCCCAGGACCGAGCCCTGAGGGACTCCACTACCCACCTCCCCCCAAGTCGAGTATGATCCATCCACCACCACCCTCTGAGTGCGACCCTTCAGCCAATCTGCAATCCATCTGACTGTGTAGGCATCTATGCCACAGTCGCCTAGTTTATTAATTAGGATGGGGTGAGAGACGGTGTCAAAGGCCTTGCTGAAGTCCAGAAAGACTACATCCACCGCGACACCTGCGTCCATGGCCTTTGTGACCTGATCATAAAAGGCAATCAGGTTGGTCTGACATGATCTCCCCCTAATAAATCCATGCTGATTGCCCCTGAGCATCATTTCTGATGCCAGCCCATCACAAATGTGCTCCTTGATGATCTTCTCAAAGAGTTTCCCCAGGATTGAAGTGAGACTGACGGGCCTATAGTTGCCCGGGTCCTCCCTTTTCCCTTTCTTGAAGATGGGGACCACATTAGCTACCTTCCAATCGTCTGGCACCTGGCCCAAGCACCACGATCGCTCGTAGAGCCGTGCCAGGGGCCCTGCAATAACCCCAGCTAGCTCCCTCAGCACCCTGATTCTTTTAAGAATTTGGGGCACAGTTCCCCCCAATTCCCAAAACCAATCTTCTTGGAACTTGGCAGGCTTTGTGGCCTCACCAGGGTCCACCACCCCTGCAGTTTTTATCCCCCTATGTAGTAATACCTAGACATGACATGAGTTTGGCTTTCAAGAATTTGGGGCACAGTTCCCCCCAACTCCCTAAACCAATCTTCTTGAAACTTGGCAGGCTTCATGCTCTCTGTGGAATCCACCCACCCTGAAAATATCATCCAAATCAGGCAAAAAAAACAACAAAGTTATAGATATTTTATTGTTTCTGCATTATACCCTATGGCTGGATCTTCGAGGTGGCTCTGAAGCACTTCGGAAGCTCCGGACCACTTCGGGAAGCCGAATAAGGCCAGCGCCTTACATCAAAGCAGCCTGGATGTGCTGCTTCAGACCCCAAAGCGTCCAAAGTTTCTCCGGATGCGAAGCTCTGTCTGAAGCCTCGCGCGGCCCAATGGCCCAGCTTCCTCAGAAGGTGGGCAGGGTGCTTCTGGCCTTGCCTCACCGCTGCTGTGTGGTCGGACCATTCTGCTCTCCTGGTTGTGGATCCCAAAAACTATGGCCTTTGGTGGTGGGGAACCATCCTGCTGTGTGAGTGGTGCAGACAAAGGAGATGAACAGCTGCAAGCAGCGCTCTCTCTCTGTGGGGCTGGAGAAGGGTTTGATGCCTTCTGGTTTGAGAGCACAAGGTAAAGGAGAAACCTTCACAGAAAAGCCCTGCAGGTGCTGCTCCATGTGAGAGAGGTGGACTTTCCACCCACACTCAGGTGGAAGGGGACAAACAGGCCAGCATGTGACTGATTTGTACCTTGCACCCCTGGCGCATGAATTTGGGGTATGGTGTGACTCAGAAGCCTCCCTTGGGGGGGGCGGTTAGTGTCAGGCTGTGCATCTGAGTTGTTGAAGGAACTGATTTTAGTCTTTAATGTGCTGCACACCTCTGCCGAGAAGAGGAAATAGTGGTGAAACTCTTTATCGAGTGACCCCAGACCATACAGGATGCATGGCCACTTTCAATAAACATCCCGCAGTACAACCAGGGGCTGAGCCCTTCAGCCTAAAGAAACAGAGAGGGAGAGGTGAGGAATCAAAGGTGGCGTTAAATGTGCCCCCACAGCCCCGCTGTAAGGAACCCTGACATAGGAGCAAAATATCCCAGGTTTGGGAACTGCAGGCGTCTGGCTAAAATATGCCAGAGTGAGAGCTAGACCTGACCAAAGAGGCTTGATACGTGGTGTGGAAAAATAAAGGCGGCTTCCAGCAGAGACCCACCTGCACAAAGGGCGAGTGCAGTTTGGGGAGGCATGCCCAGGAGCATCAGGTGCAGGGCGTGGAGAAATCGTGTCCCCGCCCCCCACCCCGCAGTCTGCCTCACTGCTGGGAGCAGGCAGCCCCTGCCCTAGCTGTTTACCACCCAGCTCTGATCTGGGCTGGAGACACTGCTGACACAGAGGGGCCTGCTCCCTTTGTCTCAGTTTCCCTGCCACTGCAGGGCGTGTGACTAGTCCCCTCACCTGGAAAGGTGATGTCATTTGGAAGCACCAAGCAACAGCCAATGGGGCTGCTTCTGCTGGGAATTTAGCGGTAAGGTCATGACAGGTGTATAAAATGGTCCCCATGAGGAAGGGGAAGGAGACATATTTGGGAAGCACGTGACCTCTGGAGCTCTTTCAGGCTCCAGATGAACCTGTGAGTCACTGACCTGAAATGTAGCCAGTAACGGTGTTCTTGGAGCGTGTCAAAAGGCTACCAAGCCATTTCTGTTTGCTCAGAGGTATTCTTTTGATACTTCTCTGACTTGTACCTGTCCCCAGGCCTACACTCTCTACCCAATAAAGCTATCCACTATAGCAAGCTTTGTGGTACAAGATTGGGAGGGATTGGGCATACCTTTTTATTCCCTTGGTTTAGCTGGCTAAGGGAGGCTACTTTCTGTGCTTTAGATTAAAGAAAACTCCCCAAGATCTCACAGTGGTAAAGCGCACTCAAGGTCTACAAGGCCTGTGTACCCCAGGGGGCACAGGGCCCAAGGGATGACCAGACCCTGGGTGGTGGCAGCGCTACCCCAGGCTTGTGGATGTGCTCCAGGAAGGGGGTTGGCCAGAATTTGGCACCCCTGGGGAGGCATCTGAAGCTTGTTTTTTTGCCGGGCGGAGTGAGGTGGGTGGCTCTGCACAGGGGCACTCCCTACTGGCCCGCCACGTCCCTCACCGACACGTGGGCCTCATGTGTCTGCAGAGAAATGCCGCAGGCCACAGAGGGACCTGGGCCTCCAGTTTGCACCAGACTGGCTATTTTATGGCCAGGACAAGGAGGTGAGGCTAATCTTCCCTGGGGTGCATTTCCTTTCTCTGTAGCTGGGGCACAGTTTCTTCCAGAGAGCCGTGGAGTGTGTATTAGCATCCTTTGCAGCAGCAGGACAGTGGCAGCTGTGGCCTCCCTGGGGCAGGGGCAAGTGTGATGCCTGGGTCTGTGTCACGTTGCTCAGAGTTTAGACGCTGAATGTGTCTGGACTGGTTTGGACAGGCAGTGGTTGGTCTGGATGTGACCTTTGCAGGTCCCTGCCAGCCCCACTCCTGTAGGACTTGATGACTCTGTGATTTCTTTGACTTGCTCCTGAGTGCCCAGCAAGGCCTGTCAGTCTGCTGGCTGCCTTCAGCAGTGTGCACTGAGAGGTCTTGCTGGAGGATGGGTTCTGACTCTGGGCAGGGTCCTTCTTTCCCTCTAGTTAGAGGTCTCAAAGGGTGGTGTGGAGAAATAGCTGCAGCACCCCCAGAAGCCCCTGCAGGGTCTCAGGCTCACACCCTGGAGCCCTCCAAAGTGGAGCGGTCCTGAGTCCTCCCAGCGCTGTGCTGTTCCCTGCAGCTGGACATCCTGGCCCAGACAGAAAATAATAGCACGTTCCTCGAGGGGCAGGTACTACAAGGAAACCCACTGGTCACTGAGTACAAGGCGCCCCGCTGCAGCCCCAGGACCAACTACACCGTGACAGTCCAGGGCCTCACAGCCGCCGGCCTGGAGGAGATGTTGCAATGGGCCTTGGACATGGAAAGATCAAGTAATGGCCACTGCCTCTGCCCCATGGGACACCCGACGAGGCGGAAGTAGCCTGGAGCCCCCTGTAACTGACTGTGACAGGACCTTGGGTCTGTGCATTGCAGGCAGACAAGGATCACATTGGGGTAGGTGGCCATGGCTATTCCACTGGTGGTCATGCTCTCCGGGGTGGTCCTGGGTATGTCTTAGGGCCACTGTGCTGAGCCCCAATGGCTTCTGGGGGTCGTGGCAGGGACAGGAGCAGTGTGGGGGTGGAATGTGGCCCCTCGTGCAGCGGTGCTGGGGTCTCCAGCCCACGCCTGTGCAGACAGAGCCCTGGCACCTCCTCCCCTGGGCTGAGCTGAGCTGGGCTGGGCGCGCAACTGTTCCTACCAGGTAGGAACCTGGTGCAACCTCCAACCACCGCCATGCCCAGATCACTGATGGAGATATTAAGTACAACTGGTCCCTGGGGTGCTCCACTTGATACCAGCTGCCAACTAGACATCAAACTTTTCATTACTACCCTCAGAGCCTGACGATCCAGCCAGTTTTCTATCTACTTTATAGTCCATTCATCCAACCTGGACTTCCTTAGATTGCTTGTGAGAGTGTTGTAGGAAATGTCATCTAAAGCCGACTCCCTACAGCCTACTGCAGCATCGAGCCCTCTGCTACTAGTGCCTGGAGCTGCCCGTGGTGGTGTCCCTGCCTTGGCCCTGAAAGCCTGAGCCACAGCACAGCTGGCCAGGCATGGTGACCCTCTCTGCTCTGCAGACCAAGGCAGGACAAGCAGAGGCCTCTGGACCAGGTTTGCAGGGGGAGGAGATCTGCAGCTCAGCACTGACACTTGCTGCCCCGCAGCTGTGCACAGAGGAGCCCATCAGAAAGGAGGTGATGCTGGCATGGGGCTGCAGCAACATGTGGTCCATCAGCCTTGGGGCCTGGGGGGTTGCGTGCACTGAGTGCACCTGTGCTGGACGTGTGTGTCCATCCCAGGGACACTAGCACAGACCCTGCAGTGGGTCGCACAACAGTGGCCAGGCTAAAAGGGTCCCAGACATACAGCAGGGACGGTTCCCCCAGCTCTGACCTGCTCTTTCCTGTCCCCAACCTGGGACCACAGCTGGATCCCCAGTGCCCCCAAGGCAAGCACCAGGGGGTCACAGAGGATAGACTTGGGGCCATGGGAGAGTGCTGGAAGGAGACAGGTGGGCTCTGCTCCCCGGTACTGTGGCAGAAATGCCCCGTCGGTGCCCCTCTCCAGAGATCTGTCTCAGCCAGCCTGAGAGGCTGCTGTTGAATCTCTCACAGCAGGGATCTCGCTCCTTGTCTGCAGACAAAAGCCTGGCGCCTGGGAGGCGATGCTCTGGTCACCTGGGCAGGGGGGGAAGACCCGGCCCTGTGCGCGGGCCCAGGTAGCCAGGGATGCCATGCAGATTGGACGGTTT
>NW_005842197.1:33895-34201 GCF_000455745.1 Alligator sinensis
AGTATTGGCAGCTTCGGTTGGACCGGGCTGCTGAGGTCAGGGAGGTGATAAAAAGGCCTGGGCCAGGAAGAAGGGCAGCCATTATCCATGCGGTCATCCTGGTGAATCTGAACCTGGCTCTCTCCTCATCACCGCATGCTGCAAGAGTGCCCTGCCTCCAGAGGAAACAACAAGCACCTCTGGACGATGCGAGTGAGTAACCTACTAGAGATCCGATCAGATATTTAGCTTCAGTAACTCAGATGCGTGTTGAAACAGCTACCTCAGCCACCCTGGTTTGCTCTATGGGATTCCTTTGATATTCCT
>NW_005842197.1:34510-37223 GCF_000455745.1 Alligator sinensis
GGGAAGGGGTCGGCCGGACGGGAGGCACCCCAGGGAGGCACTCGGAGCCGGGAAGGTGGGCGGGCGCAGGGAGGTGGGCGGCTCAACGCAGGAGCGCCCCCTACTGGCCCACCACACGGTACCAATTAAAAGATTTTACTGGTGCAGCATAGAGCATCCTGGGCCCGTCCTAGTGTTGAGTTCACTTAGAGTCTTGGTGCGGTGCCAGCCGAGCCTGCCCCGCGCGGTGTCTGCCACCCCCCAGGCACCGGCTGCTTCACGGAGGAGAGGGTCTGGCAGTGCCGTATCCAGGAGCCGGCACAAGCTTGCCGGCAGGGGTAGGCCAGAAATAACAGGGTGGAAGTGAAGTAAGAGAGGACACAACTGAGCAGGGAAATGCCCCCATGTCCTAGGCTCCTGCCCAGCCAGACAGAGAGCGTGGACTGCAGGAGGGTGCTGTGTTCCCCCATCTCCGGGGCAGGCAGGTAGCCCCGCTTCCTGTCCTGCTTGCAGGCGGTGGGGAGAGTTCCCTTCTGGTCTCTGGGGCTGGAGCAGCGAGCCTGGCTGCCCCGTTCCCCCCACGTTAGCTGCAGCTCCAGGTCTGATACTGCCCTCGTTTTCAGATGGACAAAGCACAAGTCTCCCAGTCCATTTGTGGGCACAGCACAGAGGTGGAAGGGCTCCTGGTGGGGTCCATGGTCCCCGGTGCTGACTGAGAGTTGTCAGAAGAAGCAGCAACAACAGGTCCTGGCCCCAGGCGACCGCTACTTGAAGTTCCCGTAGATCTTAAAGGAGTCCAGGTAGCTGAGGGCGAGCTTGTAGCAAAACTCGTACTGATTCTGCAGGGAGAGGAGCATGGGTGAGACCCCCATCACCCAGGCACAGCTCCTCCAGGGCTGCCAGCCTGGCCTTGCTCCTCCAGACACGGAGACTCCTCCAGCCCCCTGCCATGGATCCACAACTCTGCGTAGACCTATGGGCTCAGGGCTTTGCCTCTTGCCAGGCTGGGAGTAGGCCACAGCACTTGGGCTGTGCACAGTGACCCTGGCACCATCATACCCATGTGTCCCATAAGCCACAGACCTCGTTTCCCCAGAGCCCTTAAGAGGAGCTATTTCCCTCTCCCTGCAGATGCTGCTGCTCCCGGGAGGAAAGGCCTGGGGCGGTGTGGCTGAAGCACTGGGGCCTTGGTGGGGGACAAGCACTTACCACGTCCTTGACCAGCTGCCGCCCCTGCCGTTTCAGCATCCTGACGGCCTGGGACACGTCCACCAGCGCCTCGCTGCGGATCTGCTCGCACAGGAAGCCGGCGGCGCAGAAGAGCCCGCACCGGCTGGCACCGTCCCTGAGGAGGGAAGCAGCAGGATAGGTCACGGGGGCTGGGGCTCACCTGAGGGGTCTCCTTGTGGCCACCTGCAGGGCCTGGGGTGGGAAGTGATGGGATCTGGGCCCTTCCAGAGCCCTCGCTCACCAGCAGGTGACAAGCACGTGGCTGTCCTGGTCCTTGCGCTGGCACCTCTCCACTTCCCCCAGCAAGCTGATGATGGTGTCCGGGCATGGCGGGAGCTCCTGCTGCATGGGCCAGTCGTCCAGCTGCCAGAACTTGACCTCCAGCACGGCCTTCTTGGGCTGGGAGAAGAGGGGAGTGAGACAGGAACGGGATCAAGGGACCCCTGGGACAACACAGGGGGGAAGTCTACCCCCATCACCAGCCATGGGGAGGCTGCCCCAAGGCTGGGCATGACTTCCCCCACCATGGGGACATCATGCCCCTCCCACATGCCCACCCAGGCCCTGTCTCCACCCCTGAGGACTTGTGAGATCCAGATGCTGAGCTCACAAGGCAGCGATGCTCCGCTTGAAAAAGCCTCACTCTGGGGAGATGAAGGGGCTGGGGAACAGCTGGCTGTTTTCTGCACCGTACCAGCAATCAGAGCTGGCATCCGTACGACAGTGCTGACCCTACAGCAGTGCCCCGCAGCACCTGGCCGCAGCAGCCTGGCTTTACCCAGACCAGTCACAGTGTCATGGAGAAGTGGGGCTGGAAGGGACCTCTGGGGTCACATCTAGTCCAACCCCTGCCTAAAGCAGCATCGCCCCTGTGCAGACCGTCCCAATGTGTATATTCATCTGGGGCTCATTGTCTTCCAGATGTGTCTGGATGAAAGGACTATTAAAAACTTGTTATAAATGATCCAGCTTGCTCTTTCCTGGACGCTGCTTAGAGCATCACAGAACAGGCCTGGGAAGGTGAATGAGACCAGCTTTCATTTGTGACATTGAGTTTACCTCTGCAGCGTGTTTAGCAAAAAGTCAAATGATCTGTGTGGCAGAAATGCCGCGTCGGTGCCCCTCTCCAGAGATCTGTCTCAGCCAGCCCGAGAGGCTGCTGTTGAATCTCTCACAGCAGGGATCTCGCTCCTTGTCTGCAGACAAAAGCCTGGCGCCTGGGAGGCGATGCTCTGGTCACCTGGGCAGGGGGGGGAAGACCCGGCCCTGCGCGCGGGCCCAGGTAGCCAGGGATGCTTTGCAGATTGGACGGTTTGTAGCCAGTATTGGCAGCTTCGATTGGACCGGCTGCTGAGGTCAGGGAGGTTTTAAAAAGGCCTGGGCCAGGAAGAAGGGGAGCCATTATCCATGCGGTCATCCAGGTGAATCTGAACCTGGCTCTCTCCTCATCACCGCATGCTGCAAGAGTGCCCTGCCTCCAGAGGAAACAACAAGCACCTCTGGA
>NW_005842197.1:43143-45520 GCF_000455745.1 Alligator sinensis
AGGTCAGGGAGGTTTTAAAAAGGCCTGGGCCAGGAAGAAGGGCAGCCATTATCCATGCGGTCATCCAGGTGAATCTGAACCTGGCTCTCTCCTCATCACCGCATGCTGCAAGAGTGCCCTGCCTCCAGAGGAAACAACAACCACCGCTGGACGATGCGAGTGAGTAACCTGCTAGAGATCCGATCAGATATTTAGCTTCAGTAACTCAGATGCGTGTTGAAACGGCTACCTCAGCCACCCTGGTTTGCTCTATGGGATTCCTTTGATATTCCTGTAAGATTTCTATGATATTGCTCTACCTTTTACCCTATTTCTGCCCTACCCCTGTAATCAATAAAGTTCTCCTTTGTGACCGGTGTGGAGACTTATTGAGGGGTGGGACTAAATTATGCCAAGGAGGCCCCTGAGGTCTGTGGACTAAGGGAGGCTTCCTAATCAGCCCCTGACTTGGGGAAGTGCCCCAAGTGCTTGTATTGGGTCTAGCACCCATTGGACGATCAGGCCTGTGTTTTCCAAGGTGCACAGAGCCAGAAGTGAGTCCAGAGCCTTGGATGGTGGCAGCGGGAACCCCAGGCTAGCGGGGGTGCTCCGGGGAAGGGGTCGGCCGGACGGGAGGCACCCTAAGGGAGGCACTCGGAGCCTGGAAGGTGGTCGGGAGCAGGGAGGTGGGCGGCTCAACGCAGGAGCGCCCCCTACTGGCCCACCACAATCTGAATGTTCACTCAAGTTGCACGAAGCAGCATGGGTGCACACAAATGCTGCCTTTGGTTAGTGCAACAGTGGCATGACAAGGAGCTGGTAGCTCTGATAATTCTGCACTGGGGAGGCCACATCTGGAGTCCTGTGTCCAGCTGTGGGCCCCCCACTACAGAAAAGATGTGGACATATTGGAGAGAGTGCAGTGGAGGGCAACAAAAATGGTTGGCAACATGTCTTGTGAGGAGAGGCTGAGGGAACTGGGCTGGTTGAGTCTGCAGAAGAGAAGACCGAGGGGGATTGAATAGCAGCCTTCACCTCCCTGCAGGGGGGCTGCAAAGAGGATGGAGCTGGGCTGGTCTCAGTGGGGGCAGATGGCAGGACAAGGAGCAATGGGCTCAAGCTGCAGCAAGGAAGGTTTAGGGTGGATATTAGGAAGAACTCTCTCACGAGGAGGGTGGTGAAGCACTGGAGCAGGCTCCCTAGAGAGGGGGTGCAGTCGCCATCCTTGGAGATTTTTAAGATCCGACCTGACAAAGCCTTGTCCGGGATGATGTAGCTTGGGTTGGTCCTGCTTGGAGCAGGGGGCTTGACTAGATGTGACCTCCTGAGCTCCCTTCAACCCTCATTTTCTGATTCTCTGCTTCTGATAAGTGCCAGTGCTGGCATCGCCCTCTGATCTTTGTGTCCAGCTCGGGCCCCAGCCCTGACTGAGCTGGGTGTGGGTCTCTCTGGGATCCCAGCCGGGACAACCAGCTCTTCTGGGGTGGCTGAGAGAGCAGAAGGCCCCAGCCAGGCATGTGTCTAGGCCCTACCTGCTGCTTGTTGGCTACAGCAAGCGTCCGGACGGTGAAGCCAGCTCCCGGCTCCTCTGAGATCAGCGTGACGTGGAAACGGCCGTAGGTGGACTCTCCGTGACTAGGCCAGAACTCCAGGTAGGTCTGGGGAGGGACCAGACGTCAACGCACATAGGCGCATTCATAGGTGTGTGTGCGCACACAGGTGGGCTGCACACAGCACCATTTAAAGACACCCAAACACATGCATATCCACACCTGTGTCCACACATAGGCCTCGGCAGAGAGGGGGGCACCTCACACATGCACACACATCCACAACTATGTATTTTCTGAGAGTTCTCCATGCATCTGTGTACACACACACACACAGCTGCAGACAAACACTGACACTCCTGGTGCTGCAGATGGGACAGGGAGAGATGCATATAGCAAAGCCCCCATGCAGACACTGGTGAAGGGTCGTGCCCCCCCATACCCTCACTGCACACACATGGGTGCCAGCACGCTCACACCATCCCACTGCTATCACCTGGCCTTGCCCACCCCCATAGAGCCAAGCAGAAAGAGGGTCCAGTCCCACCTCCTGGGATGCTGGTTGGAAAGACAGAGGTGGGGGGTTGCAGTGGGGACGTAGAGGCAGACTCAAGCCCTGTGTCAGGGAAAGAAACCCTCTGTGTGTATGTGCAGGGTGACTGGCTTTACTCTATGTGCTTCTGCCACCCCCAAGTTCAGCCCAAGCCCCCTGGGAGCCCACGAGGATGCTCTAGCAGCTTCCCCAACACCCAGTCAAGCATCTCAGGACCTTGCCCTGAGCTCCCCGGCCCTGGCGCTGGCAGCCCACAGATGACCCCACATGCAAAGATGACCTGGTCCAGCCCCTT
>NW_005842197.1:45530-54025 GCF_000455745.1 Alligator sinensis
AGGTGTAGTCCCAGAGCAGAGCCCAGAAGTCCACCACTGTCTCCTTGAGCGGCAGCTGGGTGACGATCACACGGTCATCTTCAGTGTACGTCTGCATGATGGATAGACAGACAGGCAGACTGGGTCCAGCCACCGCAGAGCAGAGCACCGCATGGGTCCTTCAGTGCCACGTCCTGCCCTGACCGTGCTGCTCTGCTCAGTCCAGCCCATCTGGGCAGGTCAAGGGGATACAACCCAGGGGCATGGAAAGCCATCCTGGGGGCCCAGATCCAAGCCCCAGGGGCCGCACTAACTTGGGATAGACACACCCCACTTCAGAGCAGCTAGGAGCCAAACCCATGTCCCTTCTCTCCCCCATACTGGGTTCAAACTGAATTCCTTGCAGAGGAGGACAGCTCGGCTGCAGTAGCTGCATGCTGGGGTACGGCTTGGGGAGCTGGGCAGGGCTCTGGGAGCATTTAGCCTGATCCTTAGGGGCTCTTTCCTAGCACCCAGGATGGAGACAGACTGAGAACCACGCTGCTGCAGCGTTTTGAAGCAGAGCAGACAAAGCCCGGGCCAACAGACTGGAGGGGCTGCTCCTGCCCTGGGGCTGGGGCCGATGGGATCTCCTGGCACCTGGACAGGACACAGGGGTTTGGAGCCTTACGCTGACAAAGACGGCGTTGATGTAGCCTGGCGAGCCGTCCAGTTTCAGGGAGGACATCAGGATGGGGCGGTTGCGATCCGCTGGGAGAGGAAAGGGCAGAGAAAGGAGGACATGAGCCAGATGGCTACGGAAAGCTTGAAATCAGGAGCCAAAGGCTTTGGTGGAGAAGCCCCGGTATCCAGGTCCAGCGCCCAAGGGCCCCTCCTTGGAGGATACACGGGACAAAATGAGAGGAGCAGCCACCATTGGCACGGCATCCCTCAGGCCGCGTGGAGCAGGCTGGGCTGGCCACGCTGGTGGCACGAGCCCTGGGGAAGGCTGCAGCTGCCCTCTGCTCCATGCTGCCAGCCTCCGGTGCTGGCACGGAGCACTACTAGAGATGCTCCAGCCCCAGCAGGCCCAGGGAAGCCTCAGTAGGTGAAGGTGCTTGGGATGAAAAAACAAACCCCAAAACCTGGAGAATTTGGGTTGGAAAAAAAGCTCCCCGAGCTGCAGCGAGACCCCTGGAGTTGCACGTTTCAAGCCCAGAAGGGACCATTATCTCATCCAGTCTGACCTCCTGGGTTGCACAGGGTGGGCAAGTCCACCCGGCTGCCCTCAAACGGGCTGGGGGGGACTGGTTGCGGTCTGGGGACAGATCTTAGTGCAAAGCCCAAGAGGGCTGGGAGCAACGATGCTGAGACCTAGGAGGGAAGGTATTGCCAGGGAGAGACCTCAAAAAGCAGGACCCCTGCACCCCGGAGTGTGGCCCCCCACCAGCCCGGCCCCATGGCACCTGGCAGGATCGTTGGCTTGCGGTTCTTGGGCTGGTTGCTGGGCTTCTCGGCCTCTCTGCACGCGGAGAGCTGGAACAGCTCGGAGAACTTCTGCAGTGCCTGAGGGGACAGGGCAGCCGAGTCAGCTCCCAGGTCCCGGATGCCCCTCTCGGGGCTAAACCCCCACCCCCTCAGGCCTGCTTGTAATTTGGTGACACCAGAGATGCAGCCCTGAGCCAGAGATGATGGACGGAGGGGCTCATTTCACAAGTGGGTCCTACTTGCATCTTGGGCTGGGCCCCAGCAGCAGCGAGGGGGAAAGGAAATGTCGTGCAAAATGTCTGGAGAGCCCCCGGCTCTGGGAGTAGCCCTGCACCCTGCTCAGCCCAGAGATGCTTGAGCCTGTTCCCTGCTTGGCCAGGCCAGCTCCGGGGGAGCGCAGGGTCCTGGCTTGCAGCAAAAGCACCAGCTCAACAGTAGGATCTCTGCAGTGATAAAAGGTCTTGGGAGACCCCTGATCCCATTACTGAACAGGCCAGAAGGGGCAGGACTATAAGCCCAGCTGCAAGGGGAGAGCAAGGCACTTGGACCCGGAGCTGGCAGAGGAAGGAGACTCCTGCCACAGGCAACAGAAGATGGATGTTCGGCTGCGAACTGCGAATAGGCACCAGGAAAGCCAGAGCTGGGATAAAATTGAGGAGGAGGATAAGGGTTGGAGGGACACAACTTTGATTGCGTGGACTCCTGGTTGTAGGAGCTGATGCAGCACGGCCCAAGGCAGCCAGACTGGGAGCCGGAGGGCACTCCAAGGGCGTGCATAGCCTACGTCTTGTTCACATGTATTTGGGCTAACAAGCCTCACAGGCAAAGCAAAGCCTGACTGGTTTAACCCAGTGAGCTGCATGGGGTGCAACAAGCCCTGTGGAGGGCTCATTTGGTGCCAGGAAATCCATGTGAGGACGGTGTGGGGTGCAGGACATGGACTAGGTTGCTACAGAGGGCGAGAGCCCAAAGGAAGGACTCTGGAGAACAGGCCTGAGCGGTGAGACGCCGAGGCACCCGGGTGCGCGTGAATGCTGCTCCCAGACTGCAGACAGGAGAACCGAGGCACTGACAGTAGTGGGTTGAGGATGCCCCACAGCAAGTCTGTCCACCCTGGGAGGAAAACCCAGCAGCGCTGTGCAGGGGGATCAACCCCTGCCCCTCCCTGGGTCCCTGGTACCTTGAACTCCTGCGTGAGCCTGCTGGTCTGCGTCTGGGGGTCGAGCGCCTTGAGATGGTCGACGTGGCTGCAGACGTTCTCCACCGGGACCCCCGTGTTGCCGCACAGCAGCCCCTCCAGCAGCACCTCGTACAAGAAGGCGTACTGCTCCTGCAAGGGTAACACCATGTCACAGCCCTGCTCCAGCCTGCTGGCACCCGGGGGTCACCCCAACATGTTGGGGTAGCCCGAGCAGATGGAGGATCCAGGCACGGCATACCATCCACACCCTCAGAGCCTTCCCCTTCTCCCATGCCATGCTTTGTCCCATACCCTTGAAAATCTCCTGTGGTGTCATCCCCAGGACCCTGCCAGTGCCGCTCCAGGTACCCGCCAGGTATTAACGTGTGGTACAGATGTGGAGCAGACACACCTAGGGGGACTGGAGCCTGGCAGAATAGGGCAGATCCTCCCAGCAAAGGGATCCAGGACCCCCCAGACATCCAGCACAATGGGGGTGAGCTTGCTGGTGATCAACCCCGCGCAGCCGGGACACTGGCAGATCCAGGCCGAGGGCCCTGGGGGAGCTGAGCACCCAGCCAGGATCGGAGCGGAGGTTGTTGGCCAGGGAGGGTGTTACACAGACAACACCTGGCAGATCACAGGAGGTGCCTGGAGAACAGGAAGGAACCCCTTGTTCCAGGACCCCTCGCCGCGGGGGCCATGCAGTGGACGGGGCTTGACCCCCCAGACACTGCTGCCTGCCGGACAAGCTGGCCTGGGGCAGGTGCCGCCCTCACCTTGGTTTGCACCATGCTGACCCGCTGCTCCCGCAGCTTCTGCACGCACTGGAAGACGTCCACCTTGCCCTCGGCCCTGGCCATCTTCAGGAGGGAGTCTAGAGCGACGAAGGTGCCCGTGCGGCCGATCCCTGCACTGAAAACAGGGGACAGAGTCAGGATATTGTCGGGGGACCTGGCCCCTGGCCCCCCAGGAGCCCTCCCCACCGGTACCTGCAGTGCACCACCACGGGGCCACCCGAGGCCTCCGACACCCTCTTGTTCACCATCTCCACCAGCTGCAGGAGCTGGGCTGGGTTTCGGGGCACGCCGTGGTCTGGCCACAGCTGGTAATGGAGCTGCTCCACGAGTCTCGGAAGGGGACAGCCCGCCTGCAAGAAAATTGAGCGTGGTGGAAACCATCTCAGGGGTCTGACCAGGGAACCGAGGATGCAGGCGCCAGCAGTGGGAAAGGATCCACCAGCACGCGGGACCCCCTCTGAGGTCAATGTCCACCCAGGCCAGTGCTGGGATCCCAGTGCTCAGAGACCGTCAAGTGCCAGGCTAATGACACAGTGCTTTGGATCCACGTAGCCAACAGCGCCCAGATGGCATCCTGCACTGGCTGAGACGGCCGGGCCTGCTCCCAGAAAGTTGTGTGATTCTTGGAGCCGGCTCAGAAACAGCTCTTGCATCAGGCTGGGGCTGGGCCAGGTGATACCCAGGGGGTTGCAGGTAACTGCTGGGACAGGTGACACTGAGGAGGGTCCTTTCTCTAGACAGACCCTGCACAGACCCCCAAACCCCATCTTCCAGGGTGCTTTTCATCTCAGCAACTGCACCACTGGCCATTGCAGGGCATTTCTGGGGACCCAGCCAGCGGCAGCACCCCTGTGTGAGCCTCAGGGCGTTTGCCCCGTGCTCCAGCGAAACACGTAGTGAAGCTCACCCTGGGCCTGCAGGTTCCCCTCTGCCCAGTAGCTTCCACAAAGGGCAGGGTGGCCTTGCTGCATCCGTGATGCTAAGGACTTTCCATGCCAGGGGTGACTTGGCCCCGCACACTTTCCCAGCCCTGCCAAACTCACCTTCTGCAAGCGGAAAGTGCGTGTGATGAAGCCCGTGGTGATCCTCATGTTGCTGAGTGTCACCGTGATGTCCCTGTACTCCTGCTCCTGCTCCGGCCAGTATTGCTTGCACTTGGTCTGTCAACGGCAAGGAGAGCTCTGAGCACTAGCATGAGCAAGCGTGTGGCCCGGGCAAGCCCCATTCAGCTGCCACAGCGCTCGTGGGTGAGGAAGGGAGCCCTGAATGGGCCTGCAAGATGGATCCAGGTCTGGCCTGAGAAGGGCAAGCTGGGGTCCAAGACCTCAGCTGTGCCCAAGATGTCCCAGCCATGCTGGCATTGCAGGCACTACCCACAGCACACCCCCTGGACCTCCCCAGGCTTCCTCATGGCACAAGCCACCTTCCTCAGGCTACCTTGAGGGCACAGTTAACACAAGGGGAAATACCCCATGGGGGGGAGGACTATAGGGCACTGGGGAGAGGAGGAGAGTCTGGACCCCACTTTCAGCTCTGCCCCACTGCTCCCTCTGGGACTTCCTCCCCTGTTTCATTGGCCCGATCCCCATGGGCTCCCCAGGATGGAGATACCTCCTCAAAGAGTCTACTCTGAGGGCAGGGAGCCTTGCTCCCCCCAGAAAGGGCCAGAGCTTTATCAAGAGCAAAGGTACTGCAAGTGCCTCGACCCATGGGACTTGACCCCATGAGACGGGGGCCTCAAAGGCATCTGCCTTTGAATCACAGAATCACAGACCCTGGGGGGTTGAAGGGACCCGAGGAGGTCACATCTAGTCCAACCCACTGCTCCAAGCAGGACCAGCCCCAACTGCATCATCCCAGACAAGGCTTTGTCTACCCGGGGCTTCAAAACCTCCAAGGATGGAGACTCCTCCACCTCTCTGGGGAGCCTGGTCCACTACTTTACTACCCTCCTGGTCAGAAACTTTTTCCTAATATTCAACCTAAACCTCCCTTGCTGCAGCTTGAGCCCATTGCTCCTTGTCCTGCCATCTGCCCCCACTGAGAACAGCCCAGCTCCATCCTCTTTGCAGCCCCCCTGCAGGGAGGTGAAGGCTGCTATTCAATCCCCCTCGGTCTTCTCTTCTGCAGATTCAATCAGCCCAGTTCCCTCGTCCTCTCCTCACCAGTCCTGTCCTCCAGGCCCACAACCATTTTTGTTGCCCTCCACTGGACTATCTGCAATGTGTCCACATCCTTTCTGTAGTGTGGGGCACAGCTGGACACAGGACTCCAGATGTGGCCTCCCCAGTGCTGAACAGAAAGGCTGGCTCCTGTTCAGTTTATCATCCCCTGTCCCCCCAGGTCCTTTTCAGCAGAGCTGCTGCCCAGCCCGTCACCCCCAGCCTGCCCCGGTGCATGGGATTGATCCATCACAAGTGCAGGACTTTGCACTTGTCCTCGCCTTCTCTACCTTATTCTGCTCCACCAGGTCAGTTAACATCACGATGACTGAGGTCTTCTCCTGCCAGATCATCTGCCAGAAGTCCTCCACCGTACCCTGCAGAGGGCCTGTTGGGTGGGAGGAAGCGCCACATCAGTAAGACATGCCCACACTGGAGGCAGCAGGGCATGGAGTGCAGTGGGAAGCCCCCACCCTCGCCCTGTGCTCAGCCCAGTGGACCTCACGGTAGGACAGAGCAGAGGCTCACTACACAAGCTATGCAGAAGGGTTTTGAGTCTTGGCTCTTTGGTGCATGCTCACCTGAGCAATCCCCCACCTCATGCAAAACCCATCCATGCAGAGCCCTGCAGCAACACTGCTGTAGCTGACAGGCCTCCCTGCTCACCCCACCCCTGGGCCAGGGCCACGAACCAGGAAAACCACATTGGAAAGCAAAATCCTCCCCATATGATCAGAGCTTGTCTACAAAGGGAAGTCACTACAGCAAAGCCAGGGTGCAAAGTCACCATGGAGGGGGTGATAGCTAGCTTTAGCATGCCAATTAAGGGGCTGGTAATCCTGCATCCCCCTGGCCATTCCCTCTGCACCAGGCCTGGAGCCAGGGGACCAGGGCAGGTGGGCCCCTGGGCTGAGCTGGGCTGGCGGCTCCTCCACTGCTAGCCCATGTCCTGGGAACGGGGGAGCCGGACGGCGAGTTGCCCAGAGCTGGGACTGAGCAGAGCCAAGTGCCCAGCCCTGCCTTGGCCCCGTACCCAGGAGCACTCACCCTGAGCTGCGATGAAGTAGCGGGGGCTCCTGTAGCTCTGTGGGAGGCAGAGAGACGGACAGCACAAATCATATGACGAATACATATGTAATTAATTTAATTACTATATTTTCCAATCCTGTACTAAATATTGACATCGTCTGTAAGGCACACTACATCCTGCTTGCCATCTGACAACCCCAGGTAACCCACCTGCTTCTTACCAGCTATTGACTCCCAAACTATTCTGCATTTGCATTTTTTTACAAATTGGCTTCTTTTCTACCTTGGGGAACTCGTAACAGCTTCAGTTTCTCCTTTACCTGATGAAGGGCCTGTGGGCCCAAAAGCTTGCACAGAACATTTTTTTTTTGCAACTCTTTAGTTGGTCTAATAAAAGGTATCACCTCTACCCAAAAAGCTGTGTCTGCCAATGAAATTAAACACTTCCAGCACCAGCCAAGTGGCCACGTCGTCCCACAGCCCTCCATCTGCAAGCAGCTGGAGCAGCAAGCAGGCGCCCCAGTAACACCCCAGCTCCTGCCTGCTGCTCTCTGCACCCAAGCATTGCTTTCCTTCAGAAAGTCAGGTTGCGAGCAGAGATTGCTGCCCCGGGGTTGCTTGCACACGGTGCTCTGGAGGAGTGCATTTGTCAGAAACCATCCAGTCCCGGGCAAAGGAGGGTAGCGTGAAATATCCATGGGAGAAAATAGGCATCGCTACATCTAGATCATCCCTGCCCGGTGCCTGCCCAGCCTTGAACACCTCCCTCCGGTGCACTGGGGGTTTGTAGTGTGTTAGCCATTGCCTAGCCCCTGATGACCACAAAGCAGGGATGTAAAAGGCTGCCCAGAAAGGGGTGAGTCCCCATTGCTGCCCTGAAGAGACAGGTCCCCTGTGCCCTCAGACCCTTCCCTGGCACCTCCTCCTGGCTGAGCAGAGGCTGCACACGCATCCCGTGGTACCTACATCTACGTAGCTGGCATTGATGTAATCAGACGATGGCTCAGCGGACTGCAGCACCACGCGGGCATGATCGTCTGAAAGACACAAGAGGACCGAGTGGGTCAGCAGCGAGATAAGCCACGTGCAGGAGAGCGGATGCACTGGTGAAAGTGGCCCTGGGAACTGCAGCCCCCCGGTCTGACATCAATAGCGTGCAGGGCTTTAGAGGTGAGTTTCAAGGACAGAACAAGACCTGGAGGCAAATGGCATGAAATGCAACAGAGGTTTATCCAAAAGAGATCATATTAAACTGACCTGGTTGCTTGTTTTCATAGGTTAGTTGATTAGACAGACAAAGGAAATGCAGCAGATCTCACCCACGGGCACTTCATTTGATATGGTGCCCCTTCGATTATTATTAGTTAGGTGCGGGAAGACACAGATTAGTACAAGGACTGGCAAGTGCGTCACACAGGAGACAGCAATGGGCTGGGATGAAAGGCAAAGCTTTGGTCTGGAGAGCGGCGACTTGTGGATTTCCTCAAGGATCAGTTTTAGGGCCGTGCTGACGGAGGTTTTTATTAAGGACAGTAGCACAACATGCAGAAGTGTGCTGGTGAAATTAGCTGGTGATACACAGAGGGGAGGTGTCACAGAGCACTGTGGTGCCTGTGGCAGAAATGCCCCCGTCGGTGCCCCTCTCCAGAGATCTGTCTCAGCCAGCCCGAGAGGCTGCTGTTGAATCTCTCACAGCGGGGATCTCGCTCCCTGTCTGCAGACAAAAGCCTGGCGCCTGGGAGGCGATGCTCTGGTCACCTGGGCAGGGGGGGGAAGACCCGGCCCTGCGCGCGGGCCCAGGTAGCCAGGGATGCTTTGCAGATTGGACGGTTTGTAGCCAGTATTGGCAGCTTCGATTGGACCGGCTGCTGAGGTCAG
>NW_005842197.1:54726-69587 GCF_000455745.1 Alligator sinensis
TCCAGCCCTAGGAAATGTCCCCCAGCTCCTTGTGAAGACTGGGGTCACCCCAGAGCTGTGCAAGGGGCTGGGAAGCATTCTGTCCATAGTCTCAGTTCCACATGCCCAAACTGAGACTCATTTGAAGATGCTGATTTTTAGAAGGCAGATCCTCAGATCATCTTGAAAATCAGTCTCTCCTAAGGTCATTTTCACCCAAATCACAAGTCACTTTTGGAAGCTGTGTCCTTAATGTGTGTGTTTCACAGCAACACTGATTTAGTTTGTATGTATTATCAACACATAGGTGCTGCAATGCCACAGGATAAAAAGGGGGATTAATAAAAGGGACTTATTCCTATGCACTTTATCTGGGCACATCAACCATGTGTAGAGGTCCACTGGGTGAATTTATCTAGTTTTGTTTCACAAACTTCACATGCAACAGTGCTTAAAATATATGCTTGGGGACTGACTTAACTTCCACGGAAGCCAATGGTGCCTTGCAGTTGATTAACTTCAATATGTGCCAAAGAAGTCGAAAGATACAAAAGGTGTGCTATACACTCCTACATCCTAGCATCAAAAATAGGCATGGCCTCAGCCTTCTGCTTTAAAATCTATGGTGTGGTCTAGAGTAAAGGAAGTAAAGGAAGAAAGAGTAGAGGAAGAAACACTCTGCTGCTGCCTCTATTAGCAGTGAGTGGGTTAGAAGAGGAACACAACAGCCCAGCCAAACTATGTCTAATGGTCTCAAAAACAAAAGACACTCCACGAGGCCAAATTCTGTATTGTTCTGGACCTTGTGAAATCCCATGGATATCTGTGGGGTCGCACAAGAGGAAAAAAGGGCAGAATCCAAACCTGTGGGTGGATCCAAGTTGAAAATTAAGCCAGTTTTAGCACCTGCTTCATATTTACGACATTGCTCAAAGTGCTTCAAACTGCAAGTGAATATTTGTGCTGGAAAGTCTGTTATGGTATCTCCTCAGGACCAGGCCGGTATGTGCTTACTTCTAACCATATTAAAAAGTAGGACTAACCTCAGATTACTACTGTTACACTGCATGCAGTTTACTGGATTCTCTCTGTTAATGGCTGAACTTTTTATATAAAGACCAAACATAAGTTTTTGATTTTCTTAGACTAGTAAGAGGTTGTTTTTTTAAAAGAAACTGCTGCCCTAAGCAAATTGCAAGTCTATAATATTTCCATTAAGAGATCTTACATTCCCAATGTCTAGTGATTTCAGTAATATGTTATGCAGTCCAGAAACATGGAATGAAAATTGTTCTTGTGACCACAGAAGCATTTTAGATCCTTCCGGTGAGGCCCTTATCCAGGTCATTTCAATCTGTTTGATTAATGTTTCCTTTTTTCTCTGTCATTACTTATAGGGAAGTGGGGGAGGTACAGATTTCTTTCAGAAGAATGCAGTCTAAATGGAAACAGATTCGCATTTACAAGACTTTAAGAATATTTTCCTTTATTTCTTCCAAATCAATAGAATCTGGCAGGTAAGTCATAATGGGCTGCACTCCAGGCCCCAACATGGCCCCCTTACAGGGGTTGACTGAAGGAGCAGTGGGTACATCCAGAGCATTCCTGTATTTCAGCTCTCTACTGTTAGCAGATTTCTTTGAGGACTGGTAGCATTCAGTACAAGTTGGAGGAGCCCTGAGACACCTCTGTTTCTTTGGATTAGTGGCAAGAAAAGGGGTGGGCGGAGACAAGTGAACTCCAGTATGTCCCTGGGACTGGGAGTTGTACTAAGCAAAGCTTGGCTAGACCCATGTGTTAGCTGAGCTAGAGGCTTAGGCTTACTTAAGATGGTAGGAAGGGCTTAGTGTCTGAAAGTCCCCTAAGTTCAGAAAAGAGCTGAACTACTGAATTAAGCAGTATTGGACACCATCCCATAAGGATAAGAACAGACTGAGGACACTCAGGACATCTTTCTTGATGAGGTCAAGATGGGTTGGTACCAGCCTCCAAAGGGCAGTTTTCTGCACCTTCACAGCATCAGTGTAATCGATCAGCAAGACTGTGGTTTTGGGCAGTGGCATAAGTCGGGCAGAGCAAACATGGCAACCAGCCTGGGCGCTGACTTGGGGTGGGATGGGTGGGACAGGGGAAGGACAAGCAAAAAAAGTGGTTGTTGACAGCTATGTGATTGCAATTGTAAACTGCAGCAGCAACTGGAAGTCACTGCTGCCCCTGTGTACCGGGCACCTGGCTAGGTCCCTATGCTGCTGGTTTTGACACTTGGTAAAGTCCTTCTGTAACCCAAAACTAGTATAAGAATGGAGCTATAGTGGCTGTTGACTCACTGTGTATCTCGCGCAGACTTGTAATCAACCTAAACTAGTGATTAGTGAAAAGATGCCTAGCAAGCTAAGTTTATGCCTCTTCTCTGTTACCGTGTGTGCTTAGCACTGCTACAGGTATCATTAAAGCTCTCCCTGAGTAGCACCAAGGGCCTAGAATGGTATAAACTCAAGTATATGCTCTGAGAACCTAATCAGCATGTGCATGCTGGTTTTGTCATTTGGATATTTGCATTGTAGGTATTTGCACAAGTGAATATTAAATTTGGTGGCATCACTTCTATAAGTTTGGTCAGACTTTCAGGTAACTACATGTAACCACATATAAAAAGTTACTTGTATGTAGTATACTATAGTTACTTTTTCTTCCTGTACATTACCTCTTCACTTAAAGCCATGTTCCTTATTCTGGCATGCCTGTGGGTATCAGGGGGGGGGGTGGGACTTTATGTCAAGGAGCACTACACATCCTCTGCCAGCAGTATGGGGTCAGGGGAAGGGCGAGCTGAAGTGCTCTGGGTCAAGATCCAGGGGGGGCAAGGCGAGAGGGATTTGACGGTGGGGGTCTATTACAGACCCCCCAATCAGGAGGAGGAGCTGGACAGGGAATTTTCAGGCCAGCTTGCGGAGACACTAAAAGCAAGGGATGTAGTTGTCATGGGCGATTTTAATTACCCGGACATCTGCTGGGAGGAGCAGTCAGCCGGGACGGACCGCTCCAGGAGGTTCTTGGCCGAGTTGCAGGACCTCCACTTGATTCAGGAGGTGCACAGTCCCACCAGAGGAGATGCTCTGCTGGACCTGGTCCTGGCCGCAGGCGACGACCTGGTAAGAGGCCTCCAGGTTCTTGACCACCTGGGCAATAGTGATCATCGCGTGCTGGAATTCACCATCCAGCGTAGAGTGTCAAGGGCCCGCAGCAAGGTGGTGGCCCTAGACTTCAGGAGGGCCAACTTCAGTGAGATGAGGAGATTAGTGGGAGAGGAACTGGGGTCCTTGAGGGCAGAGGAACTCAGCGTCCAAGAGGAGTGGTCGTTCCTTAAGGAAACGATACTCGGGGCCCAAGGGGTGTCCATCCCGACAAGAAGCAAGGCGGGCAGGAGTGTCCAAAAGCCCCCCTGGCTCACCAAGGGTGTCCGGGAATGCCTGCTTGCCAAAAGGGTGGCGTACGCCCGGTGGAAGGGGGGTGTAATCTCCAAAGAGGAGTATACCTCCTCTGCTCGGGCCTGCAGGCGGGCTGTTAGGAAGGCCAAGGCGGAGATAGAGCTCGGATTAGCGTCCAGGATTAAGGATAACAAAAAGTCCTTTTTCAAATATATTGGGAGGATGAAGAAGGCGCCGGGTAATGTGGGGCCCCTGCAGGATATGCGGGGCAATCTGGTGGTTGCGTCAGAGGATAAAGCGGACCTCTTTAACCAATTCTTCACCTCCGTTTTCTTGTGCAGGGACCGGGACTTCCCTGCTGTGATAGAAGCCGGACGCGAGGGGATCGCCTTCAGACCTCAGGTTGGGGAGGACCGGGTTAGAGAGCTTCTGGAGGGGCTGGACGCGTTCAAGTCAGCGGGTCCGGATGCTCTCCACCCCAGGGTGCTGAGGGAGCTGGCTGGGGTTATTGCAGGGCCCCTGGCACGGCTCTACGAGCGATCGTGGTGCTTGGGCCAGGTGCCAGACGATTGGAAGGTAGCTAATGTGGTCCCCATCTTCAAAAAAGGGAAAAGGGAGGACCCGGGCAATTATAGGCCCGTCAGTCTTACCTCAATCCTGGGGAAGCTCTTTGAGAAGATCATCAAGGAGCACATTTGTGATGGGCCGGCATCCGAGATGATGCTCAGGGGCAATCAGCATGGATTTATTAGGGGGAGATCATGTCAGACCAACCTGATTGCCTTTTATGATCAGGTCACAAAGGCCATGGATGCAGGTGTCGCGGTGGATGTAGTCTTTCTGGACTTCAGCAAGGCCTTTGACACCGTCTCTCACCCCATCCTAATTAATAAACTAGGCGACTGTGGCATAGATGCCTACACGGTCAGATGGATTGCAGATTGGCTGAAGGGTCGCACTCAGAGGGTGGTGGTGGATGGATCATATTCGACTTGGGGGGAGGTGGGTAGTGGAGTCCCCCAGGGCTCGGTCCTGGGGCCTGCGCTGTTCAATTTCTTCATCAGCGATCTTGATGTTGGGGTGGAGAGCAACCTGTTTAAATTCGCTGATGACACCAAAATTTGGGGGGAGGTGAGCACGCTAGCAGGGAGAGAGAGATTGCAGAAGGATCTGGATAGGTTACAGGGGTGGGCAGACAGGAACAGGATGCGTTTCAATACGGACAAGTGCAGGGTGCTGCACTTGGGTAGTAGGAACCAGCAGCACACTTATAAGATGGGGAGCTCCCTACTTGAGAGCACGGAGGCGGAAAGGGATCTTGGTGTCATTATTGACTCCAAGATGAACATGGGCCGACAATGCGAGGTCATGGTTGGCAGGGCTAACCGGACCTTGTCGTGCATCCACAGGTGCATCTCGAGTAGAGCCAGGGAGGTGATCCTCCCCCTCTATGCGACGCTGGTCAGGCCGCAGCTGGAGTATTGTGTCCAGTTCTGTGCGCCCCATTTCAGGAGGGATGTGGACAACATGGAGAGGGTCCAGAGGAGGGCCACCCGCATGATCCGGGGACAACAGGGCAGACCCTACAGTGAGAGACTGCGGGACTTGAACCTATTCAGCCTCCACAAGAGAAGGCTGAGGGGGGACCTGGTGACCGTCTATAAACTCACTAGGGGGAACCAGAAGGGTTTGGGGGAGACGCTGTTTCCCCTAGCCCCCGCTGGCATAACAAGGAGTAATGGGCACAAGTTGATGGAGAGGAGGTACAGATTGGACATCCGAAAAAACTACTTCACAGTTAGGGCGGCTAGGAGCTGGAACCAACTTCCAAGGGAGGTGGTGCTGGCCCCTACCCTGGGGATCTTTAAGAAGAGGCTGGATACTTACCTGGCTGGACTCATTTGAGTCCCGTTTTTGTTTTTAGGGTGAGTGGTTTTGTTTGTGTTTTTGGGTTGTTCTCCCGCCCTGGCGGGGGGTCGGGCTAGAAGATCTATTAGGTCCCTTCCGACCCTGAAACTATGAAACTATGAAACTATAGTTGTTCAAGATGCCTGTCCTGTCAATTCTGCTTTCTTATCTTCTTACATATTAGTCAAAATAATTTTCTCTGAATTTAAAAAATAACAAAAATATTGAACAATTTGATTTTATGTTAATATTCTGCAGTTATTGAAGTCAGTTCTATTAAAGAGTATCTGCAGGAGAAAATTAATGAGTTTCAGTTCTGAGACATGTTTTAATAAAGGATAATGTGATTCATCAGAGAAACTGAAGTTTGTGAAACTAATTTGAAACCCTATAGTGTTAGGCTATTAGGTCTTCCTAATCTTTAACGTTAAAGATTACTAAGTGTTCATTAATTTTTTCCTTTGGCTTATGCTTCTCTGGGTCAAACAATGATAGCAGTTTTAATTGACAAATACAGACTCATATCTGAAATATGAAGTATGAACTAAAATGATTTCAGATTGAAGTAGAATGCCTTACAGGAATTTTTCTCATTTGCTGCACTGCAGAGAAATGTGCAGAAAGACAGTGATGCTGTCACAGAGCACTGAGGTGCCCTGATCCCAAAGAGGAGAAATTGCTAGGGAGGAAGCCCTAACAGGGAATAAGGAGCCCAGCTGTGGGTTGCCAGGGCAACCAGAGAAGGTCAGCTGACCAGAAGGGGCAGGGCTTCGCTCCCTTATAAACCCTAGGGGCTGGGGCCAGAGGCAGTTCCCTGCCAGCAGCCATTGAGGAAGGAGCTCTCTGCCATGGAAGAGAGGAGACACCTGCTGAAAGAGCGGCGCTTGACTGCTGTGGGATGAAGAACCCCAGTAGGCTTGAGCGTGATCATAGCCGGGCGGCTTTTGTTTATGTTGTAGCCTAGGGGCTTGTGCTTGTGTTGCTATTTGTTACACTGGTGGTTTGGGTGAGGCTACGAGGGGTTGGAGGAGGCCTCATAGGGGACCCACAGCAGAGTGGGAACCCCAGCGCCAGTAAGAGTGCAGCATTCGGGGTGTACAAACCCCAGTCCCAGAGAAAGGGGCAGCTGAGAAGCCCCAGAGAGGAGGCATTGCCGAGAAGCCCCAGTGTGGGCAGGGTGAGCCCTGAGAGAGGGCGGCAGTATTGAGGAGCGTCCTGAGAGGGGGCAGAAGCCCCAGAGAAGGGGGCAGTTACTGAGAAGCCCCAGTGTGGGCAGGGTGAGCCCTGAGAGAGGGCGGCAGTATTGAGGAGCGTCCTGAGAGGGGGCAGAAGCCCCAGAGAAGGGGGCAGTTACTGAGAAGCCCCAGTGCGGGCATGGTGAGCCCCAGAGAGAGGGGGCAGTTGCCAAGAGAAGCCCCAGAGAGGGGGCGGCATGACTGAGGAGGCCCAGAGAAGACAGAAAGGGGCCAGATCATAACTAGGATGGGACATACCATCTATTCCATCGTCGAGGTGCGGACTGTGGTATAAGGGAGGAAATGGAGCCGCAGATAGCGCCCCCTGGCAGTGGGGCAGTACAAGGGCAACCTCCCGCTAATTAACACCAATTAATCAATTAACAACAAGGCATGGCAGGCGAGTAGGTGGGCGGTTGCCCCAGGAACAGGTGTGCGGGCCACGTTTAGCTTGGCCCAGAGCGGATACCTGTTACAGGAGGCCTTGCTCAGGCAGAGGAAGGGGTAAGTATCTGGCAGGAAGAGCTGGATGATGCGAGGACTGGAGAACCAGGAATGGGATGAAATTCAGCCGTGGAAAACACCAGGTCACACTTGGGATTAATCACAGAAACTCCTCCTGGAAAATGAAACCTCACCATTTGGAAATGGCAGAGGAAAAGAGAGACTGGGGGATATTAATCGGCTACATGATGACTAATGAGACACAAATGTGTGGCAGCCTTGGAAAAAATCAAGCATCATTTCAGTACAGATCAGAAGATATATTTCCAGTGCAGCTGGGACAGCATTCATAGGGAATTTGTGAGAAGTGCTACCTACAGTGCTGGTTATAGGATGAGGCTTGTCCCTTGCACTCTGGGCATTTTCTGGCCACGGGATACTGCTTTTGTGCTTTCCCCCTAGCTTGCTCCTCAGCCTTTTGGCTAGGAGCAAGTAGGACTAGGGAGCATCTGAACTCCAAGGCTTCTGGGTCTGGGGTTTGCATGTAGGATGTCTGCCATGAATTACTGCGTTCAGTTTTGGACCCCCACTGCAGAAAGGATGTGGACACATTGGAGAGTCCAGCGGAGGGCAACAAAAATGGTTTGGGGGCTGGGGGACAGGACTGGTGAGGAGAGGAGGAAGAAAATGGGCTGATTTAGACTGCAGAAGAGAAGACTGAGGGGGGATTTGATAGCAGCCTTCACCTCCCTGCAGGAGGGCTGCAAAGAGGATGGAGCTGGGCTGTTTTCAGTGGGGGCAGATGGCAGGACAAGGAGCAATGGGCTCAAGCTGCAGCAAGGCAAGTTGAGGTTGGATATTAGGAAAAACTCTCACTACTAGGGGAGTAACACACTGGAACAGGCTCCCCAGAGAAGTTGTGAAATCTCCATCCTGTCTGATCCCCCAATTTATTTTCCATGCTGTAGCAATGGGAAGGAGACAAATTCAAGGCCAACCTCTGATAATTAAATTTCATACCTGGAAAATTATAACAAATTGATAAATTTTCCATCTATGGAAGCTAATTATTGGGGGTTCATCTTATAATCAGGGTTGTCTTCTTTTCAAGAAAATAATAGTAGTTGCAAGCTGCCATAAAGAAGAGGGAGAAACCTTATTCCCTTGACACAGAGGGCAGAGCCTAGAGCACTGGGTTTGCACTAAAGCAGAACAGGCTTGGATCAAATCCCAGAAACCCTTTCTTGCTGGATGAGCAGCAGGACCGTGGGACACGCTGCCCGGGGAAACAGTAGGATCCCTTTAACTGGAAGTTCAGAAGAGGCAGGACAGGCATCTGCATACACGGTGAGGGATCAGGGCACCCAGCCTCGGAGCAGAATGGTGAGAGCCCTGGGGTCCCTGGGACCCTGCGATGCTAAGCACAACCTTGAACTTAATGCACACAGGGATCACTTTTCCCACGACTGGAGGAAAGACACCTCTGGGGCAGCTGCTGGGCAGCACTGCACAACGGCTTCAGGACAGGAAGAAAGTCAGATGCAGACATCCAGCTAATGTGTGACAGGACAGCAGGGTGAGCATGACGTGGGACAAGGCTGCACCTGCCTTAATGCTGGGGTAGGTGAGGCAGGCAAGCCTATATACACTAAGATGGCAGCTCCCACAGCCCAGCAGCCTCCAGGACCCACTCCCAGGGGCCAGCCTGGACTGGGATGGTGCAGAGATCCCTACTGAACCACCTTCCCCCCCCTGTATTCAGCACCTAGGCATCCTTGGGGGTCTCCCACCTCTATCAAGGGCTGAACAAGCTGCTCCACTTTGCTGGGATCCCAGCCGGGTTTATATGGCTGTAGCTTCTCCCTCATAAAACAAGCTTCCCCAGGGCTCAGCAAAGCTAAATAATTGCACCCACCCCCAGCAGAGCCCAGCTATTGCCAGAGCTGCTGCCACCTCCTCCCCGTGCCCGTGGGCCACACGCCACAGAGGTGAGAAGCTCTGCTCACATGGGATGATGTTCTTGTAGCGGTTCTTGCCCTGGTTGCAGGGCTCCTTCCCAGCGTCGCAGGCATGCAGCAAACCTGAGATCAGCTTCTGCAGGGAAGAAGGAGACACTCCTGGTAAGCAACCCCCAGTTCCCAGCCACACTGTGCCAGGATCCAGGCCCAGCCAAGGCTAGAGGACACTGCACTGCCTCAAAGCACCAGGACCAGAGCTACCGAGGTCGAGGACAGCTGAGTGTGCAACACAAGCAAAGCTACCAGCGCAGAAGAGCAAGATGGTGAGGTCAAGCACCGACCTGATACTCAGCTTCGCACCCAGCTTTCGGCCTCTCAAGGTCTGTGTCTTCTTCTGCCTCCTCCTCCGCTGCCATTTCTGCTCTCCTAAACCTCTTCAGAGTCTCCAGCAGTTCAGGCACCAGGATCTGAGTGTTCAGCTTGCTTGCCCCTATTGCATACACAAACCAGGGGTTAGCACATCTCTGAGCCTGGCTGTGTGGAGGCGTGGGGCCGGGTGTGCTCCCCATGGGAAGGGCCCCATCCAGGGAGGGTTACCAGCCCCTCTCCCTGGAAGGCACTGCAGCTGCCCTGCCTGTGCTGGTGACCCCTCCACCAGCATGTCTAAGAGCCAGGCAGGTCTGACACTGGTCTCTGCTCATAGCACACCTGCTCGACTCCTCCTCAGGGGGATCGTGCCATTGCTCTCATGGTCCTTTGACTTCTTCCGCTTCCTCCTGCAAAATGGCATTGTGAGACCCATGGAAAAGCGTAGAAGAGACAAAGCGGGGAGGGAGCATCAATGCCCAACACCTCCCTGCCAGGGGCAGATGCTTCTCTGAGCTCTTGCAACCATCATCTTTAATAAGCCAAGGCAGTTCCCTGCAAGAAACCACAGGCACGTCTCTTGCCTCAAATGTCCTGGCCCTGCTGCATGCTGGGATAGGTAGCCTCAGCTCCACAGCCCTCCTGCCAGCCTGCACAAATGAGGTGTAACCCTCGTTAGCTGCCAGTACAGCTGCAGGCCAGACTCCCTGAGGTTACATCTTCCTTCATGGACCCATCAAGGGGCGGCTCAGCTGTGATAGCTGTCAGGGGGAGCAGGTACCCCCAATACTTCCACCACAGCTTAGGCCCTGACACAGCAGGGTCCAGATCACTCTTCATCAGTGGCTGGATGGTGCTGGGGTTTTAGTCTATAGGAGGGGCTCTGCATCTGACAGCCAGACTCCTGAGTCACCCCTTCCCTGGGCACTGCAATGAGGGGGGAGTTCAGTCCTTAGGAGTATCAAGACCCATTCATGGTATCGGTGACCTGACTGGTGCAATAAGTCCAAGTAGAGAGGCTGCCTGTGTGGAGCTGAGCTGTGGGCTGGCCAAAAGGCAGCTTCCCAAGCCCCTTGCCTGCCTTGAGCATGGACAGCTGCAGCTTCCCTCAGCATCTGGGGCAAAGATGGGGTGAAGCCCCCACTCCAGGCTGGGACAAGTACCCTTGAGGTCTAAGGCACGGCAGTCTCTGCTGGGGAGCAGGGAACTGGGCAGGAGATGCCCTCAAAGGACCGACCCACTTGCACTGACCTGGAGAGCAAGACCAGCACAGCCATAGCTACCAGGAGCACCAGGACCGCCACCACCACAGCCAGTGCTACAGCTTTACTCAGAGGCTCCTCCTTCGAGACCGACCCTGCAGCAAACACAACACCAGAGCCAGGCTGTGGCACAGCTCCTGCAATGAGCTGGGACTCGCATTTCTACGAGGAGACCCACAACACGCACTCCCTTGTTACCATGCTGGAGGGCAGGAAGGACAGGCATGTGCCTAGTGTCTGCCCTTTGCAAAACTGAGCTGGAGGCAGCCCGATGCGAACCCCAGAGCTCTGCAGTGTCAACACCCATGGGCTTTCTGTGTGCCCATCCTGTTTGTACCATCGTAGGGCAGCGATTCTCAACCTGGCTGCACCCTGGGGTGCCATGAGATCTTTTGAAGGGTGTCCTGAGGTGTGAGGAGATGAGTAGATAAGCACAGGATCAGGTTTGTCCCTGTTTGGAGAATCCCCTTGCCTCCCCAATCTCACCCCCTCTGCAAGGAGGGAAGCATTGTCACAGGTATGTTCATCTTTGAAATGGGGTGCTACTCAATTCACAGGAGTTATATAGGGGGGCTTGAGTCCAATGACAGGGGATTTGGGTTCAAAGAACCGCTGTGAGAGAGGCTCTAACCAAGACCAGGCCCATGGTGCCAGACCCACAGACACCCAGGGAGATAAAGTGTCTTCCCCAAAGGGCTTCCAGTCAAAATAGGCAATAAAGGCAATAGGGAAAAGAGAAAGGACTTCTCCTTGGTTGCAAAGAGGATGGAGCTGGACTGTCCTCAGTGGGGGGCAGATGACAGGACAAGGAGCAATGGGCTCAAGCTGCAGCAAGGCAAGTTGAGGTTGGATATTAGGAAAAACTCTCTCACCAGGAGGGTGGTGAAGCGATGCTCCGTCCTGACCCAGATGAGTGGGTTAAATTGGAAGCAGAGGCCTGTTCCCTCCCCACCGGGATTCACAGACCTGGGGCCACCAGAGGCCCTTGGGAAGATCCAGCCCCGACCTCCTACATCACATGGGCCCAGGGGCTGCCCCATTTATTTCTGCCATTCACATGCTGCCCTTCCCAGCACAGGCTGAGGGTGTCTCACCACAACACAACAGAGCAACTTGAAAGGGCAACGAGAATAAACGAGACAAAATCAAGGAGAGAATACATGAATCCACCTCCCAACCTAGCTTTGGCTGCTGAATGCCTGCCCAAGCAGGAAGCTATTGCAGCACTTCTGGAAGGCGTCCAGGTTTGGGCTCCATTGGCATCAAGAGGGAGGCAGCTCCAGAGCTGAGGATTGCTGCTGAGAACGTTTCCCCGTGTTTTCCCCAAGTGGACATGCTGAACCTCATGGGAAATTGCTCTTGGCTGATGCTAGGGATTGCAGGTGTGGAAAGCAGGAGGACCCATATGCGTGCAGGGCCAAAACTGTCGAGGGCCTTCTAGGTCACAAGCACCTTGAATTGTGCCTGGGAACGGCAGAGGCTGGAGGACTGATGTGCTCCGGGACAGCCACCCCCGACAAAGGGGCAGGACTGGGGTATTGCCCTGAAGACCGAGCACTGCATGTTGGGTCCGACAGCCCCTGTGGGCAGCAGCTCCCTATTCAGGACAACTGTGCACCCCAGCTACCCATGGGGTGGCCCTCGCACCCTGCCAGGCTTCAGGCTGCTCCCAGCCGGAGCCGAGATGCAGCCGAGCAGCAGGGTTGGCTCTACAAATTCATGCAGCTCCATGTCTTCCCTTGCCCCCTGCCCCTGTGGGCTAGACCTGCCTGCCCAGCTCTGAACCAGACCTGACCCCGCGGGCACCAGAGCTCCTAAAAAGGGAAGAATGTGCCCAGGATTTCTCCCTGCCTCCAGCTCAGAGCCAAGTCTGGGAAAGGACTGGAGCGACAGCAAGAAATGCCACTCACCAACAGAGAAGTCGTAGTGCACGCAGCTGGCTTTCTCCACCTGTGGAAGAGCAGAGGCAGGAGTTACAACCATCTCTGCCCTCTGGAGCAAGAGCAATCTTCACACAGCACCCAACACGTCTCAAAGGCTCGTTATGTCTCTCTGGAGGAGCCGGGGCTAACTCTGCAGATGGGGAAACCGTGGCAGACCAGGGTCAAGTGCTTCTGCACCCATTTGGCATAGTGCTTGGTTCTGAGAGAGACCAGAGCCTCAAGATGAATAGCTTGGGTTAGATGAGTTTGTCCCCAGACCGCACAGCCAAGCAGCAATACAGAAAAGCAGCCAAGGAAGCATCCCCTACAGAGGAAAGCAGCTCCCAGCCTCCTGCTTTCCTCTGTAGGGGATGCTCCCTTGGCTGCTTACCCTGTGCAAGCCTGTCCCACAGGAAGTGGGGAAGCCCCACACCTAAAGATATGAGCTCTGAGCTGGACAAGCTTGGAGCAAAACCCCCAGCTTAGCCCGGGGTTTGGAGGGCAAAGGGCAGAGCAGAGGGGACCTGGGTGCTCTCCCAGGACAACCCGCCACAAGGCAGAGGGGCTGGCTGCTTTCAGCCTCTGCCTCAGCACAGCCAGGAGGGGCTGAGCCCTTCTACAGGAGTGACCCTGCCACGCTGCTTGGACATGCTTCACCCCATCCAGCTCTTCGCTTCCCCAGCCCAGGGCATCAAGGGCAGCTCCTGGCATGGCCAGGAACCCAGGGGAGGGGTGGGCTCGCTGTCACTGGTACATGGAGTCCTAGACAATGAGGGTTGGAAGGGGCCTCAGGAGTCATCTAGTCCTGGTCTTGCTCTGAGCAGGGGGTTGGACTAGATGGGACCTCCTGAGGTCCCTTCCAGCCCACATCTCCTATGATTTGTATTCTAATCCAACCCCCTGCTCACAGCAGGACCAGCCCCAACTACACCATCCCACCCATGGCTTTGTCTGACCAGGCCTTAAAAACCTTCAAGGATGGAGACTCCCCCACCTCTCTGGGTAACCTGTTCCAGTGCTTCACCACCCTCCTGGTGAGAACCATTTTCCTAATATCCAACCTCGACTTCCCTTGCTGCAGCTTGAGCCCATTGCTGCTTGTCCTGTCATCTGCCCCCACTGAGAACAGCCCAGCTCCATCCTCTTTGCAGACCCCCGGCAGGGAGGTGAAGGCTGCTATTCAATCCCCCTCGGTCTTCTCTTCTGCAGACTCAATTAGCCCATTTCCCTCTGTGGAGGGCCAGTAGGGGCGCTCCTGCACTGAGCCACCCACCTCACTGCACCCCACCAAAAAACACACTTCGAGCATCTCCCCTGGGGCACCTACGTCTGGCCAACCCCCTTCCTGGAGCACACTTGCAAGCCTGGGGTAACTGCTGCCTCCACAATGGCTGGGGTCTTTGTTAGGACTCTGTGCCACCCGGGGTAAACAGACCCTGTAGACCTTGGGGCTGCTTAACCCACGGGGGGATTTTGGGTGCTTCTATTAGCCTGAAGCATTCACAAGCAACCTGCAGTACAGGAAGAAAGCAAAAAGCCAAGCCCACTCTAGCTAGCCTAGCTGGTCCTTTCCCTCTTAAGCACACGCAGAGAGGAGGCATGCTAAAACAGATAGATTTATTGATCAAAGAGGAATAGGGTGAGGAAGGGATACAAAACAACAGAATATAGAAAGAAAATCACCTTGTGCAAAACAGTGCAGGCTGGTTAGTTAGCCTTTGGATACACGACTAGAACGCTTAAACCTAAGTTCTTGGCTAGATTTCAGGTAAGTTACTCCCATCCATGTCCAGAGATTTCTGGAGGCCCATAGCTTGATTCAGTGACCAGAAGATGTCTCCCCCTCGAAGATGGAGGGACCCTTTAAATAACCTTTCTGACCTCATCACCTGGACCCAGCCAGAATCAGGTATGTTCTGAGCACCGCTGATGCTGACCAGTGAGTTTGAAACATGCCAGCCCTCACCATGAGGAGTGACCACTGCCTTCGGACCACCCCTCCAGGTGAATGGCAGGAGGGCTACACCCTCAGCCTCTCCTCACCACTCATGCCCCCTGTGGCAGAAATGCCCTGTCGGTGCCCCTCTCCAGAGATCTGTCTCAGCCAGCCTGGGAGGCGGCGGTTGATCCCTCACAGCGGGGATCTCCCACCTGGTCTGCAGACAAAAGCCTGGCGCCTGGGAGGCGATGCTCTGGTCACCTGGGCAAGGGGGGGGAAGACCCGGCCCTGCGCGCGGGCCCAGGTAGCCAGGGATGCTTGGCAGATTGGTCGGCTTGTGGCCAGTATTGGCAGCTTTGATTGGACCGGGCTGCTGAGGTCAGGGAGGTGATAAAAAGGCCTGGGCCAGGAAGAAAGGCA
>NW_005842197.1:70029-81912 GCF_000455745.1 Alligator sinensis
GCGGGTGTGCTCCAGGGAAGGGGTTGGCCGGACGGGAGGCACCCCAGGGAGGCACTCGGGGCCTGGAAGGTGGTCGGGCGCAGGGAGGTGGGCGGCTTAACGCAGGAGCACCCCCTACTGGCCCGCCACATCCTCAGCCCCACAACCCTTTTCATTGCCCTCCGCTGAACTCTCCCCCATTTGTCCACATCCTTTCTGTAGTGAGGGGCCCACAGCTGGTCACAGGACTCCAGATGTGACCTCCCCAGTGCTCAATAAAGGGGAAGGATCACTGCCCTCCATCTGCTGGCAACGCTCCTACCAATGCAGCCCGGGATGCTGATAGCCTTCTGGGCACCAAGGGTGCACTGCTGGCTCGTGTCCAGCTTCTTCCACCCTGTAACCCCCAGGTCCTCTAGGTCCCACAAATCCAGGGCTAGCATCAAGCTCTCAGTCACGGACCAACTCATGCAGCCTTGGACATGGGGAGCCCCAGGGCAGAACCTACCTGCTTCCAACGGCTGACGACGCGGACCAGGGCCGTGTAGTTCTGGCCGAGCTGGAGGGGAGCATTGCAGTACCCCTCGCGACAGACCCCATCCCCTAGCACGAAGTCCATGGGGCCCGTCAGGTTGTGTGTGGGGACCACAGCTGCTACATATGCCTTGTGCCCCTGGCTGGCATTAAATGGTTGCAGGTCCCGTGCAAGACAGTCATCTGCTCCGCTGCCATTGGACCCCACAGTGACGATGATCTGGTACTCCCTGCAACAGGGGCATTGCATGGGGTGAAGGGGCCAGAGCAGGGCCAAGGGGCTGGACACCGACAGGGCCCCAAGGTGCTCTGACCGCCCCTCCTGCAGTTGACAATCAAGCTGCGGACATGGGACATTGGGCTGATCCTAGCATTGATGTTGGAGCCCATGCAATGAAGTCCAGGTGTAGCTGAGGAGACAGGTTGCAGGGACCCCTCCCCAGTCACACCGGAGCAAGGGTCCCAGGAGGAAGGTGAGCACGGAGACCCATCCAGCCCTGCCTGAGGCTGCACTTACTGTATCGGGCCGTGGAGCTCAGGAACGGGGTGCAGGGGGAGCACGGCTGTCCCACTCTGGGAGACCTCACGGATGCTCAGGCTCCTGATGGCAGAAGGGATGTCCGGATCTGGAGGGAGGACCCGGAGGGCAGAGCATCAGCTGGCAGCACTGCCAGCACATTTCAGGCCCTACGGAGGGGCTCCAGGGAGCAGAGCACAGAGGCATCCGAGATGCAGGCGGCTGCACCTCCTGCGTGGGTCATGCACACGCCATGGCCCTCACAGCAAACAGGAGGCAGGTGCCACCATGGAGATCTCTGGGGGCTGCTGGGGGCTCCGGCTGCTCCCACCCCATCGGACATCTCTGGGGCCAGAGTCCATTACCTGCAATCTCCGTTTCAAAGGCGTATTTTGATGCCTTTCCGAGGCCGGCGGCTGTTAGGCCCTGGACTGTCACCGTGTAGTTGGTCCCGGGTCTCCAGCGGGGAGGTCTGTACTCAGCGACCGATGCATTCACCTGCACCACCCGTGCCTCGCGGAAGCTGCCGTTGTACTCTCTCCAAGCTGTGATGTTCAGCTGCAGGGAACAGCGCAGCGCTGGGAGGACTCAGGCCTGCCCCGATCCCCGCTCAGTAACAGGGGCAGTGAACCCCACTGCGTCCCCGGGACCGGGAGGGAGTGTGCCCCCACCCACAGCCCTGCGCTGCATGGGCAGCATGGTGGGTCCACCTTGGGACCCAGCCACACCTATCCCATGGCCCTGATGCACCAGGACACCTCCCAGGGGGCTGCCTGTTTGCTGGTATACCCAGGGAAGGGCTGGGCCAGGCCACACATGCAGCAGCACGAGGAGCTGGCAGGAGCCGAGTGCTGGCCCCTCACCATTATTTCATTCCACACAGAAGAAGAAGGCAGCGAAAGCAGCCTCTGAGCATCATGGACAGCACAGACATGCGGTGGGCGGGTCAGTCCTATCATGTCAGGAAGAGCAGCAGGTGGTGCCTACGGCCTCCTGGGAGATGCTCAACTGCACCTGCCCCCTCTCCCTGCGCAGTCCCTGCCCCCCGGCGCAGACCGGGCTCCTGGCTGGGCCACGCACTAGAGTCCACTGCCCAGTACCTGGTACCCGAGGATGTCCCCGTGGCAGGACAGCAGCTGCTTCCACCGCAGGGATCCGGTGCTGGGGTCCGTCGGCTCTATCTGGGGCTGGCCTGGCACTAGAGCAAAGGAACAGCAGGTCACTGCCCAGGCCCTGGGGCCAGGTCCAGCACCCACAGCTCAGCACTTGGTGGGCAGCTGCAGGCCAAGGAGCTGTGGCTGGGCTCTGCCCTTTCTCTAGGGAGGACCAGGGGCTGGGAGCTCATGCAGCTCCTTCCAGGTAGCCACAGTGGTAGAAGAACTGCTCTGCCCCTGCCCCTGCCCCTGCCCATGGGTGCAGCAACCTCATGCTGCTCCCCTGCCCCAGCTCTGCACACAGCCCGCAGCTCCCACCCACGGCTTGCGATTCACCCCCCACCCCTTACCTGTTTCATTTGTCCTGAGCAGCTGCGTGTAGAGGACAGCACTGGGGGAGGATCTGGTAGCCCCATATCGTGCAGAGATGGTGACGTTGTAGAGGGTGAAGGGTTGCAGCTTGCTGCAGGTAAGTGTCCCAGCCCGGCCTCCTAATGTCTCCCCTGCGCTGTCTGCTGGCCTCCGGCAGGGGTTGGCCTGGGGTCCAGCCAGCAGGCACTTGACCTCCATGGCTGAAATGCTCAGGCAGGACTTAGAGGGTGTGCAACTCCAGCTGAGGCTAATGCTAGTGGGTGTAATCTTTGGTGTCCCAGTGGTGATGTTGGGGCTGTCTGTGGAACAAACATCACATAGGGGTTACTCCCCACCCCCCAGATACCATGGCCCTGAAGGGTGCTGCAGTCAGACCAGCCCTGACCTCTGTGCAGGGGTGGGGGGGTCAAGAGGCCAGGCTCACTGATGGCAGCCCGGACAAAAGATGTGTGACCACCATGTCTGTGCAGAGCCCAGGGGCGGCTGCGGTCCAAATACACCCAGTTCCTTTGCTGTCACCCAGCTCTCTCCTCAGCCTAGCACAGCTCATGTTTAATCTGCAGGGAGGACACAGCGCAAGGGGAGACCCCCTGCCCCCCGCACACATGCTGGCTGCAGGCACCTGCCAGGGCCCCAGTGACAGCAGCAACCCCTGGACCTGCAGCCTCTCCCTGCTGCATCTCCCCGTTCATGCCAAGGGCAGGGGGTCGGACCTGATGATCTGTTCAGGTCCCTTCTGATCCTAGAAACTATGAAACTCAACCTCTCAATTGTTTTGGCAATAACTTCATGGCCTGGGGGCGGAGGCAGGAGCCCCTGTCACTCCACTAGGTAATGATGATGCAGTTCAAATTAACTGGCTAGCATCAAACAACACCTGGCCAGGATTGGATCAGCATGGTGATCTCAAAAGGCCTATATAAAGCCCAGACGGCCCAGGAGGAGGGGAGAGAGCCATTCTGGAAAGCATGGAGTAAGCTGCCAGCCTCTGGAGCTCTGCTGGGCTCCAGATGAGCAAAGAGAGCAATATTGGGAAACACGTGAACAACTGCCCAGGCAGAGAGACGGGGATCTCTCTTGAAATTCATGGGCACACCAGGAACTGCCAGCCTCCAGAGGGAATCTCAGTCAGCCTCTGGATGATCCTTGTGAGTAACTTACCAGACACTTACCTAGAAACATTGCTTACTGTGATGCAGCAGCGTGGGAACAGGCTACCTAGCCACACTGTTTGCTCTAAAGTTATTCTGTGACATAGCTCTAACCTGTACCCTTCCCCAAGCCTCCTCTTTGTAATCAATAAAGGTCTCCACTGTACCAAGCATGGTGGACTCCTTGGGAGAGGGTTCGGGCATGCCTTTTTTTTCCCCTTGGCTCAGATGACCAAGGGAAGCTCATTTTTGTGCTTCAGGCTAAAGGAAGCAGCCCAAGGTCTTGCAGTGGGTCAAGCACCCTCAAGGGCTACAAGGCCTGTGTACCCCAGGAGGCACAGGGCCCAGAAACAGTCCAGACCCCTGGGTGGTGGCAGCCGTGACCCCAGACTTATGGGTGTGCTCCAGGAAGGGAGCTGGCCAGACGTGAGGCACCCCCAGGGAGGCACTCGGAGCCCGGTAGGTGCTCGGGCGCAGCGCAGTGGGTGGCTCAGTGCAGGAGCGCCCGCTACTGGCCCGCCACGGGGGTAAATCGTAGATCAGTTAGAGGGATCCAAATTCCCTGGGCCTTGAATGCTGGTGTCTGCCAGAGAGAGAGGGACAGGGGAAAAGCCCTGGTCAAACCCAGGTCCCTCTCCCTTCCAGCCTCCGCTCCCTGCCACCATGTGACAGCAGATGGGCAAGATGGACCACGGCCTGACCCAGGACACGGCAGCTCTTCTGTTCTTACGACGAATCAAGTCAGCAGGGCTTGATGAAATTCACCCTGGAGAATGTGCAGGTGAACCATGTTACAGACCCATTTGGCACAGACCAAATCCAGAGGCCTGGGGAAGGGAGCTTGGGTAGAAGTAGTGCAGCTTGCTCTTACACAGGTCCATGAATCTGATTCTCTGACTTTACAACAAGTGCATGATTTCTCTCTGGAAGATGGAGGGCTGGATGACACAGTCCCATGCACTGGATCACACAAAAGTGTGGGGTTGTTTTGCAGCTTGATCTGGTGCACATGGTCAGGCTGGGTCCCAGGATGGGGCCACAACTGGATGCAGTGCATGGGCACGTGGGGTTGCTCCATGGCTGGATCTGGTGCATGGGGTCTGTCCCACAGACCGATCCCATGCATTGAGCATGGGCTGGATGAGGCCTGCAGACCAGCCCTGCACATGGGACCCAGCCCACAGACCAGCCCTGCACCACTCATCTGGCCTGTGAGGCTGCACAGCTGGAGCACTGCTGTGCTGGGCAGAGCTCTGGGGGGTCCCGCTGCAGCTGAACGTGGCCTGGCCGTGGGGAGCTGGAGGGGCTCAGAGGAACTGAGCCAGCTGCCACAACCCACCCAGCAGGGCCTTGGCCTCCTGGCTCCCTTGGCAGCCAGCCCTCGACACGGCCCTGCCCCGGCTGGCCGGAGAGACGTGGAGACTCCACGGACCAAGCTGGTTCTTGTGCTGCAGTGAGCCAAGTGCGACAGTGCAGGGGCAGCTCTTCCCTCACCCACCTGCACAGATCACGTTCTCTTCAATGTGGCGCCATCCGCTCCAGCCATCCCCCACAGCCCAGACATTCTGCTTATCCTGATCTCGCCTCGCACAGTAGATCACAGGGAGCGATGGAGGAGACCCATCCAGGCAGCTCAGCTTCACCCTCTCATTCCGGCTATAAAACGGTCGGTCTGGTGCAACCTGGAGTCTGGGGTCCCATTGGGGCCTGCGGCATTTCTCTGCAGAGACAAGACCCATGTGTTGGTGAGGAATGTGTCCTGGCCAGCCCGGGATGGGTCTGGGGCTGTGGGATGATTTCCCAGGAGCTCCGAGAGCCCTTGACCTGGAGCAGCTATACTGGGAGTGGAGCACTGCACGGGGACAGGTCCTGCACGGATCCCCACCCATCCAGCCAAAGGCACGGGGGTGTCAGGGGCTCCCCAGTCCCCACAGCAGGCTGCTTACACCCAGCTACATGGGGAAGCACCAGGGACCCCAAACTGCTGGAGGAGCCTGGGCCTGGACCTGGCACTGACCCAGGAACATCCCAGACAGACGCAGGGTGCAGGATTTGGCCACAGGGCTGCAATGGGGAACACTCCTTCCCGCTGTCCTCCCTGTGCTCCACCCCCAGTAGAGCTGCCCCAGGCCAAGGGGGCTGGTGAGGACACAGGGGGCTTTAGCCAGGGCATGAGTGTGTCAGGCAGGGAAATACCCAGCCTGCAGCTGGGGAGCCAGACCGGGGCTGGTGCTGGCAATGGCAGTCTCCTGACGCCCCAGGGACACGGACCAGAGCAGGAATCTCTGCTCCACCTCAACACACGTCTCTCTCTGAGGGTCGCTGGCCTCCCCCTGCTCACAGCTCCGGTGGGGAGCTCCGGCCCTGGGCTCACATCCCCCTCCAGCCCCATCGACCCCCGCCTGCGCACAGCACTCACCGATGCACCTCACGTGGCTCGTGTCCCACTCAGGACGCCCGGCTCGGTCCACACACTGCAGCCAGCCTGAGCCCCACTCAAACTGCTCCTGGCGACAGCTCACCTGGACCATCTTACCGACGTCAAGCTCTGTCGGGAGGGATTCTGTAAACATGAGCTGGAGCCAGTTTCCACTAAGTGTACAAAACCCTGGAGGGAAAGAAAGATCCTGGTTCAGCAACACAGCTCCCTAATGATGCTTCCCTCCGCTGCAGGGCCGTGCCAGCTGCACAGCTCATTGCCAGCCCCTCTCCCTTCAGCTGAGAGGATGTTCACCCCTGCTTGGACTGTGCCCTCCGCCCACAGCCATCTTTTCCCCAAAAACCCCTCAGCCCACATCCCCCCCCGATGCCCCACAACATTAGGGCACCCACCAGGCCCTTTGCCCCCCCCCAGCACCCGGCCTGCTCCCCAAGCTGCTCCCCTGCCCTCTTTCCTCAGAGCAGCCCCTCCATTTCTTGATGAAGGACAGCAGCAACCAGCACCAGGGCTGAATTTGGCCCCTTCCCTCAGCCACACCAACAGCCCTGGACCCCTCGCTGCGAGGCCCGTTCCCCGGTCTGCTCTCCCCTTGACCTGCCACTCCTGGGCTGCCCTGCGCCTCCCCCCACGTGCACCCTGAGCCCCTCTGCCAGCTCCTGCCTGCCCTTGGCCCTGGCGGTATCCAGTGCAGGGAGCCTAGGCCCTGGCTGTGGGGCACAGACCAGAGCTACCCCGAACCATGGCAGCGGCTGAGATGTCAGCGCAGATGCCCAAGGCTTGTGCGGGGAGAAAGGCGGGTGGGAGGAAGCCCAGGTGCAGCAGGGGCCACAACGCAGGACACCAGAGCCCCTGGGAGCCCCGTGAATTGGGGAGTCTCAAACTCACCAACACACCAGGCAGTCGGAGTCCACATACTCCTGCTCCCTGACTGCGTGCATGTGCTGTTGGCCAGCGAGGGCCGATACCCCTCAGGGCAGCTCCATGTCACCGAGTCTCCTGGCTTGTAGGAGGGCTGTTTGGGTGTGAACTCAGCCCGGACATCCCTGGGGACTGGCTCTCCGCACTTTTCTGCAGAAGGAATATGGGGACGGCGTCACTGGGAAATGGCTCCAGCCCCAGCTGGACCCTGCGTGCTGTTCTCATCGGCCACTACAGAGCCACCACCTGGTCTCACGCAGACGTCCTACCTTTGGCTGCTGAATGACCAGGACCTTTGTCACCCCCTCTGATTCAGGGATTCCCCTGCTCAGGCAGTCAGGAGCCACGGGGAAGGCAAGAGCCAGCTGTGCCCATCCCATCCGGCCTCCTGGCCACAGAGAACCTCAAACAACACAGCTGCTGCCCGTGGCAGCCCTGCCCGGTGCATCCCTGCGCAGAGCATCAGGACCAGCAGCGACCCAGGCTGAATCTCCTAGAGAGATGCCCATGCTCTGGCCCAGAAAGCTTCTGGAGCAAGTTTGTGGATAACACAAAACTAGGAAGGATTGTGAACACGTTGGAGGATGTGAGCAAAACCTGGCTGGAGCTGACCGGATGCCATTCAATGCAGACGATGGTCTGGTGCTGTATGTTGGAAGGAATAATCAAAAGCACCAATATGGCAGCTCTATGGAAAAGCACTTGGGAGTCTCGGCAGACCACAGACTCATGCTGAGTCTGCCGTGTGATGCAACCAAAAAGGTCAATGTGTCTTTGGACTGAATCCATAGTATTATTAGGTGCAAGACACGGGAGGTGATTGCGCCTTTCTGCTCGGGACTGGTTCGGCCTCATCCAGATACTGTGTGCCGGTCTCTGCTCCCCATTTTAAAAGGGATGTGGAGAAGTTAGAGGGGGGCCAGAGGTAGCTACAGAGATGCTTAAGGAAGGCAAGTCATAGGAGAGGCTGAAGGAGCTGGGCATGTTCAGATCATGGATAAGGTGCTTAAGAGGGAACATGACAGCAGCCTGCAGATACTGGAAGGGCTGCCTTAAAGAAGAGGGAAAGCACCGGAGAGGATGACACACACCAATGGCTTGAAGCTGCAGCAAAGTACATTTAGATTGGAGACCCGGAAAGAGTTCTTCACTGTGAGACGAGTGAGGGGGTGGAGCAGGCGCCCAGGGACGCTGTGGGCTCCCCATCACCAGAGGTGTTCAAGGGGAGGTTGGACAGACACTGGGCAGGGATGATCAGGCCTGTGCTCCACAATGGGGAGTTGTCAGCCTTCTGCGCTTTGCCGCACGCCCCCCCTGCTTTCTGCTCCACTGCTCTGGGACTCTGATATTGCAGGTCCTTCGTCAATGTGGAGCCCAGAACTGCACACAATGCTGGAGCTGAGGCCGAACCAGTGCGAGCAGAGAAGCGCAATCCCCTCCAGTGCCCTGCACCTAATGCTTGTAGTCGTGCCCCCCCAGACTGCATTGGCCCCTTGTGCAGGTGGGTCACTGCTACAAGCCACCTCGATTCTTCCCAGCCATAGGTCAGGCCTCCTTGGTTAGGTCCAGCTGTCTCCCCTGCACATTGTAACCAGGCGTCTGCGGTCCCCACGCCTGGGGCATCTTATCCCTGTGTCGGGGGTCCTTACAGCAGGGCTATGGCCACATTTAATGCCACCTTTAATTCCTCACCTCTCCTTCTCCTTCTCTTTTGGCAGCAGGGCACTGCCCAGCCCCTGACCTTATGGCTGGATGTTTATTAAAAGTGGCCGTGCATCCTGTGCGGTCTAGGATCACTCAGCGCTTGCAGCTGTTTCACCTCCATTTCCTCTTCTCAGCAGAGGTGTGCAGCACATTCAGCACTAAATCATGTCCCTTCAGCAGCTCGGATGCACAGAGTCTGATCCCTGCCACGATCAAGGCAGCATCCGAGTCACGCAGTTCCCCAAATCCGCACACCTGGGGTGCAAAGTACAACCCAGTCACATGCTGGCCTGTTTGTCCCCTTCCACCTGAATGTGGGTGGAAAGTGCACGTCTCTCACATGGAGCAGCACCTGCAGGGCTTTTTAGTTAAGGTTGTTCCCTTATCTTGTGCCCTTGAACTGAGAGGCATCAAACCTGTCTCCAGCCCCACAGAGAGAGAACAGTGCTTGCAGCTTTTCACAGGTGCTATTCTTCTCTGTTCTCCTGGTGAGTAGATGCAGACAGACACACTAGGCCTGCATTGGTGAGGTCAACCGACGGTTACGGAGTTGATGCAGCCAGGCAGGCCTCGGGTTCCTGGACAATGCTCCATACTTTCATGCAGGGGGCTTGCTTGGGTGGGATAGGCTACAGCTCTCCCCTAAGGGCAAGCGTGTCTTTTCTTCCAGGTTGGCTGATCTCATGCAGCACACTTTAAACTAGCTTTGCCGGAGGATGGGGCCGCAGGAGGACTTGAGGACACCTCCCAACCAACACAGGTGATGTGCACAAGGAGTACCCAGGTAAGAGACAGGGGTCCAGATATTCCTGGGAATCGGGGGGTGGCACACGCACCAATTCAAGGCCTTAAATGCCTCTACACTAATGCGCATAGTTTGGGGAATAAGCAGGTGGAACTTGCCCTCTGCTAGTATAAACCCAGACATAGTAGGGCTCACAGAAACCTGGTGGGATTCATCCCATGACTGGGCGGTGAACATCAAGGGCTACAGGCTGTACAGGTGGGACAGAGCAGGGAGAAGAGACTTAACGGTGGCTGTCTACTACACACCACCCAACCAGGGGGAAGAGCTGGACCGTGAATTCTCCGATCAGCTCACGGAGGCACTTAAGGCAAGGGACGTGGTCATCATGGGTGATCTAAATTACCTGGACATCTGCTGGGAGGAGCAGTTGGCCAGGTCTGACCTCTCACGGAGGTTCCTGGCTCAGATACAGGACCTCCATCTACCCCAGGAGGTGCACAGTCCTACCAGGTGAAATGCCTTGCTGGATCTGATCCTGGCCATGGGAGATGACATGGTGAGGGGTCTGTGGGTGCTCAACCACCAGGGCAACAGCAATCATCGCCTGCTGGGATTCACCATCCAGCGCAGGGTGTCAAGGGCCTGCAGCAAGGCAGCAGCCCTGGACTTCAGGAGGGCTGACTTCAATGAGTTGAGGAGATTAGTGGGAGAGGCACTGGGGTCCTGGAGAGTTGGGGAACTGGGTGCCCAAGATGAGTGGTCGTTCCTTAAGGAGACAATCCTCCTAGCCCAAGGGGTGACAGTCTCAATGAGAATCAAAGTGGGCAAGAGTGCTCAAAATCCCCCCTGGCTCACCAAGGGCATTCAGGAACACCTGATTGCCAAAAAGGAGGTGTACACCCAGTGGAAGGGAGGGGCTATCACCAAAGAGGAGTATATGTCCACCGCTTAGGTCTGTAGGGGGACTGTTAGAAAAGCTAAGGCAGATACAGAGCTAGGGCTAGCATCAAGGATCAAAGACAACCAAAAGTCCTTTTTTAAATACATAGGGAGTATGAAGAAGGCACCAGGTAACGTGGGGCCCCTGCGGGATATGCTTGGTAATCTGGTGGTTGCACCAGAGGAAAAGGCAGACCTTTTTAACAAAATTTTTGCCTCCATTTTCTAGTGCAGGGACCGGGACTCCCCTACTGAGATCTGGGATGGGCTCAGAAGAGACTCTGACAGGCCTAGGGTCAGGGAGGAACAAGTTAGAGAACTTCTGGAGAGGCTGGACATGTTCAAATCATCAGGTCCTGACGATCTCTACCCCAGAGTGCTGAGGGAATTGGCAAGGGTTATCAAGGGTCCCCTAGCACAGCTTTATGAGCACTCATGGTGCTCTGGCCAGGTGCTGGATGACTGGAAGAGGGACAATGTGGTCCTCATCTTCAAAAAAGGGAGGAGGGAGGACAGAGGCAACTATAGGCCCATTAGTCTTACTTCATTCCTGGGGAAGGTGTTTGAGAAGATTATCAAGGAGCACATCTCTGATGGGCCAGCAGTGGGGAGGATGCTCAAGGGCAACCAGCATGGGTTCATTAGGGGCAGATCCTGTCAGACCAACCTGATTGCCTTCTATGATCAGGTCACAAAATCCCTGGACACAGGTGTTGCGGTGGATGTAGTCTTTCAGGACTTTAGGAAGACCTTCAACACTGTCTCTCACCTCATTTTCATTAAACAGCTAGGCAACTGTGGCATTGATGCCTACACAGTCACAGGGGTCACAAATTGGCTGGAGGGCCACACCCAGAGAGTGGTGGTAGATGGGTCATATTCGACCTGGAGTGATGTGGGCAGTGAGGTTTTCCAGGGCCCGGTCCTTGGGCCCGCACTGTTCGATTTCTTTGTTAGTTACTTGGAAGAGGGGGTGAAAAGCAACCTGTTCAAATTCACAGATGACACCAAGATTTGGGGTGAGGTGGGCATGCTAGAAGGGGAGGGACAGGATACAGCAGGACCTGCACAGATTACAGGTGCGGGCAGATGAGATCAGGATGGGTTTCAATACTGACAAGTGCAAGGTGCTGCACCTGAGAGGGAAGAACCATCAGCAGACCTACAGGCTGGGGAACTCCCTTCTCATCAGTGCAGAGGCAGAAAAGGATCTTGGAATCATTATTGATGCCAAAATGAACATGCGTAGACGGTGTGGGGACACAGTCAGCAAGGCCAGCCGCAACTTGCCGTGCATCCACACATGCATCATAAGCAGGTCCAAGGAAGTGATTCTCCCCCTCTATGAGACGCTGGTCAGGCCGCAGGTGGAGTACTGCGTCCAGTTCTGGGCACCGCACTTCAGGAGGGATGTGGACAGCATGGAG
>NW_005842197.1:82011-82386 GCF_000455745.1 Alligator sinensis
GGATCTAGTGGCCATCTACAAGCTTAATAGGGGGGACCAGCAGGGATTGGGAGAGCCCCTGTTCTCCCGTGCACCTCCCAGACTAACAAGGAATAACAGCCATAAATTGTTTCAGAATACATTCAGGCTGGACATTAGAAGGCACTACTTCACAGTCAGGGCGGCTAGGATCTGGAACCAACTTCCAAGGGAAGGTGTGATGACTCCTACCCTGGGGGTCTTTAAGAGTTGGCTTGACGATTACAAAGCTGGGGTCATTTGAGCCCAGTTATCTCTCCTGCCCATGGCAGGGGGTCAGATTAGAAGATCCCACCACATCCTGGTGAGCATGTTAAGAGGCTGTGACTTGGATGACTACACAGTCCGGTGGGTGGC
>NW_005842197.1:83445-86451 GCF_000455745.1 Alligator sinensis
ACTCTTTCCTGCCTATGCAGGGGGTCGGACTCGATGATCTATTGAGGTCCCTTCCGACCCTAGCATCTATGAATCTGCAAGGTCCCTTCCAACCCTATAACTATGAATCTATGAATCTCCTTTGCCTGCACCACTCACACAGGATGTAAGGCCTGTGGCAGAAATGCCACCGTCTGTGTCTGTCTCCAGAAATCAGTCAGCTTGGGACACTGGGGTCTAATTTCTGAAGGAGGGGGGATTTTCCTCCCTGCCTATGTGACAAAAGCCTGGTGCTGAGGGTGTGGTCCCTCTGCTCACTGGACTGGGCTGCTGAGGTCAGAAAGGCTATATAAGGGCCTGGTCCAAGGAGAAGGGGGAGAGAAGGCATTTTACCAGAATGGCCCAAACACCAGGACACAGAGAGAGTCTGATCCACCTGAAACGCTCTCTCTCTGGAAATCTCCAAGCCAGATCTCTGCCATCTTCTGGATGATACTCGTAAGTGTTTCTAGAGAGTTAGTCAGCTCCCAGTGATGTATTTGCGTATCAAACGGCTACCTCAGCCACACTGTTTTGCTCAACGGTAATCCTTCAATAGTGCTCTACCTCTTACGCTATTCTAACCCTACCCTCTGTAACCAATACAGTTCTCCTTTTTCACTGGCGTAGGAGACTTATTGAGGGGTGGGTTTAATTATGCCTAGGAGACCCCTTGGGTCTGCAGACTAAGGGAGACTATCCTTTTTGGTCCCTGACTTGGGGAAGTGCCCCAAGTTCTTGAATTGGGTCGAGTACCTGTAGGACTATTAGGCCTTTGTTTTCCTGAGGACACAGGAGCCAGACGGTCCCTTCTCGTGGTGGTGGCAGCACACATTACCACTGAACTCTGTGGTGGGGCTCAAAAGGGGTGTCTGCCAGGGTTTAGGCGCCCCTGAAGAGACACATGGAGTCCAGAAGGTGGACGGGCATGGTGGGGTGGGAAGCTTAACACAGGAGCTCCCCCTACTGGCCTGCCACAAGGCCATAATCTTTGCAATCAACAACCAGGACAGCAGACCAGCCTGACCACCCACCAGTGGGAGGGCAGGGCCAGAAAAATTCTGCCCACCTCCCAGGAAGCCAGGCCACTGGGCAGCTGAGAGGGCAAGAGCCATGGGCTGGAAGGAGAGCGGGCAGGAGACGGGCTGATGTCAGCCCAGTGAGGGACTCTCAGGGAAGAAGGGGCTGAGCCCCGGACTCTGCCTCCCACCCTCAGGCACAAGCCAGGCCCAGAGTCCAGGCCCCAGGGACCCAAGAGATGAGTCCCCTGCTCCCATCTGCTCCCCTTACTCTGCCACTCCCAAGCTGCCCTGTGCCTTCCTCCATGGACACCCCCAGCCCCTCCACCAGCTCCCGGTCCAGATACCTAACTGTCCTTGGCCCCAGTGTTACCCGGAGAGGGAGCCTGGATCCTGGATGTGGGGCACAAACCAGGGCACCCCCAAACCACAGCAGAGGCTGAGATGTCAGTGAAGATGCCCAGGGCTTGTGCGTGGAGAAAGGTGGGTGAGAGGGAAGCCCAGGTGCAGCAAGGGCCAAGATGCAGGACCCCAGACCCCTGGGAGCCCCATGACTCGGGTCTCAAACTCACCCACACAATAGACAGTCTCACTCCAGGTCCCCAACTTTGTGCAGGTGCTCTGGGGCACTGAGGGCCAATAGCCCTCCTTGCAGCTCCACATCACCACATCGCCTGGGTTGTAGGATGACTGTTTTGGCGTGAACTCAGCCCCTCTGTTCCAGGTGTCTGGTTCCTGGCACTTTCCTGCAGCAGGAACATGGGGACGGTGTCACTGGGAAATGGCTCCAGCACCGCTGGACCCTGCATGCCATTCTCATCAGATGCTACAGATCCAGATGAGACCTGGTTTCACGCAGACATCCTGCCTCTGGCTGCTGAATAGGAAGGCCCTTTGTCACCCTCCCTGCAATTCAGTGCCTCACGCATGTGATTCCCTGGGGGTACCCTGTGCGCTTCTCAATGTACGCACCCCCACGCTCCAGGAGATGTGCATGATACTGCCCCTCCGGACACCGCCCGCACACCCCCATTTCCAAGCTGAGAGTCCCTGGGATTCTGGATGGACAACCATCCCCAAGACAGGGGTTGAGGGCTCACCCAAAACATGGGGGCAAGACTCCACCCTGGCCCCAAGGCAGCACAGTGTCAGCGAGTGCCAAGCTGCCCGACCAGGCCCTGAGACCACGGGGTTTGAGGGAACCACACTTACTCTGGCAGGTGGCCGCCTCGCTCCACACACTGTGGCTCCCATTCCAGAGGCATCGGATCATGGGCTGCGAGGGCTCATGATCCTTTGGGCAGCTCAGAGTCACCAGCTCCTCCCTGGCATAGTACAGCTTGTCTGGGGCAAAGCGCAGATATGGGTCTCCGGTGGGTTTCTGGCACTTTTCTGTTAGGAGAAACCCTGGTTTTGAGGCATTGGTGAAGAACAAACCACAGGCCCCAAGGCCAGGCCCTGCACATAGACACGTAGAGGGGCCCCCCACATAGGTGTGTAGCAGTACATATACACCCACACCCCACCCCCGCACCATCCCCCAGCGCACACCAGCTCACACTGCCACCCAGCCTAGAGTAACCAGCATGTACTCCTGAGCTCCACACACCATCAGTGCACACCCACACCACACACAGGCCTTTCAAAGGGGGATGATGATGATGATGTTCCCTGTGTGTGCTGTTATATATGCCCAACTCTTGGCTCAATGGCCCCGGCACCATTGGTGCAACATCCCAGGTGTGCATAGGCCAAGCGGGGTCACTCCACAAGCCCTCAGCAGAGATGAACGTTTGCCCCACTGACCCCTTTGCAAGGCACAAGCGTACAGAGACAGTGGGAAAATTGGTTGGAAAACAATATGATTGAGAGGGGTGTGATGAGCAGCAGGACAGTTGTCAAGGCAACTATGATCACCCCATACTGCTGAACAAGTTAAGAGGCTGTGACTTGGATGACTACACAGTCC
>NW_005842197.1:93299-97160 GCF_000455745.1 Alligator sinensis
ATCTAGACCCAGCACTCTTTCCTGCCTATGCAGGGGGTCGGACTCGATGATCTATTGAGGTCCCTTCCGACCCTAACATCTATGAATCTGCAAGGTCCCTTCCAACCCTATAACTATGAATCTATGAATCTCCTTTGCCTGCACCACTCACACAGGATGTAAGGCCTGTGGCAGAAATGCCACCGTCTGTGTCTGTCTCCAGAAATCAGTCAGCTTGGGACACTGGGGTCTAATTTCTGAAGGAGGGGGGATTTTCCTCCCTGCCTATGTGACAAAAGCCTGGTGCTGAGGGTGTGGTCCCTCTGCTCACTGGACTGGGCTGCTGAGGTCAGAAAGGCTATATAAGGGCCTGGTCCAAGGAGAAGGGGGAGAGAAGGCATTTTACCAGAATGGCCCAAACACCAGGACACAGAGAGAGTCTGATCCACCTGAAACGCTCTCTCTCTGGAAATCTCTGAGCCAGATCTCTGCCATCTTCTGGATGATACTCGTAAGTGTTTCTAGAGAGTTTGTCAGCTCCCAGTGATGTATTTGCGTATCAAACGGCTACCTCAGCCACACTGTTTTGCTCAACGGTAATCCTTCAATAGTGCTCTACCTCTTACCCTATTCTAACCCTACCCTCTGTAACCAATACAGTTCTCCTTTTTCACTGGCGTAGGAGACTTATTGAAGGGTGGGTTTAATTATGCCTAGGAGACCCCTTGGGTCAGCGGACTAAGGGAGACTATCCTTTCTGGCCCCTGACTTGGGAAAGTGCCCCAAGTTCTTGTATTGGGTCTAGTACCTGTAGGACTATTAGGCCTTTTTTTTCCTGAGGACACAGGACCCAGACGGTCCCTTCTCGTGGTGGCGGCAGCACACATTACTCCTGGACCCTGTGGTGGGGGTCGAAAGGGGGGTCTGCCAGGGCTTAGGTGCCCCTAGAGAGACTTGTGGAGTCCAGAAGGTGGACGGGCATGGTGAGGTGGGAAGCTCAACACAGGAGCTCCCCCTACTGGCCTGCCACAAGGCCATAATCTTTGCAATCAACAACCAGGACAGCAGACCAGCCTGACCACCCACCAGTGGGAGGGCAGGGCCAGAAAAATTCTGCCCACCGCCCAGGAAGCCAGGCCACTGGGCAGCTGAGAGGGCAAGAGCCATGGGCTGGAAGGAGAGCGGGCAGGAGACGGGCTGATGTCAGCCCAGTGAGGGACTCTCAGGGAAGAAGGGGCTGAGCCCCGGACTCTGCCTCCCACCCTCAGGCACAAGCCAGGCCCAGAGTCCAGGCCCCGGGGACCCAAGAGATGAGTCCCCTGCTCCCATCTGCTCCCCTTACTCTGCCACTCCCAAGCTGCCCTGTGCCTTCCTCCATGGACACCCCCAGCCCCTCCACCAGCTCCCGGTCCAGATACCTAACTGTCCTTGGCCCCAGTGTTACCCGGAGAGGGAGCCTGGATCCTGGATGTGGGGCACAAACCAGGGCACCCCCAAACCACAGCAGAGGCTGAGATGTCAGTGAAGATGCCCAGGGCTTGTGCGTGGAGAAAGGTGGGTGAGAGGGAAGCCCAGGTGCAGCAAGGGCCAAGATGCAGGACCCCAGACCCCTGGGAGCCCCATGACTCGGGTCTCAAACTCACCCACACAATAGACAGTCTCACTCCAGGTCCCCAACTTTGTGCAGGTGCTCTGGGGCACTGAGGGCCAATAGCCCTCCTTGCAGCTCCACATCACCACATCGCCTGGGTTGTAGGATGACTGTTTTGGCGTGAACTCAGCCCCTCTGTTCCAGGTGTCTGGTTCCTGGCACTTTCCTGCAGCAGGAACATGGGGACGGTGTCACTGGGAAATGGCTCCAGCACCGCTGGACCCTGCATGCCATTCTCATCAGATGCTACAGATCCAGATGAGACCTGGTTTCACGCAGACATCCTGCCTCTGGCTGCTGAATAGGAAGGCCCTTTGTCACCCTCCCTGCAATTCAGTGCCTCACGCATGTGATTCCCTGGGGGTACCCTGTGCGCTTCTCAATGTACGCACCCCCACGCTCCAGGAGATGTGCATGATACTGCCCCTCCGGACACCGCCCGCACACCCCCATTTCCAAGCTGAGAGTCCCTGGGATTCTGGATGGACAACCATCCCCAAGACAGGGGTTGAGGGCTCACCCAAAACATGGGGGCAAGACTCCACCCTGGCCCCAAGGCAGCACAGTGTCAGCGAGTGCCAAGCTGCCCGACCAGGCCCTGAGACCACGGGGTTTGAGGGAACCACACTTACTCTGGCAGGTGGCCGCCTCGCTCCACACACTGTGGCTCCCATTCCAGAGGCATCGGATCATGGGCTGCGAGGGCTCATGATCCTTTGGGCAGCTCAGAGTCACCAGCTCCTCCCTGGCATAGTACAGCTTGTCTGGGGCAAAGCGCAGATATGGGTCTCCGGTGGGTTTCTGGCACTTTTCTGTTAGGAGAAACCCTGGTTTTGAGGCATTGGTGAAGAACAAACCACAGGCCCCAAGGCCAGGCCCTGCACATAGACACGTAGAGGGGCCCCCCACATAGGTGTGTAGCAGTACATATACACCCACACCCCACCCCCGCACCATCCCCCAGCGCACACCAGCTCACACTGCCACCCAGCCTAGAGTAACCAGCATGTACTCCTGAGCTCCACACACCATCAGTGCACACCCACACCACACACAGGCCTTTCAAAGGGGGATGATGATGATGATGTTCCCTGTGTGTGCTGTTATATATGCCCAACTCTTGGCTCAATGGCCCCGGCACCATTGGTGCAACATCCCAGGTGTGCATAGGCCAAGCGGGGTCACTCCACAAGCCCTCAGCAGAGATGAACGTTTGCACTGCTGACCCCTTTGCAAGGCACAAGCGTACAGAGACAGTGGGAAAATTGGTTGGAAAACAATATGATTGAGAGGGGTGTGATGAGCAGCAGGACAGTTGTCAAGGCAACTATGATCACCCCATACTGCTGAACAAGTTAAGAGGCTGTGACTTGGATGACTACACAGTCCGGTGGGTGGCGAATTGGCTGGAGGGTCGCACCCAGAGAGTCGTGGTGGAGGGGTCGGTTTCGACCTGGAAGGGTGTGGGCAGTGGGGTCCCGCAGGGCTCGGTCCTTGGACCGATACTCTTTAATGGCTTCATCAGTGACTTGGACGAGGGAGTGAAGTGTACTCTGTCCAAGTTTGCAGATGACACAAAGCTATGGGGAGATGTGGACACGCCGGAGGGCAGGGAACAGCTGCAAGCAGACCTGGACAGGTTGGACAAGTGGGCAGAAAACAACAGAATGCAGTTCAACAAGGAGAAATGCAAAGTGCTGCACCTAGGGAGGAAAAATGTCCAGCACACCTACAACCGAGGGAATGACCTGTTTGGAGGCACGGAAGCGGGAAGGGATCTTGGAATCCTAGTGGACTCCAAGATGAACATGAGTCGGCAGTGTGACGAAGCCATCAAAAAAGCTAATGGCACTTTATCGTGCATCAGCAGATGCATGACAAATAGGTCCAAGGAGGTGATACTTCCCCTCTATCGAGCACTGGTCAGACCGCAGTTGGAGTACTGCGTGCAATTCTGAGCGCCGCAATTCAAGAGGGATGCGGATAACCTGGAGAGAATCCAGAGAAGGGCCACTCGTATGGTTAAGGGCCTACAGACCAAGCCCTACAAGGAGAGACTAGAGAAACTGGACCTTTTCAGCCTCCACAAGAGAAGGTTGAGAGGCGACCTTGTGGCTGCCTATAAATTCATCATGGGGGCACAGAAGGGAATTGGTGAGTTTTTATTCACCAAGGCGCCCCCGGGGGTTACAAGAAATAATGGCCACAAGCTAGCAGAAAGCAGATTTAGA
>NW_005842197.1:97206-99861 GCF_000455745.1 Alligator sinensis
CAAGGGAGGTGGTGCTCTCCCCTACCCTAGGGGTCTTCAAGAGGAGGTTAGATAGGCATCTAGCTGGGGTCATCTAAACCCAGTACTCTTTCCTGCCTGTGCAGGGGGTCGGACTCGATGATCTATTGAGGTCCCTTCCGACCCTAACATCTATGAATCTATGAATCTATGATGTGAAGCGTGTGATTGGAGGGCCATAAGATGGGGTGTTACCATGTGCCCATGGCTATAAAACACCAGCGTAGGGGATCGCGAGGTGCTTTGGCACGTTGCAGGAGAGTGACTGGATTGCTCCAGGCCTGGGTTTGTCGGAGGGAGACAGTGGGAGTGCACGTGCAGCACGTGCATGGATCTGGCCACATGCTGATGTGCCAGAAAGTTGAGGAGGGCTTGGGCTCTGGAAGTGTGGGAGGGTTGGTTGGTGTCTTCTAGAGTGGCCAGACCACCCAAAAACAAACCAGGGAGCACCCAGCAAAGGCTCCCCACAGCTGGGACACCAGGGGCACCAGAACAGGAATCTCTGACACCGGAGTAAAGAAGATCCTGCAAGGAGAGTGGCCAGACTGCTCCAGGACCAGAGTCGAGACGAGCTCCTGCCTGGCTCCATTGCTGGATGTTTTCCATGCAGGTGGGTCCCCTCGACTTGGGAGGGGATTTGCTGCCTGGAAAGAAGAGAAAGGGGCAGGCAGGGGAGAGGAGGAGGAGGCAGGGAAGTGCAGGTGCAGCACGGAGTGAATGTGGTGTGAAGAGGCTGGGGCCAGGGGCAGAGAGAGGCTTGTGCTGGCCTTGCTGGCCTTCCTCCAAGCCCGGGCTTCCCCGGCAGAGCTGCTCTGGGAGATTGGCTGGCTGAGCGTGGGCTGCACAGCTGGGGACACATCCAGACCTCTCCAAGGAGGCTTGGGGCACAGCTGGGAAGAATCAGGAAGGCTTGAAACAGCGATGAAGTGTGAGTACAGCTTCAGGAGGCATCAGTAGGAGCAGGAAGTGCAATACTCGGGAGATGCCTCTACTCTGCACTGGTTCGGCCTCCTCTGGATACGGAGTCCAGGTCTGCACTCCAAGTTTTAAAAAGACACGGAGAAGTTAGAGAGGGGCCAGAGGCAGCAACAAAGATGCTGAAGGTCTTGGAAGGCAAGTCACAGAAGAAGAGGCTGAAGGAGCTGGGCATGTTGAGCTTGTGGAAAAGGCACCCAAAGAGGGGACATGAAGCAATCTTCAAATCCTGGGAGGGCTGCTGTAGAGAAGAGGGAAAGCAGCTTTTTTCTCTTGCTGCAGAGAGGAGGATGTGGAGCAATGGCTTGGAGCTGCAGCCCAGTCAGTTTAGGTTGGATATGAGGAAAAGCTTCTTCACCATCAGAGCAGGGAGGCAGGGAACAGACGTCAGGGAAGCTGGGGGCTCTCCACCTCTGGAGGTGTTCAAGAGGCTACACAAGCATTGCTTAGGGCCAATCTAGGTGCAGCAATGCCTTCGTTCAGCCAGGAGCATTTCCCAGGCCTCTGAACTTGGCTGGTTGCGATGCCTTCGTTCAGCCAGAAGCATTTCCCAGGCCTCTGAACTTGGCTGGTTGCCACATGGGGCTGGGGAGGAACTTTTCCCTGCTCCTACATCTGTGTGGTTTGCCGTCCTCAACAGCGCTGGGTGCTGCTGCAGCCCGGGCTGGGGATGGGACTGGGCTGTGCCAGTGCTCCTGTGGGACCAACCCCGATGGGGACTGAGCTGTGCCAATGCATCTGTGGGACCAACCGCACAGGGTCCTGGTGAGAGGGTCTTGCCCCCGTGCTCAGGCTCAGAATAATGCTCTTTTGTGAGAGAGGCAGTGAGCTGCTGGGGAGGGACGGTCTTCACCTCTCCCCCCTGGGGAGGAGGCTCTTCTCAGCCAGACGGGCTGACCTGCTCCACCGGGCTTTATACTGAGCCCGCCGGAGGACGGAGGGACTACCGCCACTGCTGGCCCGCAGGTGAGGTTAGGGCCCCCAAGGGGACACTCACCTGCCTGTACATAAATGCCAGGAGCTTGGGGAATAAGCAGGAGGAACTCATCCTCCTGCTTAACACAAATAATTACGATGTCATAGGGATGAGGGAGACCAGGTGGGACTCCACCTGATGACTGGACCATGGGTATAGATGGCTATACCCTGTACAGGAGAGATTGAGTAGATAAAAGGGGCGGGGGTGTAGCTCTCTATGTTAAGAAAAGCTATGCATCCCTGCAAGCTGATGTTGGTGACCAGGGTGGACGACTGGAGACCCTCTGGGTTAAAATCCGCGGGGAACACGGCACAGGGGACACAATGGTGGGAGTCTGCTACAGACCTCCCACCCAAAGTCAAGAGCTTGATCAGGAGTTCACCCAGGAACTGGCTGAGGCCACATGCTCCAGGACCCTGGTTGCCTCGGGTGACTTCAACTACCCAGACATCTCATGGCAGGATCGCTCAGCCAAATCCGAGAGGTCGCAAAGCTTCCTATCGTGTGTGGATGAACTCTACTTAACTCAAGAAGTCTACAGGCCAATGAGAGGTAAAGTGCTGCTTGACCTGGTAGTGGCTACTGGGGATGACCTAATCGGTGACCTAGTGATGGATGGGAAGCTGGGTGACAACGACCACAAGCTGATCCCCTTCACCATCCACTGTAAAGCTGGCAAGTCA
>NW_005842197.1:100450-115663 GCF_000455745.1 Alligator sinensis
GAATTGGCTCCGTGGTCGGACCCAGAGGGTGGTGGTTGATGGAAGTCAATTGTCATGGTGCCCTGTGACCAGTGGGGTCCCTCAAGGCTCTGTCCTTAGACCTATTTTGTTCAACCTCTTCATTAATGATGTCGACATTGAAGTCAGAAGTGGACTGGCCAAGTTCACTGATGATACTAAACTTTGGGGTAAAGCATCCACACCCGAGGACAGGGGGGTAATCCATGCTGACCTTGACAGGCTCAGGAAATGGACGGATGAGAACCTGATGGTGTTCAACACTGAAATGCAGGTTTCTCCACCTTGGGAGGAAAAACCTGCAGCATCCTTGTAGGCTCTGCAGTGCTACGCTGATTAGTGTTATGGACGAGAGGGACTTAGGGGTCAAGACTGACCACAAGATGGACATGAGCCTGCGATGTGATGCTGCAGCTATTAAACCAAGCAAAACGCTGGCGTGCATCCATAGATGCTTCTCAAGCTAATCCAAGGACGTCATTCTTCCCCTGAACTCGGCCTTGGTGAGGCCGCAGCTGGAGTACTGCGTCCAGTTTTGGGCTCCACAATTCAAAAAAGATGTGGAGAAGCTTGAGAGAGTCCGAAGAGTCACGTGCATGATCCGAGGTCAGGGAAGCAGACCCTACGATGACAGGCTGAGAGCCCTGGGGCTCTTTAGCCTGGAAAAGCGCAGGCTCAGGGGTGATCTGATGGCCACCTATAAGTTTATCAGGGGTGACCACCAGCATCTGGGGGAACGTTTGTTCACCAGAGCGCCCCAAGGGATGACAAGATCGAACGGTTATAAACTACTGCCACAACCGATTCAGGCTGGACATAAGGAAGAACTTCTTCACTGTCCGTGCCCCCAAGGTCTGGAATAGTCTGCCATCAGAGGTGGTTCAAGCACCTACTCTGAACGCCTTCAAGAGTAAATTGGATGTTTGTCTTGCTGGTATCCTATGATCCCAGCTGACTTCCTGCCCCTGGGGCAGGGGGCTGGACTCGATGATCTCCCGAGGTCCCTTCCAGCCCGAATGTCTATGAAATCTGTGAAATCTATGGACTCTATGAAACACAGCATGGTGCAGGCAGGGGTTTTCCTCCGTGGTTTTCCTCTGTTCAGTGGCATTGCTCTCTTTCTTCAATCTGCTGAGTGGATTTCTAACACCCCTATCCCGCGTCAGCCCCCCTGCATCCTCTGTGCACAGAACTCACCAGTGCAGTTCACGTGGCTTGTGTCCCACTCCACACGCCCATTCTGCTCCACGCACGTCATCGGGAATGAGCCCTCCTCAAACCGATCTTGGAGACAGGTCACCAGCACCTGCTGGCCCACTGCGAAATCTGTCTGCGAGGGGGCAGCAGAGACAGACGGGGGCCAGTTCCCACCTTTCGTACAAAACCCTGGAAGGAAAGGGGGAAGATCTCCTCTGAGCAACACAGATCCCTAAGGACACCTGCCTCCCCAGGCTGAGCAACCTACTCCATGGCTTACAACAGCCCTACTGAAGGGACCAAGCTCCTCATCCATTAGGGCAGAGGATGGCCAGCAAGTACAGCCTTCATCCCTCCGTGATAGGGTAGAAGCCCCCAGTGCCACAATACATCCCAGAAGGAAGCAGGGTCCAGGGAACATGGACCTGGCTTGGGGCAGCTGCCCCATGGCTGGGGCTAGAGAGGCATCCTGAGTCCACACAGGCACCCAGGGGCTTCCTGGGACAGGCAGTGGTGCTGGGTGCCAAAGGCAGCCCCAGGGATGGGGGCAGCGGTGCATGCAGAACAGGGTCTGCTCACAGTCCTGCAGGGACTTGGGGGTAACAGTCTGTCTGAGTTGGGTCTCAGCAGCTGCCCCAGGGCTTTTGTGCCTCTGACTAACACCCTTCCAATGGAATCAGCACAGCATCATCTGGCAGGTCCAACCCAGCCATGGGTGGGCCAGGGCCAGAGCTCTGCCCACGGGGCAAGGGAAGGAGAGGGGATATGGGGCAGCTCCTCAGGCACATACCGACATCCAGGGAACCTCAGAGAAACCCTCACATCCATGGTGATTCGATTCCTGGGGAACAAGCTGAGAGCCCCCGGGATGGGCAGCCTCACTGAACCCAGTGTGGAGGGTGCGGTAGCTGGGGGCAGTGAGGGCTGGGCCCTGGTTTTCCTTGTTGGGCCCAAGGACAACTGAACAATGAAAAATGCAAGGTTCTCCACCTTGGGAGGAAAAACCCGCAGCATGCTTATAGGCTCGGCAGTGCTACGCTGGCTAGCACTATGGAAGAAAGAGACTTGGTTTCCATCATTGACCGCAAGATGAACATGAGCCTGCAATGTGATGCTGCAGCTAGTAAAGTGAGCAAAACCTTGCCATGCATCCATAGATGCTTCTCAAGCAAATCCTGGGACATCATCCTCCCATTGTACTCGGCTTCGGTGAGGCCGCAGCTGTAGTACTGCATCCATTTTTGGGCTCCACAATTCAAAAAGGATGTGGAGAAGCTTGAGAGAGTCCAGAGAAGAGCCACGCGCATGATCAGACGTCAGGGAAGCACACCCTACGATGACAGGATGAGAGCCCTGGGGCTCTTTAGCCTGAAAAAGCGCAGGCTCAGGGGTGATCTGATGGCCACCTACAATTTTTTCAGGGGTGACCACCAGTATCTGGGGGAACGTTTGTTCACCAGAGCGCCCCAAGGGATGACGAGGTCGAATGGTCACAAACTACTTCAAGATCGTTTCAGGCTGGACATAAAGAAGAATTTCTTTACTGTCCGAGCCCCCAAGGTCTGGAACAGCCTGCCACCGGAGGTGGTTCAAGCGCCTTCATTGAACACCTAAATCGGATGCTTATCTTGCTGGGATCCTATGGCTGCTGCTGATGTCCTGCCCTTTGGGCGGAGGGCTGGACCCGATGATCTTCCGAGGTCCCTTCCAGCCCTAATGTCTATGAAATCTATGAATCCATGACAAGCGAGGCTGGCAAGCACCCTCAGACCCACAGTGTGCAGGACTGAGGTGTTCACACAGGGCCACTGGCCCTCGGGAGAGGCTGGGAGGCCGCAGCGAGCCCACGGCTGGGGGTGAGGATCCGTCCTGGCTCGAGGTGCCCCAGCATCACTGAGACTCTGGCTGCCAGGACAGACCCCGTGATCACTGCAGCCTGGAGCACCTTGCACTTACCCTGGCAGCTGGGAGTCTCACTCCACATATTCTGGGTCCCGTTTGGAATGCAGCTGATCTCAGAGGGCTGTGGCCGATAGCCCTGAGGGCAGCTCAGGACCACTTGTTCCCCTCTGCTGTAGAACTGCCTGTCGGGAGAAAACGCTGGTCTGGCCCGCCAGGTCTTTGGAAGTTTACATCTCCCTGTGTATGCAAGAAGAGAGGCAAGAGGGCTCGTGATGACTGAAATCCTGCAGCCTCCAGGGGCTACCATGGGCCTGATCCTGAGCAGCGCTTGGGCCCACAGCTCAGGGCCTTGGAGCACAAGCCCGAGGAATGAGGCACACACAGAGGTGCAGGGCAGGTGAGCCAGCCCATGGGGCAATCCTGCTCTCCCGCTACTGCAACTGCCACAGGATCAGGCCAAGGTTAGGGGCTGCTCCCAGCACCCTGCCCACAGCACAGGGCAGAGGGAATGTGCATCCTCCAGCCACCCTCTCCCCACTGCTTCACAGGACCCTCCCTGCCGAGCAGCTCCCAGCACTGCCAGCCTCATACTCACGGATGCATTTATTCTTAGAAAAGTCCCACTCAAATTTCCCAGACTTCATCTCTTTGCAAGTGATGCTGAACACCTTCTGCTCAAAAGGCTCTTGGCAGCTCACCAAAACTGTGGCTTCAACACCAAACTCTTCCTGGGCAGAGCTGAAGTCGACCTGTTTGGCCCAGGTGTTGCACATCCCTGGGAGAGGGGCAGGACAGGCAGTGTGAAAGGGCCAGTCCCACAGCTCAAGGGTGCTGTCCCAGGGGATCTCAGTCCTTGGGTATCACCCCTGTCTGCCAGCCATGCACCCATCGGCTGTGAACGTGACAAAGGGGCCGTGATGGCCCCACGGGCTGGGCTGTGGAGGTGAGGGGCAGGGAGCAAGGAGCATGTCCAGGTGTCATGTACTCAAATGGTTCAGTGGCACAACTGCAAGGCCCACGGCCCAAGACACCCAGAGCCCCTGAGCCTGCCCCAGGGAAAGCAGGGGGAAGAGGGCTGCAAAGTCCCATGCTGCAGTGGTGTGAAAATGCACTGGAGAGATCCAAGGAGGAGGGCCGTGCCCTCACTGAAGAGGAAGACAAGCCCCCTGTTCCTCTCTCCCATGCAGCCTCCAGCACTGAAGGTCTGGGAAGCCCTGGTTCAGAGGCCATACCCCTTTTCTCCCATGCTCAGAAGCTAAAATGTGGAGCCCAGCTTTCCTTCCCCATTGCTACGACTGATAACACAGCTCTTCACCCAGGATCTCCCCTCACCCTGGTATCATGTCACCCTCTGTCTCGCTGCGCTCTGCCCTGTGCCCTGGCCTTTGCCATTCACTAATAGGGCTGCAGCCCCATGTCCCAGCTGGTTGGGAGGAGCCACCAGGGCTGGGGAGTTTTGGCCCTTCCCCCTGGACCCGGGATTCAGGGACTATCTCAGACTTTGTGCACTCACGGAGACACTTGACACGACTGATGTCCCAGGCTGCACTGTAATCCTTTGTCATATTGCACGTTGCATTGAACGGCCCGGGGTCAGTTCCCTTGTTGCACGTCACGGCCACCGTCGCATTCACTGGAAACTCCATCTCTTCAGAGTCAAATGTTACCTTCGCGGTCCAGCTGCCCTCCTTCCTGCACTTCTCTGTGATGGGAGGAAACCACAGGGTGAGGCCCAGCATGGCACTGCCCCTCGCACATAGAGGCTGACCAGTACAGAAGAGCCCTGCTCTTCCACCCCACTGGGGTGGAGGGGCCAAAAGGGTGACAGGTAGGAGGGAGGAACCAGTTGTGTCACAGATGTGGCCAAACCACTGGGACTCCAGGCCCACGGGGTGACAGACCCCGGCGGGGAAGACACGTCCTGACCAAGTTCCTCATAGGAGCTCTATCTCAGGTTGATTCTCCACTGCCCACATTTCAATTCTGAATGGTCATAGTGTCATCGTTAGCATGAATCCGCCTGGAACCAATAGTATGAGTTGCTTTACAGCAGGGGCGGGCAAGTATTTCATCTGGAGGGCCGCTTACAGAGTTATGGTGAGCTATCGAGGGCCACAAGGGGAGCCCCGCCCCTTGAAAGGTGCCCTGAACCTAGTTGCCATCTTGGGACCAAAAGTCCCACCCCTAACCCCTGACCTTTGCCAGAAGAGATCCCTCCCCTTGCCCCCTGGACATACTCCTTTTGGGAGGGGAGGTTTGCCGTCTAAACCAGAAAAAAAAAAAAGAAATCATACACTAAAAGTCAAAAACCTGCTATAATATATTTTAACTTTATTTCAAAAAATATTTGCTCCCTGCCTCCACTGCAGCTCCCCAACCCCCGTCCCCACTACTTCCCTACCTGCTGCCCAGAGCAAGCACTACAGCAGGGAGACATGGAGGAGCCACTGGACACTCAGGAAGCCACAATTAGTTGGTTGGTGCCCACGAGCTGCATGGAATAGCCTGGTGGGCCAGATCTGGCCCACAGGCCATATTTTGCTGTCCCCTGCTTTATTGGCATGGGTGATTTCAAGGTCCCTGCCCAAAGAGTTAAAAACCATACAGACAGGTGGGCCAGATCTGGCCCACAGGTCATATTTTGCTGTCCCCTGCTTTATCGGCATGGGTGGTTTCAAAGCCCCTGCCCAAAGAGTTAAAAACCATACAGACAGGAGGTTGAGAGCCCCTTAAATCATCACAAATACATGGATTCAGCCACTCCATAACACAGACAGCAATATGCAGGTCACTGGGTGGGTCTACATGAGATGTTTACAGCTAATTAGCAGTAGGACTCATTAGTTCTGCAGTAAAGTCTCAGCATCTACACATGCAGCCCTATTAGGTCACAGAAAACTAATGAACTCTGCACCAGAGTAATTTTTGTAAATATTAGTACTATCCTGCTGTGGAGTTATTTGCTCCATAGCAACGCACGTGTAGATGCTGACGGGGCTTGCTGGAACATGAAAGTGCTTCAGTGGAGGGCTGCCTGCTGGCTAGCTCCACATGGGAGCACACCTGTGCCCCAGACAGCCCCTCTGCAGCACACCAAGCTGGGGGGAGCAGCCCTGGGCTGGCAGGCTGTCCCCCCAGACCCCACGCCAGCCAGGGCTGCTCCAACCCAGCTCAATGTGCTGTGATCCCAGGTCACATGCAGATGCATCCCCAGAAGCAATAGGCTCTGGAGTTTATTGCTGCACATTAATATTCATGTGTAAACATGCCCATTGGTATTTGCTTGACTCCTGCATCTTTGGCTGTAGACCCTGACCATTGTTGGGATTTTCCTCTGACCTGGCCTCTCCTTCTAACTATTGTCCCATTAAAGTGATTGTTACAAAAAATCCCTTTTCCGTGCTGGCTCACCGAGCAGTGCCGGTGCCTTCTCTGAAGTTGTACAGAGTGCACACTGGATGGCAGATGGGACTTTCATGTAGGCTACAGACTTCTCTGCATACCTTCTCCTGGAGCTACAGTGCTCCTTCAGAGGAAAAAATCCCACTGTCATGTTAGATTTAAAGATTTCCCATAAAGAAGCATCCGCTGCTGTTCTCAGTAAATGGTTACACTGGTGATTCCCCCTCGCTTCTAGCCTGAATTTGGTTTTGACTTTCAGTTCTGGGACCTGTTCCACTAGAAGAGTACGTCTGTGATCAAATTAGTATTTCCCCTGCAGGGACTTACAAACCATGACCAAACCACCACATCATCTGCCAGGAGCCTTTGACACCTCTTCAAGCGGACAATAAGCTGGATATGAGTCAGCAGTGCGCTGTGTTGTGGAGAAGGCTGACAACATCCGGGGCCACATTGGTAACAGCGTTCCCAGCAGATCGAGAGAAGTGATTCTTTCCCTCTATTTCACACTAGGGAGGCCACATCTGGAGTCCTGTGTCCAGTTTTTGCTCCCCCAGTACATAATGGATGTGGACACAGTGGTGGGCCAGTAGGGGTGCTCCTGCACTGAGCCACCCACCTCACTGCATCCAACCAAAAACCAAGCTCCAAGCACCTGCCCTGGAGTGTCTGCATCTGGCCGACCCCCTTCCTGGAGCACACCTGCAAGCCTGGGGTACCGCTGCCACCACCCAGGGTCTGGTCTTTGTCTGGGCCCTGTGCCACCTGGGATTCACAGACCCTGTAGACCTAGGGGTTGCTTAATCCCAGCAGGATATGTCTGGGTGCTTCTTGTAGCCTCAAGCATAGAAAGTAGCTTCCCTTAGTCAGCTGAATAAAGGGAGCAAGAAGGCCTGCCCAAACCCTCTCAAGCATGGTCAACAAGGCTGGCTATATCTGATAGCTTCTTTGTAGAGAGAGTAGGCATGGGAAGGGTTACAAGTCAGTGACTTGAAGAGGGATTGAAGTGTACTCTGTCCAAGTTTGCGGATGACACAAAACTGTGGGGAGAAGTGGACATGCCGGAGGGCAGGGAACAGCTGCAAGCAGACCTGGACAGGTTGGACATGTGGGCGGAAAACAACAGAATGCAGTTCAACAAGGAGAAATGCAAAGTGCTGCACCTAGGGAGGAAAAATGTCCAGCACACCTACAGCCTAGGGAATGACCTCCTTGGTGGCATGGAAGCAGAAAGGGAGCTCGGAGTCCTAGTGGTCTCCAAGATGAACATGTGTCGTCAGTGTGACAAAGTCATCAGAAAAGTTAAAGGCACAATAGTGCATCAGCAGATGCATGACAAACAGATCCAAGGAGGTGATACTTCCCCTCTATCGGGCGCTGGTCAGACCGCAGTTGGAGTACTGCGTGCAATTCTGGGCGCCGCACTTCAAGAGGGATGCGGATAACCTGGAGAGGGTCCAGAGAAGGGCCACTCGTATGGTTAAGGGCCTACAGACCAAGCCTTACGAGGAGAGACTAGTGCGATGCGGCGGCTAGTAAAGCGACCAAAACGCTGGCTTTCATCCATAGATGCTTCTCAAGCAAATCCCGGGACGTCATTCTCCCCTTGTACTCGGCCTTAGTGAGGCCGCAGCTGGAGTACTGTGTCCAGTTTTGGGCTCCACAATTCAAAAAGGATGTGGAGAAGCTTGAGAGAGTCCAGAGAAGAGCCACGCGCATGATCAGAGGTCAGGGAAGCAGACCCTACGATGAGAGGCTGAGAGCCCTGGGCCTCTTTAGCCTGGGAAAGCGCAGGCTCAGGGGTGATCTGATGGCCACCTACAAGTTTATCAGGGGTGACCACCAGTATCTGGGGGAACGTTTGTTCACCAGAGCGCCCCAAGGGATGACGAAGTCGAATGGTTATAAACTACTGCCACAACCGATTCAGGCTGGACATAAGGAAGAACTTCTTTACTGTCCCACCCCCAAGGCCTGGAATAGTCTGCCATCGGAGGTGGTTCAAGCACCTACTCTGAACATCTTCAAGAGTAAATTGGATGTTTTTCTTGCTGGGATCCTATGACCCCAGCTGACTTCCTGCCCCTGGGGCAGGGGGCTGGACTCGATGATCTCCCGAGGTCCCTTCCAGCCCGAATGTCTAGGAAATCTAGGAAATCTATGAAACACAGCATGGTGCAGGCAGGGGTTTTCCTCCGTGGTTTTCCCCTGTTCAGTGGCATTGCTCTCTTTCTTCAATCTGCAGAGTATATTTCTAATACCCCTATCCCGCATCAGCCCCCCTGCATCCTCTGTGCACAGAACTCACCAGTGCAGTTCACGTGGCTCGTGTCCCACTCCACACGCCCATTCTGCTCCACGCACGTCATCGGGAATGAGCCCTCCTCAAACCGATCTTGGAGACAGGACACCAGCACCTGCTGGCCCACTGCGAAATCTGTCTGCGAGGGGGCAGCAGAGACAGACGGGGGCCAGTTCCCACCCTTCGTACAAAACCCTGGAAGGCAAGGGGGAAGATCCCCTCTGAGCAACACAGATCCCTAAGGACACCTGCCTCCCCAGGCTGAGCAACCTACTCCATGGCTTACAACAGCCCTACTGAAGGGACCAAGCTCCTCATCCATTAGGGCAGAGGATGGCCAGCAACTACAGCCTTCATCCCTCCATGATAGGGTGGAAGCCCCCAGTGCCACAATCCATCCCAGAAGGCAGCGGGATCCAGGGGACATGGACCTGGCTAGGGGAAGCTGCCCCATAGCTGGGGCTAGAGAGGCATCCTGAGTCCACACAGGCACCCAGGGGCTTCCCGGAACAGGCAGTGGTGCTGGGTGCCAAAGGCAGCCCCAGGGATGGGGGCAGCGGTGCATGCAGAGCGGGGCCTGCTCGCAGTCCTGCAGGGACTTGGGGGTAACAGGGTGTCCGAGTTGGGTCTCAGCAGCTGCCCCAGGGCTTTCGTGCCTCTGAATAACACCCTTCCAATGGAGTCAGTGCAACATCGTCCAGCAGGTCCAACCCAGCCATGTGTGGGCCAAGGCCAGAGCTCTGCCCACGGGGCAAGGGAAGGAGAGGGGATATGGGGCAGCTCCTCAGGCAAGTGCCGACATCCAGGGAGCCTCAGAGAAACCCTCACATCCACGGGCAGTCTATTCCTGGGGAACGAGCTGAGAGACCCTGGGATGGGCAGCCTCACTGAACCCAGTGTGGAGGGTGCGGTATCTGGGGGCGGCAAGGGCTGGGCCCTGGCTTTCCTTGTTGGGCCCAAGGACAACTGAACACTGAAAAATTCAAGGTTCTCCACCTTGGGAGGAAAAATCTGCAGCATGCTTATAGGCTCGGCAGTGCTACGCTGGCTAGCACTATGAAAGAAAGAGACTTGGGGGTCATCATTGACCACAAGATGAACATGAGCCTGCAATGTGATGCTGCGGCTAGTAAAGCGAGCAAAACACTGGATTGCATCCATAGATGCTTCTCAAGCAAATCCGGGACGTCATTCTCCTGTTTTACTAGGCGTTGGTGAGGCCGCAGCTGGAGTACTGCGTACAGTTTTGGGCTCCACAATTCAAAAAGGATGTGGAGAAGCTTGAGAGAGTTCAGAGCAGAGCCACGCGCATGATCAGAGGTCAGGGAAGCAGACCTTATAGTGAGAGGCTGAGAGCCATGGGACTCTTCAGCCTGGAAAAGCGCAGGCTCAGGGGTGATCCGGTGGCTACCTATAAATTTATCAGGGGTGACCACCAGGATCTGGGGGAACATTTGTTCACCAGAGCGCCCCAAGGGATGACGAGGTCGAACGGTTATAAACTCCTGCAAGACCATTTCAGGCTGGACATAAGAAAGAATTTCTTTACTGTCCAAGACCCCATGGTCTGAAATAGCCTGCCACCAGAGGTGGTTCAAGCACCCACATTGAACACCTTCAAGAGTAAATCGGATGCTTCTCTTGCTGGAATCCTATGGCTGCTGCTGATGTCCTGTCCTTCGGGCAGAGGGCTGGACCCGATGATCTTCCGAGGTCCCTTCCAGCCCTAATGTCTATGAAATCTATGAATCCATGCCAAGCGAGGCTGGCAAGCACCCTCAGACCCACAGTGTGCAGGACTGAGGTGTTCACACAGGGCCACTGGCCCTCGGGAGAGGCTGGGAGGCCGCAGCGAGCCCACGGCTGGGGGTGAGGATCCGTCCTGGCTCGAGGTGCCCCAGCATCACTGAGACTCTGGCTGCCAGGACAGACCCCGTGATCACTGCAGCCTGGAGCACCTTGCACTTACCCTGGCAGCTGGGAGTCTCACTCCACATATTCTGGGTCCCGTTTGGAATGCAGCTGATCTCAGAGGGCTGTGGCCGATAGCCCTGAGGGCAGCTCAGGACCACTTGTTCCCCTCTGCTGTAGAACTGCCTGTCGGGAGAAAACGCTGGTCTGGCCCGCCAGGTCTTTGGAAGTTTACATCTCCCTGTGTATGCAAGAAGAGAGGCAAGAGGGCTCGTGATGACTGAAATCCTGCAGCCTCCAGGGGCTACCATGGGCCTGATCCTGAGCAGCGCTTGGGCCCACAGCTCAGGGCCTTGGAGCACAAGCCCGAGGAATGAGGCACACACAGAGGTGCAGGGCAGGTGAGCCAGCCCATGGGGCAATCCTGCTCTCCCGCTACTGCAACTGCCACAGGATCAGGCCAAGGTTAGGGGCTGCTCCCAGCACCCTGCCCACAGCACAGGGCAGAGGGAATGTGCATCCTCCAGCCACCCTCTCCCCACTGCTTCACAGGACCCTCCCTGCCGAGCAGCTCCCAGCACTGCCAGCCTCATACTCACGGATGCATTTATTCTTAGAAAAGTCCCACTCAAATTTCCCAGACTTCATCTCTTTGCAAGTGATGCTGAACACCTTCTGCTCGAAAGGCTCTTGGCAGCTCACCCAAACTGTGGCTTCAACACCAAACTCTTCCTGGGCAGAGCTGAAGTCGACCTGTTTGGCCCAGGTGTTGCACATCCCTGGGAGAGGGGCAGGACAGGCAGTGTGAAAGGGCCAGTCCCACAGCTCAAGGGTGCTGTCCCAGGGGATCTCAGTCCTTGGGTATCACCCCTGTCTGCCAGCCATGCACCCATCGGCTGTGAACGTGACAAAGGGGCCGTGATGGCCCCACGGGCTGGGCTGTGGAGGTGAGGGGCAGGGAGCAAGGAGCATGTCCAGGTGTCATGTACTCAAATGGTTCAGTGGCACAACTGCAAGGCCCACGGCCCAAGACACCCAGAGCCCCTGAGCCTGCCCCAGGGAAAGCAGGGGGAAGAGGGCTGCAAAGTCCCATGCTGCAGTGGTGTGAAAATGCACTGGAGAGATCCAAGGAGGAGGGCCGTGCCCTCACTGAAGAGGAAGACAAGCCCCCTGTTCCTCTCTCCCATGCAGCCTCCAGCACTGAAGGTCTGGGAAGCCCTGGTTCAGAGGCCATACCCCTTTTCTCCCATGCTCAGAAGCTAAAATGTGGAGCCCAGCTTTCCTTCCCCATTGCTACGACTGATAACACAGCTCTTCACCCAGGATCTCCCCTCACCCTGGTATCATGTCACCCTCTGTCTCGCTGCGCTCTGCCCTGTGCCCTGGCCTTTGCCATTCACTAATAGGGCTGCAGCCCCATGTCCCAGCTGGTTGGGAGGAGCCACCAGGGCTGGGGAGTTTTGGCCCTTCCCCCTGGACCCGGGATTCAGGGACTATCTCAGACTTTGTGCACTCACGGAGACACTTGACACGACTGATGTCCCAGGCTGCACCGTAATCCTTTGTCATATTGCACGTTGCATTGAACGGCCCGGGGTCAGTTCCCTTGTTGCACGTCACGGCCACCGTCGCATTCACTGGAAACTCCATCTCTTCAGAGTCAAATGTTACCTTCGCGGTCCAGCTGCCCTCCTTCCTGCACTTCTCTGTGATGGGAGGAAACCACAGGGTGAGGCCCAGCATGGCACTGCCCCTCGCACATAGAGGCTGACCAGTACAGAAGAGCCCTGCTCTTCCACCCCACTGGGGTGGAGGGGCCAAAAGGGTGACAGGTAGGAGGGAGGAACCAGTTGTGTCACAGATGTGGCCAAACCACTGGGACTCCAGGCCCACGGGGTGACAGACCCCGGCGGGGAAGACACGTCCTGACCAAGTTCCTCATAGGAGCTCTATCTCAGGTTGATTCTCCACTGCCCACATTTCAATTCTGAATGGTCATAGTGTCATCGTTAGCATGAATCCGCCTGGAACCAATAGTATGAGTTGCTTTACAGCAGGGGCGGGCAAGTATTTCATCTGGAGGGCCGCTTACAGAGTTATGGTGAGCTATCGAGGGCCACAAGGGGAGCCCCGCCCCTTGAAAGGTGCCCTGCCCCTAGTTGCCATCTTGGGACCAAAAGTCCCACCCCTAACCCCTGACCTTTCCCAGAAGAAGTCCCTCCCCTTGCCCCCTGGACATACTCCTTTTGGGAGGGGAGTCTCGCCATCTAAACCAGAAAAAAAAAAAAAGAAATCACACTAAAAGTCAAAAACCTGCTATAACATATTTTAACTTTATTACGAAAAATATTTGCTTCCTGAGACATGGAGGAGCCACTGGACACGGAGGAAGCCAGGCAGGTCCCCGTGGAAGCTGTGTGCTGACTGGTCTCAGGCCTTCCTTGCACAAGGGTGGGAGTGAGGTGTGCAGGCTGGGCAGGGTACAATTAGTTGGTTGGTGCCCATGAACTGCATGGAATAGCCTGGTGGGCCAGATCTGGCCCACAGGTCATATTTTGCTGTCCCCTGCTTTATCGGCATGGGTGGTTTCAAAGCCCCTGCCCAAAGAGTTAAAAACCATACAGACAGGAGGTTGAGAGCCCCTTAAATCATCACAAATACATGGATTCAGCCACTCCATAACACAGACAGCAATATGCAGGTCACTGGGTGGGTCTACATGAGATGTTTACAGCTAATTAGCAGTAGGACTCATTAGTTCTGCAGTAAAGTCTCAGCATCTACACATGCAGCCCTATTAGGTCACAGAAAACTAATGAACTCTGCACCAGAGTAATTTTTGTAAATATTAGTACTATCCTGCTGTGGAGTTATTTGCTCCATAGCAACGCACGTGTAGATGCTGACGGGGCTTGCTGGAACATGAAAGTGCTTCAGTGGAGGGCTGCCTGCTGGCTAGCTCCACATGGGAGCACACCTGTGCCCCAGACAGCCCCTCTGCAGCACACCAAGCTGGGGGGAGCAGCCCTGGGCTGGCAGGCTGTCCCCCCAGACCCCACGCCAGCCAGGGCTGCTCCAACCCAGCTCAATGTGCTGCGATCCCAGGTCACATGCAGATGCATCCCCAGAAGCAATAGGCTCTGGAGTTTATTGCTGCACATTAATATTCATGTGTAAACATGCCCATTGGTATTTGCTTGACTCCTGCATCTTTGGCTGTAGACCCTGACCATTGTTGGGATTTTCCTCTGACCTGGCCTCTCCTTCTAACTATTGTCCCATTAAAGTGATTGTTACAAAAAATCCCTTTTCCGTGCTGGCTCACCGAGCAGTGCCGGTGCCTTCTCTGAAGTTGTACAGAGTGCACACTGGATGGCAGATGGGACTTTCATGTAGGCTACAGACTTCTCTGCATACCTTCTCCTGGAGCTACAGTGCTCCTTCAGAGGAAAAAATCCCACTGTCATGTTAGATTTAAAGATTTCCCATAAAGAAGCATCCGCTGCTGTTCTCAGTAAATGGTTACACTGGTGATTCCCCCTCGCTTCTAGCCTGAATTTGGTTTTGACTTTCAGTTCTGGGACCTGTTCCACTAGAAGAGTACGTCTGTGATCAAATTAGTATTTCCCCTGCAGGGACTTACAAACCATGACCAAACCACCACATCATCTGCCAGGAGCCTTTGACACCTCTTCAAGCGGACAATAAGCTGGATATGAGTCAGCAGTGCACTGTGTTGTGGAGAAGGCTGACAACATCCGGGGCCACATTGGTAACAGCGTTCCCAGCAGATCGAGAGAAGTGATTCTTTCCCTCTATTTCACACTAGGGAGGCCACATCTGGAGTCCTGTGTCCAGTTTTTGCTCCCCCAGTACATAATGGATGTGGACACAGTGGTGGGCCAGTAGGGGTGCTCCTGCACTGAGCCACCCACCTCACTGCATCCAACCAAAAACCAAGCTCCAAGCACCTGCCCTGGAGTGTCTGCATCTGGCCGACCCCCTTCCTGGAGCACACCTGCAAGCCTGGGGTACCGCTGCCACCACCCAGGGTCTGGTCTTTGTCTGGGCCCTGTGCCACCTGGGATTCACAGACCCTGTAGACCTAGGGGTTGCTTAATCCCAGCAGGATATGTCTGGGTGCTTCTTGTAGCCTCAAGCATAGAAAGTAGCTTCCCTTAGTCAGCTGAATAAAGGGAGCAAGAAGGCCTGCCCAAACCCTCTCAAGCATGGTCAACAAGGCTGGCTATATCTGATAGCTTCTTTGTAGAGAGAGTAGGCATGGGAAGGGTTACAAGTCAGTGACTTGAAGAGGGATTGAAGTGTACTCTGTCCAAGTTTGCGGATGACACAAAACTGTGGGGAGAAGTGGACATGCCGGAGGGCAGGGAACAGCTGCAAGCAGACCTGGACAGGTTGGACATGTGGGCGGAAAACAACAGAATGCAATTCAACAAGGAGAAATGCAAAGTGCTGCACCT
>NW_005842197.1:116165-120759 GCF_000455745.1 Alligator sinensis
TAGGTGGTGCTCTCCCCTCCCCTGGGGGTCTTCAAGAGGAGGTTAGATAAGCATCTAGCTGGGGTCATCTAGACCCAGCAGTCTTTCCTGCCTTTGCAGGGGGTCGGACTCGATGATCTACTGAGGTCCCTTCCGACCCTAACATCTATGAATCTATGAAAGTCAGAGAAGTAGCAAAAGAATAACCCTGAGCAGACAGAAATGGCGTGGTAGTCCCTTGATATGTGACTTGAGTACATTAAACTTAGTTCCTAGCTAAGTTCCTGGTAAGTTACTCACTTCCTCATCCAGAGAATGAGAGAGAGCTGCGGAGGTCCATGTTTCTGTGTGTGTGTTTTAAAATGTCCACCCATCTTCTTCCTGCAGGGACCCTCTTAAATAGCCCTCCTGACCTCACCACCTGGACCCAGTCAGGGACAGGTGTCATTTGCTGCTGGCCAATCAATTTGAAAAACAACACAGTTACCTAATGGAGTGACGTGGGCTTAAGGCCTGGCCCCCATGTTGTGAGGTCACAGCTCCAAACAATAGAGAGGTTACATCCACACCCTCTTACCTGAGGCCAGTCACATAGGCAGTGGCAGCGAGTTGGCTGCCTAGCAACCGGATTGATAGACACACGAGAGAGAGGAGGGGACAGATAACCCAAAAGGGGAGGATGCTGGGAGGGAGTTCTTTCACAATCACATTGGAGAGAGTCCAGTGGAGGGCAGTGAAAATGGCTGGGGACATGACTGGTGAGGAGAGGAGGAGGGAACTGGGCTGACTGAGTCTGCAGAAGAGAAGACGGAGGGGGGTTGAATAGCAGCCTTCACCTCCCTGCAGGGGGGTTGCAAAGAGGATGGAGCTGGGCTGTTCTCAGTGGGGGCAGGTGACAGAAGGAGCAATGGGCTCAAGCTGCAGCAAGGGAAGTTGAGGTTGGAGATGAGGAAATACTTTCTCACGAGGAGGGTGGTGAAGCACTGGAACAAGCTCCCCAGAGAGGTGGTGCAGTCTCTATCGCTGGAGGTTTTTATGACCTGGCTTATCAAGCCCTGACTGGGATGATGTAATTGGGGCTGGTTCTGCTCTGAGCAGGGGGTTGGACTAGCTGTGACCTCCTCAGCTCCCTTCCAGCCCTCGTAGCCTGCGATTGCATGACCCCACTGTCACTTGTGCGAGGCCAGGGGGTGGGTCTTTTTCTCAGGCCTTTCCCAGTTCATTTTGCACAGTGAGCAAAGCAGCAGGGTGGGAGCAACAGAAGGGAGGAGGACATCACACACTTCCCCCCACCCTGACCGGGGAAAAGAACGCAGGTCAGTGAGAGCAGTGCAAGGTGGTAAATGCCCTCCACTGTGTGCATGGCTTCAATGGTCACCTGCATTACCTGTGGGCGTCTTAAAGTGGCTTTGACGGTACCAGATCCATGTGAGTCAGTGGTTCAGACTGCACTGAGTAAGAGCCCAGAGTCACCTATGTATTGCATGCGAAGCCACCGCTTACCTGTGTGTCCTGCCATGATGCCAAACACCATCTGGGCCAGGATGAGCTCCTCGTCATCTTTCCTCTCTGCTCACCCCTTTCTCTGCCATTGCCAAGACCGCCATTCCCCTTGTTGCTAACATCTGCAGCCTTGGGGATATCCTGATCCCATCCTCTCCTTTCTCCCACAGCTCCCAGTCTTGGACACAACCGCATACCTAGGGCAGGCTGACCAGGGCAGCAGCCCAGGTTCTGATTCGGGCAGGATGTGGTGCAAATGTCAGCCCTTCCTCTCTGAAGCAGTCCCAGATCACTGGTTCTTGTCCTGATCTCCTTTCTCCTGACATTAGCAGTTTCCTCCTACTCTGTGATCCCTGTAACATTAACTTTGGTCCTTTTCCTTCGGGCCACAAGATATATCATTTTTGGCAGTGAGGATGGGATCTTCATTTGCAGTGGTGCCTGATGTCACAGCCTAAGTGATCCAGAACAAGCATACCTTACATTCGATAGCTTCTCTCACTTTATCCCAGACATGTCGTTGGTTCAATCCAAGATCTCACCTACAAAAACCCTCGCCTCTCCCAGCACCATAAGAAAATCCTTTTCTACTATCAGATCCATACATGAGACTACATCTGAGCACCCAGTTAGGCTCACATGAGAACAGTAGAAAAGTGGGCAAGAGAAAGCAGCATGGCAGACTGGTACCGAGCCAGGTGCACAGAGGACAGTCACTGTAGAAATGCAGCAGAGGAAGGTGCTGGAGGAAGACCAGTCATTTTGTTGTCCAGTCCCAAATAGTGGAGCCCACAGCCTGTACTGAAGGTACGCAATAAGTACAGGGAATGCAAGCATGGGTATCTGGGGTTACGGGCCCATTTCATTTATGGTACAGCTCGTTGATGGGACTCAATGGAGAAAATAATAGAAAACGAGGGCTGGAAGGGAACCCAGGAGGTCACATCTAGTGCAACCCCTGCTCCAAGCAGGACCAGCCTCAACTACATCATCCTGGCCAAGGTGTTGTCTACCCAGGTCTTAAAGACCTCTAAGGATGGAGACTGCACCGCCCTCCACATGACAGAGACCAGTTATATCCACAACATATATGAAAGCCTGAGAAAGCTCCCCTAGACATCCTGTTTCCACAATTCAGCCTCCTGCAGTTAAAAGCATTGGTTGTGACGATTCAATGGTGGGGACTGAGCAGCCAGATACCTTGCCATCCTCTGCTCCAGCAGCACAGAGCAACACCCCATTTCCCTCATCACATCATCCGAAGAAAGCACGAGCCCCTGTGGTACACCTGGATCTCTCAGTTGGCTAGTTCAATGGTTCCCAACCTTTCTTTTTAGACACAAAGCACCCCTCAGAAAATGGCAGCTCTTAATTTTCACCTGAATTTTGACTGCAGGAAGATAATAGAGTGATATCTTCTGTTGCAAAGGACGAAGAAAGACCACAACAGGGCAGAATGCTTTTAACCTAATGATTGAAGGGAAGGTGACAGTGACCACGAGCTGATCACCTTCACCATCTGCCGTAAAGCTGGCAAGTCAGTCAGCAATACAGAAGTCCTCGACTTCAGGAAAGCTGACTTTGACAAGCTAAGGAGGCTTGTCAGAGAGGCCCTAAAAGGCCACAACCCAATGGAGAGGGGAGTTCAGGACGAGTGGTTGTTCCTCAAGGGAGCAATCCAGGATGCACAAGGAAAGTCCATCCTGTCTCGAAGGAAAGGCAGCAAAAGGGCACAGCAGCCCCCTTGGCTCTCCAGGGAACTGGCGGACCTCCTACGTCTTAAAAGGAAGACCTACAAAGGGTGGAGGACTGGAACCGCCACCAAGGGGGAATACTCTCCTCTGGTCTGCAGGGAATGAACCAGGAAAGCCAAAGCTTTGATGGAACTCCAGCTAGCTACAAGCATCAAGGAGAATAAAAAGTCCTTTTTCAGATATGTGGGGAGCCGGAGGAAAAGCAAGGGCAACATTGGACCCCTGCTAAACCAGATGGGACAACTGAACCAGATGGGGCAACTGACAACCGACGGCCAGGAAAAAGCAAATTTTCTACATGGGTACTTTGCATCAGTTTTTCATCAGTCCCATGGGGCGCCCATGCCCACTGTAGGTCAGGGAGGTCTGGGTGAAGGAGATTCCCCGCCCTCCATCGAAGCTGACCTCGTGAAGGAACACCTTGACAGGTTGGATACCTTCAAGTCAGCCTGCCCGGATGGGTTACACCCCAGGGTACTCAAGGAACTGGCGAGCATCATAGCCCAGCCCCAGCACAGATCTTCGAGAGCTCCTGGTGCTCTGGTGAAGTGCCCGAAGACTGGAAGAAGGCCAATGTGGTGCTTATCTTCAAGAAAGGGAGGAAAGCAGATCCGGCAAACTACAGGCCCATCAGCCTGACTTCTACCCTGGGGAAGGTCTTGGAAAAGATTATCAAAGAGGCCATCCTTAATGGGCTAGCTGAAGGCAACATCCTGAGGGATAGCCAGCATGGGTTTGTTGCGGGTAGGTCTTGCCTGACCAATCTCATTTCCTTTTATGACCAGGTGACCTATCACCTGGACAAGGGGGAAGAGATGGACGTTGTATATCTTGACTTTAAAAAAGCCTTCGATCTGGTATCCCATGATCACCTCTTGGCTAAACTGGCTAACTGCGGCCCTAACCTTACCACGGTCTGCTGCCTGGGGAATTGGCTCCGTGGTCGGACCCAGAGGGTGGTGGTCAACAGGAACCAGTTGCTGTGGTGTGCTGTGACCCGTGTGGCGGGCCAGTAGAGGATGCTCCTGCGTTGAGCCGCCCACCTCCCTGCTCCCGACCACCTTCCAGGCTCCGAGTGCCTCCCTGGGGTGCCTCCCGTCCGGCCGACCCCTTCCCTGGAGCACACCCGCTAGCCTGGGGTTCCCGCTGCCACCATCCCAGGCTCTGGACTCACTTCTGGCTCTGTGCACCTTGGAGAACACAGGCCTGATCGTCCAATGGGTGCTAGACCCAGTACAAGCACTTGGGGCACTTCCCCAAGTCAGGGGCTGATTAGGAAGCCTCCCTTAGTCCACCGACCTAAGGGGCCTCCTTGGCATAATTTAGACCCACCCCTCAATAAGTCTCCCACACCGGTC
>NW_005842197.1:121026-149805 GCF_000455745.1 Alligator sinensis
TACTGGCTACAAACCGTCCAATCTGCAAAGCATCCCTGGCTACCTGGGCCCGCGCGCAGGGCCGGGTCTTCCCCCCCCTGCCCAGGTGACCAGAGCATCGCCTCCCAGGCGCCAGGCTTTTGTCTGCAGACAAGGAGCGAGATCCCCGCTGTGAGGGATTCAACAGCAGCCTCCCAGGCTGGCTGAGACAGATCTCTGGAGAGGGGCACCGACGGTGGCATTTCTGCCACAACCCGTGGGGTCACTCAAGGCTCTGTCCTTGGGCCTATACTGTTTAACATCTTCATCGATGATGTAGACACTGGAGTCAGAAGCGGACTGGCCAAGTTTGCCGATGACACCAAACTCTGGGGTAAAGCATTCACACCTGAGGACAGGAGGGCGATCCAGGCTGACCTTGACAGGCTCCGGAAATGGGCGGATGAGAACCTGATGGTGTTTACCACTGAAAAATGCAAGGTTCTCCACCTTGGGAGGAGAAACCTGCAGCATGCTTATAGGCTCAGCAGTGCTATGCTGGCTAGTGCTACAGACGAAAGGGACTTGGGGGTCATGATTGACCACAGGATGAACATGAGCCTTCAATGTGATGCTGCAGTTAGTAAAGTGAGCCAAACGCTGGCTTGCATCCATAGATGCTTCTCAAGCAAATCCTGGGACGTCATTCTCCCTGGTTCTTGGCTTTGGTGAGGTGGCAGCTGGAGTACTGCGTCCAGTTTTGGGCTCCACAATTCAAAAAGGATGTGGAGAAGCCTGAGAGAGTGCAGAGGAGAGCCACGCGCATGATCAGAGGTCAGGGAAGCAGACCCTGTGATGAGAAGCTGAGAGCCCTGGGGCTCTTTAGCCTAGAAAAGCGCAGGCTCAGGAGTGATCTGGTGACCACCTATAAGTTTATAGAGGTGCTCACCAGGATCTGGGGGAATGTCTGTTCACCAGAGCGCCCCAAGGGATGACAAGATCAAACGGTCACAAACTCTGTCACGACCGATTCATAGATTCATAGATTCAGGCTGGACATAAGGAAGAACTTCTTTACTGTCTGAGCCCCCAAGGTCTGGAATAGACTGCTGCCAGAAGCAGTTCAAGCACCCACTTCGAATGCCTTCAAGACACATTTGGATGCTTATCTTGCTGGGATCCTATGATCCCTGCTGACTTCCTGCCCTTTGGGCAGGGGGCTGGACTCGATGATCCTCTGGGGTCCCTTCCAGCCCAAATGTCTGTGAACTCTATGAAACACTCTAGATCACTATTTGAAATCCCTGCAAATCATGATTTTACACCTCACAGTGTTAACATGGTGTGGCACCCCGCAGCACCCCTAAAAGGAGCTCAAGGCACCCGGGTTGAGAATTGCTGCACCAGTTACTGACTTGCAAGTGGGGGTAGACTAGTCATACATGCAACTTATGCGAAAGTCCTTGGTAACCTCCACCCTTCAGTCAGGCTACCTAATGTTTTTGCACCTTTTATGTTATCTTTGCATGTTATCTTTTACAAGCATGTCACATTTTTTGGAGTAGGGTGGAGGGATGTGGGGTATTCGTTGTTAGCTACTATATGTAGTGCTGGTTTTCTAAATGCTGTAACTGTGCGCTGGCTGAAGCCACCGCATTTGCTTTCTGCCTGGGCCCCTGCTCAGAACAACAAAGGTATCAGCCATGTATGCATGGTGCTCTCTACCCCCAGGACTAGTTTAAACTCCCCAGCACAGTGAAGCCACAAGATATATAAAACCTGCATTTAAGAAGACAAAACCCCCCTGCAAACCAACATGTTGTAAACTAGCTGACTAGCATGGTGAGTAATTGCCAAGCACAGCTGGAGAAGGGACCTGGGTCTGCGGCCTTAGATTATTTCTGTACTCTGAAGAAGTAAAGCACTTGTCAGCAGTTGAATGCATCTCAATGCACTTAGCACCCCTCTGAAACAGTGCAGGGAAGAAAGCAGAGCTAGTGGAAATGTGGTTTTAATACTGGTTTGAAGTTATTCCAACCACTGGTTGATCTTAACAGAGATGCGATCCTGCTGCCATCACTCCCATTTTCAGAACCAGGCAACTGCAGAGAAGCGTATGACCGAAACGCACGCATGTAATGGCTACACTTGTTCCTGCGCTAGCAGTAATTGCATCTGCAAATGACCAAATGCAACAGCTATCCCTTCATGGCACAGAGGAAGCTGTAGCGATGCAGCTTCAGCAATCCTACACGCAGCTGGCTCACGCATATCAGACAAGGTTCCTTGGGTGAATCTGGTATCTTTTATTAGACCAACCCAAATAGTTGGAAAATAATTATTAAGCAAGCTTCATGCATATCACACACTTCTGACTTTTTTAGGCACAAGCCACAGTTCAAAAAATGCCAGCTCTGAGCATGAGTGACTGATGCCTCCTGAATCTGGGGAGGCACCAGCAGAAGCCACCAATGGTGATTGCCCTGTCAGGGTGGGCACCAGCCCTGCCGACAGCATCGGTGTCAGCCATCAGGGGTGGCACTGGCCCCGTCAGGTCGGGGCATGTGCCCCCCCGAGGCACTCCCTACCAGTAACCTGTGGCTCTGAGCTTTCATTCATTTTTTTGACTGTAGAAAAAAATAAAACAGCAATTCTTCTGTTGCAAAGATCACAGACAGGCCACAACAGGACAGAATGCTGTTAATACTATGGACCTATTTGATTCCCCCTGAGTTTATCTTGTGAATTATAGAAAATGAGGGTTGGAAAGGACCTCACGAGGTCACATCTAGTCCAACCCTCTGCTCAAAGCAGGACCAGCTCCAACTATATCATCCCAGCCAAAGCTTCATCTAGCCAGGTCTTAAACACTTCCAAAGTTGGAAAGTCAATCACTTCTCCAGGTAACCTGTTCCAGTGCTTCACTGCCTTCCTAGTGAGAAAGTTTTTCCTAATATCCAACCTAAACCTCCCTTGCTGCAGCTTGAGCCCATTGCTCCTTCTGTCATCTGCCCCCACTGAGAACAGCCCAGCTCCATCCTCCTTGAAACCCCCCTGCAGAGAGGTGAAGGCTGCTATTCAATCCCCCTCAGTCTTCTCTTCTGCAGACTCAATCAGCCCATTTCCCTCAGCCTCTCCTCACCAGTCCTGTCCCCCAGCCCCACAACCACGTCCGTTGCCCTCCACTGGACTCTCTCCAGTGTGCCCACATCCTTTCTGTAGTGGGGGCCACAGCTGGACACAGGAATCATGCACTTGAAAATCACCAGTTTCAATGTTCCAGGGACGGTTGCCATAGAATCAACTGACAACAGACAGTCATCCTTGCTGACACATTTCCTATGAGAATACACCAGTATTCAAATCTCATTTCTTTTTCATCTGAACTAAGTGGTTTATTGGTGGTTTTATGAGTGTGTCTATATGAAGTCCGTTCCTTTCCTCCTGAGCCTGTAGGCCCCACTCAGATGATTAATGATCTTGCAGGGTTGGAAAACCAGCCCCAGGCTTCTTCTGGCCAGGGGGAAGTCAGCAATAGAAACTCATTGAAAGGCTCTGTCTTAGGAAGTGAGCTTTCTGGGTGAAGACAGGGTGGTGGCAGAGCATGGCAGGTTGGAGACCAGCTCCACTGCAAGCAGGACTCTAAGGGAGCTGTAGCAGGAGTGGGCGAATCGTGCCAGTGGACACAGCAGGGGCATAGCACAGGATTTCTGCAAAAGGGGACTGAATAAAAAAGGGAACCAAAGGGCTACTCGGAAGACCAGGTTCATAGAGGGGCAGGGGCCTGAAGAAGGCTATTGCAGCCTGTGGTCCAGGCTGAGGGATTAGGCCTAAGAAGAGAGTGTGTCTACACATGTACTTTAATGCGCATTAGCCTATTTACATTAAAGCATCACAAAAAAAAAACCTGCTCGTTATCTAATGCAAATTAAAATTGGCTAATGCACATTTTTCTAGTACTGTACTTTACAATGGAGGTACTAGATTTAATGCACATTACCTAAAGCTCCTTAATGAACATGTAGCTGCACCCAGTGTGCACGTCTACACAAGATGCTTACTGCGCATTAGCCTCATAACACTGTGCAGTAGCACATCACAGCACAAACCATACTAATAGCCTACTGCACAGTGTTATGAGGCTAATGCACAGTAAGCAGCAATATATAACCATGAGACGGCACTACTGCACAGTAACTCTAGGTACTGCGCATTTAGTTAGTACTTTATTAAGGAAGTACTAAACTAAATGTGCAGTATCTAGGGCACATTAATGAACATGTAGATGCACCCAGTGTATTCTAGCTGGGTTTTGGATGGAAGAGGAGGGGCTGCTATTCTTGAAAGCGGGAGAGTATACACAGGTATGGGCGCAGCCTAACTGCCGCTAGCCATAAGGAGCTCTTGCCAACTCACCAAATGCAAAAACCTACCAACACATCACCCCAGCTGCCCTTGTTAACACCCCCACAACATAATTATCTGAACCCACAGATCTTCCAAAGCATGAGATACATCTCACCCAACGAACCACATGCACTCATGGAAACTGCGTGGGCGAATCCAAACCGCCGCGATGCTCCAGAACGAACTCCCACGGAAAAAGGAACGTGCTTTCTCTTGCCCACTTTTCCACTATCATTATGTGACACTAACTGGGTGTCGTATGTAGTCTCTCTCATGCACAGATCTAATAATAGGAAAGGATTTTCTTACGGTGCTGGGAGAGGTGAGGGTTTTTGTAGGTGAGATCTTGAATTGAATCAGCGACATAGCTTTTCTCACTTTAATCCAGCCATCGAATGCAAGGTATAGTTCTGGGTGACTTAGGCTGTGGCTCCAGGCATCAATGCAAATGAAGATCCCACCCTTGCTGCCAAAAATGTTATGTCTTGTGGCCCCACAGTTGTGGGGCCATTAGACTGGCCCAGGACGGAGACAGCACTAGCGGCTTACATGGCTGGTACTGTTATCGGTCTGAGCAGGAACCCGCCCTGAAAGCAAGCACGGTGCCTCGAGCGGGCGCACAGAGCTACTGCCTTTGCCAAAACAGTGCTATGTGTAACGACTGACGAAGAACAACACACGGCAAGGACAGGAACTACCTCCGCCATGTGCAGAACAACAGGGAATGAGAGGAGCTGAGGAGAGGAGGAAGAAAGATGATTGCTCCAGTGGCAGTTTGGATGAAAAGGACCAAAGTCCCCTAGTAGGAGAACAACTTTCACAAAACAACCACGGTGGCTGCCCTCCTAGACCCCGTCCTCAGACGCAGCCCACACCGTGCCTTGGTGAGATGGGCCCTGGAACAGGACTTCACAACTGAGCCCCCCAAATCATGGACTCAGCTGGCATTCATATGATGTCTCCTTGTAACTTATCTCTCGCCTCTTCCTCTGCAAATGTCACAGGTTTGATGGCCCACTTCACTTAAAGTCATTAACCAAATGAAGTTAATTACAGTGGCTCTTCTGATTTGTCTTTAGCTTGGGCTCTGTGCCTGCTTCTTTTCCAGACCTGAGGAAGGGCACTTGAAATCAACAGTTTGTCTCCTGACCTTCCCAGCGACACCATTTGGTCTGACAAAAGATGGGACCTCTCCTCGCTAATCTTCCCATCCCACCACTGGGGCAGTTTGGGAATGGCAGACATTCGGCCGCATGGCTGCGATGGCAGAGGAGGCCCTGTCAAAATGCCAGACCTTAGCTAGAAAGTCTGAATGTCACTCGTGTCCCCTCCATACCTCTAATAGAGGCACAAATCAGTGAGGCACCCCAGGCAGAAGGCCTGAGGAGCCTTTTCTCCCTCTTGGACTCTGAGGACAAAGTTAAGATTGACTTTGTTTCTCCTAAGACTGCCTAAGCCACTGCATCTGAGCGCACCATTTCTTTTCTGCCAGCCTTGGTTCGAGACCCCCCTTCCTTTAGCCATGGGGCCAAATGGTTACTGGAAGCCAACAGAGATAGTGCTTGTAGCACCTGCACCTGAAGCACCGTTGTTTCTTACCTCCAGGTCATGGCATGGCTGGTGCTACCACACACCTAAAGAGGTTTGGTGTATTGCAGCATTGAATCACAGCACCTCCAGCACCCTTATCCATTGCTCGGGTTCTGATGAGCAAGTGCGGGTAGCGGATGGACCAAGATGGCAACGGGAAACTATGTGCTTGGGCAATTGTGCAGCTCCAAGCACACAAGGCACGGCGTAGCTGCAAGCAGCAGCACTGAATACACCCAAGACAAAGCTACAGCCGAATACACCACGCCCAAGACAAAGCTACAGGCTGTTGCAGTCCAAACTGAGCCCCTTTCTTATTGCAGAGCTCCATGTATGAAATAGGTGAAAGATCTGAAAATCACTATTTCCCTTGTGGAAGTGTTGTAGGGTCCCAGCTTGATCTCTGAATGGAGCCAGGCTGTTTGTCCTTCGTTATTAAATGTCGACAAAACAGGAATTCCATTTCTGCCGGGTGCTGGGGACTCTCCGGGCTAAGTTCATTAGCGATGTAAGTTGTGGTAGTGCCGATTAGTCAGAATATAAATGCCGGTGTCATCAGGATGGAGTTCACCCCTTGTGCAAATGGAGATGAACTCCCCAAGCCTCAGAGAGGGGGTGGGGGTGGGGGTGACATCCCCAGCAGAAAGGGGAAAGGTGTAAGGTCTGCAGTGCTGTAAACCCTGGAAGTAACTGGAAGGATGTAATGAGAAAATGGTTGTTTCAGCATTTATTCCCATCACACCTGCACTGCAAGAGAAGCCCCTGAAGCCCCCAGTGGCCGTGCATGGCCCCTCACAACCCCTCCCTCGCACCCCGGCTGGAGGAAAGAGCTCGTCAACTATGCCGTCTCAGCACAGAAAACACGTTTGGGTAGGGCGAATTCAGCACCTTTTAACATGCATAATAGTGAGGCACCTGTGGAGAATGCTGAATCCCTTATCCATGGCTCAATGGTATTGTATTTGCCAGATGCAGTGAAATAACAGCCATATTTTTCTTGTCTTGAATAAGATCTTTATTTGCTTGTGAAGCATGCTAAAAGCACTACAGCACGCACAGAACTGTTTTTAAAGTTCAGAATGAAATGAACGGTCTCTCTGAAATAAATGCAGGGTTGAAAACAGAGATGCCCCCACCCTTTGCTCTGCCCCTAAGTGTGTAAAACCCTGAGCCCGCTGAAGTCAGCGTGAGTTTTGGTATCAAATGCAAGGAAGCTCTGGAGACCACCCAGCATCTCTGCAGCCTCCCTGGTGTGACTCTGCCCCGTTGCTGCATTACAGCCAAAGGTCCACGTTGCTGGAATACCTCGATTTCATCTCTTGGGGCACATGGCAATGAAAGCAAATATCATCCTTTTGTCTCCACTCCTCTCCCATCCCATCTGTGAGCATGGAGGTGCTGTAATAATTCCCTAGTTTTCATGTCTTCCTACAAAGCTGAAGACTTCCACTACATATCAGTCTCAAAGACCTGCCAATCTAATGGTTGCACTTGACAGAGTGAGGCTATGCCATACTACAGGGTAAAGGAGGACAGGAGCAACCAACATCCGATAGACTTAATTATACAGTTGGGGGCTTGTGTCTTCACTCGGGAAAAGGTGTGTTCATCCCTCGTGTTATCCAACCAGCCTGAGACCACGTCCAAGTGAAGACAAGGCTGTAGTTTGAACTGAAGTGAACAACTCCAGGCAAACACTTCACCTCAACCTGCAAACCAGTCTGAGAGCTACAGACTCTGTTATCCATACTAGGACTTTGCCTCATTGTGTGTTAACTAGTATGAACGAAGGCAGCACAATTTCCCCCCCCCCCCCATAGAAAATGCACCCAAGCAATTCAAACGATGCATATGGGCCTAGGTAGGGTAGAGGGGTTGATCGTTGCAAAGTTATACAACAGAAGCAAGTCTTCAGGAGGGACGGGTGTGGATGGAGGCTGCAACGACAGATTTACAAAGCTCATTGTAACTGTAAAAATGCAGAAGAAACAGAGAGACCAGGGGAGGCAGGAAATGAAGGAAGTTATTGTGCCAGGCTAGGAGGAAATGAAACTGCTTTAAAAAAAATTTTCTCTGTTGCTTGGAAATGAGGAGCGAGATATTCACCCTCTCAGTCCCCAGCCCTTGCCATCGGAAATGACAGCTATAAAACTGGGCTGGGGGTGACATCTTGATACGCTGTTCTACTTGCAACCAGTGTTTCCTGCTTGCAGTCACTTGCTGGGTGGCACCTCATTTAGGGCTTGTCTTTAGTAGAGAATTTACTTGCTAAAAATTCCTGTGTTGCATCTAGCTGGAGTCTCTGTTACACCAGAAAAAAAACCCTTTTTGCTCAAGTGTAGTTGTATTTTTAATTTCAATGGAGAAGCCCATTACAAGGAACATAAGCTACCGGTCCAGTTAGCACAACTCAGCCAGTAATGCAATTCCTCTGTTAGCTCTGGTAGTATCCTCAGGTGGCTGCTCTGAACCCAGCTGGGCTAACAAGAGACATGTTAATAGAGTACAGATCATTGGAATTAAATCTGGGATAAAGACATAGCCTATGAGTGGCCCCTGCTACCTTTCCAGACACAAATGGTCCTCCCACAGGTGTGAATGAGCCAGGACATGAGCACATCTGGAGCACAATGACTGAGAGACAAAGTGCCCCTTCTTCACCCTCCCCTCAAGAGCACAAAGGAAGAGAGAGAGAATAGAGAAGTGTTTCTTTGGTTTACAAATGAACCATACATGCAGCCACATCCTGTCCCTGCAGCTGCTCTCCCACAAAGCAAAACAGCGCTCGCAGCACCTTCATCACGTGATGTGCAAGTTACCTAATGCTGGGCCCAGTGAGGACAGCCCTCCCTGCAGAGCGCCCCAAACCAGGGGCCCCATCGCTTCTCTGAGCCAGCCAGGACTGGGGGAGCACTGGGTGAAGGGCACGCGGGAAAGCAAACCGCTGAGAAGTCAGGGGAGGGCTGAGCTACTGGAGACCAGGCAAGGGTTTTCCCGCTACAATTTGCCTACTGAAATATTAAGGCTAGAATTAGGGTTAAGATTAGTCGGGTTAAAACTAGGGTTAAAACTAGAGTTAGGTTTAAGATTAGTAGAGTTAAAACTAGGGTAAGGGTTAAGATTAGTAGGGTTAAGCTTGGGTTAAAACTAGGGTTAAGAATAGTAGGGTTAAAACTAGAGTTAGGCTTAAGATTAGTAGGGTTAAAACTAGGGTTAGGGTTAAGATTAATAGGGTTAAGAATAGTAGGGTTAAAACTAGAGTTAGGGTTAAGATTAGTAAGGTTAAAACTAGGGTTAAACTAGAGTTAGGGTTAATTTTAGGGTTTCTAAGAATTAGGGTTACTACAGCTGCAACTGCTCTGAGGACCTGCCCCTGACTGAGAAGAGGCATCAACCCAGACCCTCCCTGCTCCTGCCCCGCCATGCTGAGAGGACTGAGCTCCAAACTGCCCAGCGCCCGTTATAGAAAGAATGAGAAGCCCACCCACCACCCCAGTATGTGGGATGCTTCCCAAAGTCCTCCGGGGCCCGATTCCCTGCAGCAGACCCACATGCTATCCGAAGGGAGAGCCCTCATGCACTCTCCCATTGCACCACAGGGCTGTCCTTGGCCCCTTGCAATGCTGCCATGGGGTTTGGGGTCCCCCACCCCACTGAGCAAATAGATGCACTGAGCAGGGGGCCCTTGGTGCGTGGAGCGAGGCTGGCCCCGTCTCCGACAGCCTCAGCGAAGCCATCTGCCTATGAAACCAGAGACGGGGCTCCCTGTCTAGGAATCGCCCTTCAGTCCTGCCCGGAGTCACCCTGCCACCTCGCAGCCCCCCAAAACAGACCGCATGGGACAGCCTTTATCATTGGGATACCGATAGCACCAGGGCCAGTGTAGCGAGGCCATTGCCCTCTGTAAGTGAGTCGGGGAGACCCACGGTACCAGGGTCGCTGAGAAGAGCTGTCTAGTGAGCTGTCGGTTCGGTTTCAGACAGCTCTGGAGAAGAAAGGTCTGTCTTTATCCGCAGGGGAGCTATAGCCTGGAAAACAACAGCATCAGGTCCCTGCACACACTGCCCCGGGCTCTGGCCTCAACTAAAGGAAGGGCATTGAGTCCTCGCTGCACCATCACCCCTGAATGCCAACACATCTGAGACTGCAGCTGGATGACCTGCCAGGTGGGCATCTGCCTGCGATGAATCGGCCTGTGAATCACAGCTCACTTGGCCCGAAAGGTCACAACTGGGTCTTCACCCAGGCTGAACGGAGTCCAATCTCCCAAACCAGCATCTGTTAATTGAGGGGTGCTTTTCCACGAACTCAGTCCAAAGCCAGCTCTGCCGAGGGGCAGCAACATGCAACAAGCTACCGTTTGTCATGAACAGTATTGAGATGAGTTAGAGACGGAGCTGATACAGAAAAGCTCTGGCAGACAAGATGTGTCACGGCCTTTATGGAAACAAACCACAAATAAAAGACTGGAACTTGAGCTGCTTCCACTTTGCTGATGTGCAGATACCCGCTCGGTTCCTTAATTTCTGCTGGCAGATGTCTGCAGCTCACCCACCTGCTCTCAATGCACAGCACAGGCCGATACAGACCCTCTTCCCGTCCCATTTCACACCCACAGTTCCCTGCTCTATCAAGGGAACAATAAAAGCCACCCCTTGATGCAAAAGAAGGGCTTCTGCAGCCACAAGAGATAAGCATCACAGAGCACATGACAAGCCTGTTATTGTTATGGGAAGACCTCTCTACACCACATTTTCCAGCAGAGAGAATGACTCATAGGTTAGGCACGCTACCCCTGGCAGCGAGCCGTCTTCACCGATTCTTCCTGCATTGCTCTGCATGGGACGCTGCCAGCCCAACAGAAAGCTGTGGTGCAAAGGTGCATTGGCTACAAGAAGTCCCGCTCGGCCACGTGCACCACACCCTCCCGTGAGCAAGCGAGAAGGGAGCAATGGGCTCTGCACAGCCGGTGCGTCCCAGCTCTAGGCTCTCCAGGACAGTTGATGCATCTCTGAACGAGAAGTGGCTGGCGGGATCCTCGTTCAGAGACACAGAAACCGACTGAACCTGCCCCAAGGGCAGGACTCAAACTTCTTCCCCCGTCGGCTGCTCTAAAGCCACGTGCACGGCTTGCTCGCTCCATTTCAGGGGTGGATTCTGCCCTGCTTGCAGCTCCCGGGAAAGCCCAGAAGCACGCATGGCCCTGGCTGTCCTGTGGCTCCTGCTGCCTCCCCCCGACGCCTTGCCTGGCGCCTGAGCCCCCCAGGCTCTGGCATGGCCACGGAGTGCAGCCCTCTCCTGGGACCAGCTCCTGGGCGAGCAGCAACCCCGAGTCAGGTCCTACCTGGACTCTTGCCTCCTTCCACTTTGCTGGAACTGGACAGTGCGGGATCCTGCACACACAGGAGGGATGGAAGAGCCAGGAGCATGGCCAGAGCTGGCCCCCACAGGGCCATGGCCGTGCGCAGCCCCAGGGGTGACCTCCGCCTCGCGCCGAGCCCTTCTCAGCACTTCTGCGGGAGCTCGGCAGGAGTGAGAAATGAGCAGAGGGAGGAAGCAGACGCTCAGCGCTGCATGTGGTGCAAGAGGCTTCCTCATTGGAGATGGAAACCCCTGGCAGCGTCAGAGCCGCTCTTGTTCCTCTCTCGGGTGCACCGGGTGGCTTCACGCCTCTTTTGTAACTTCACTGCTCTGTGCTGACTTCTGAGACACACTCGCAGACTTCACAGGCAGTAACTGCTGATCACGGTATCGCTAGTCATTGGGTCGGGCTGTTTGCCCTCGACCTAGGTACCAAGGCATCTGCTCAAGTGAAAGTGTGCAGCTGGACCTGCTGTTATGCTGCCAGCAATGGACCACAGTTTAGCAAATGTGTAGGTTTCTGGGCCACGGTACAGCTTGAGCCCTGGACTCAAGAGTAGATGACCTGTCCCAAAGGCCAGGTCATGTGAGAACCCTGTCCATGAGATGGTTGAAGCTCGGTGCTTTGAATCCTGTTGTGTTTTGGAAAGCTTTATGGCACCGCTGCTCAAATACCAAATCCCCGCAGAGTCAAGAGGGACTTGCAGAGGAAACCTCAGTGCCTCACAGCTCGCAGACACAGAATCACAGACAAGGAGGGTTGAAGGGACCTCAGGAGGTCACATCTAGTCCAACCCCTGCTCCAAGCAGGACCAGCCCCAAATGCATCATCCCAGCCAAGGCTTTGTCTACCCGGGACTTCAAAACCTCCAAGGATGGAGAGTCCCCCACCTCTCTGGGGAGCCTGTTCCAGTGTTTCACCACCCTCCTGGTGAGAAGTGTTTCTTATCATTTAACCTCAACTTCCCTTGCTGCAGCTTGAGCCCATTGCTCCTTGTCCTGCCATCTGCCCCCACTGAGACCAGCCCAGCTCCATCCTCTTTGCACCCCCCTGCAGGGAGGTGAAGGCTGCTATTCAATCCCCCTCGGTCTTCTCTTCTTCAGACTAAACCAGCCCAGTTCCCTCAGCCTCTCCTCACCAGTCCTGTCCCCCAGCCCCACAACCATCTTCATTGCCCTTCACTGGACTCTCTCCAATGTGTCCACATCCTTTCTGTAGTGGGGGCCCACACCTGGACACCGGACTCCAGATGTGGCCTCCCCAGTGCTGAATAGAGGGGAAGAATCACTGCCCTAGACCTACTAGCAATGCTCCTACCAGTGCAGCCCAGGACGCTGGTAGCCTTCTTGGCACCAAGGGCACACTGCTGGCTCCTGTCCAGCTTCTTGTCCCCTGTCCCCCCAGGTCCTTTTCTGCAGAGAGCCTGCTCATCCAGGTGGTCCCCATCCTGTACCAGTGCATGGGATTGATCCATCCTAAGTGCAGGACTTTGCATTTGTCCTTGTTAACCCTATGAGATTCCTTTGGGCCCAATGCTCTAATTTGTCAAGGTCAACATAAACTCTACCTATTTACAGCGCCAGCTTGATGGGTGGGAGATCCAACCTGTTAAATCCCTTACACCTGGAGTAGATGATGTCCTAGTTACCCAGGACTTTGGCTGTCGTGGTTCCCCTGCTTGACCCATAGCAGGTTCAGGTGTTAGGTCTGTGTTGTGTCAGGGTGAGGGTAGTCTTATACGGAGTTTAGATTATGGCTATATAGGATGATTTGGACTGGGCTGATCCTGCCTCAGGCAGCACTTGCACTAGATGTGACCACTGGGGCTCCTTTCCTGCCTTACTTGTTTCTGAGTCAGAAACAAATGAGGCCAGTTAGAAAAAGTTGAAGCCTGAGCAGAAGTTGACACATACTGAGGAAGGGCACAGGGGTCATTAGATGTCACTGAGTATCTTCTGAGAGCAGATGATCGGGGGCAGAAGAAAACAGGCAAGCGTTGTGGGGAGCAAGAGCCTTTGGGATGCAGCTCTGCTCATCCACAGTGATTTCGAAGGGGGAGAAAGGGCATTGAAAACTGACACGCACCAAAAGCAGATGTGAGCAGCAGCAAAGAGCCATTGCAGAACGAGGGGAACAGAGGGATCCTTCCAAGAAGCATCAGCGAAGAAGAGAGGGACACAGAGTTACCCCGTCTCATCCCAGTGGAGTCTGGCGACTAGAAAGCCTAGCTTATGGCATCCACGGAGTAACTCCTACTGCAGCTGCCACCAACGCCGCCTCCTCTGAGCAGCCTGTGCAATCGCTCGCTCGCTCATCCAGCTGAAGCCCAGAGCAGGGAGGAAGTACATCTATTTACTGTTTGGAGAACTAAAATCCCTTCCCAGCCTCCCCAGCAGGCTCCATAGCTTGTGATCTGCTGCTTCTTTTTTTGTGCTTTTAACCACAGGCCCAGGATTCCCTGCCATGTATTTCAGCTGCATCAGCAGTTGCACACAGCTGTACATTTGCTGCCGTGCACACCCACCACTAATGTCCTCACAGCTCAGAAGCCCCCAGGGAGATCCATTTTCCAGCCTTTACCCCTAGAATAAGGTTTCCACCTTATTCTAGGAGTAAAAAATAAGGTCTCTTCCCCAAAACGCTGTGAACTGAGGATGCTAAACTGAAAACAAGTATTTTGGTAGATGCTGCCACAATGCTTTGTAGGAGCTAGAGCTACTCGGTGCTCCAGTCTGGACCAGGCTCCCTCGTCAGGCTTCATCTTCCATAATGAACTGTAATCTCTGTTCCTGGGAGGGCCCGCATGGAAATCCCTGCAGACAGAATCTGTAATTAGCCCAGCCCACAGAAATCAGGAACCTGCATTGCAAGTCCAGGGTAACAGCCTGGCAGCTTATATAGAAATCTTTCCTATCCCTCAGAAAGAGTTTGGTTTTTCAGCCTAAAATTTTATACATTTTTTTTCCAGTTAAAATCCTGACTTTTCCTGGAAGGCATGAAAAATGGGGGAAAATATGTTAAAAACCCGGCCAACATTCTGCATAGGAATTTCTCTACCAGCCCAACCTGCTGCACCCTATCTTTGCCTTTGGTTTTGCTAAAACTGCAGACAAAAGGGGGTTTTCTTGCTCAGGACTGGAACTAGTCCCTGCAGGCTGCGGCAGCACACGGGAGGTACACGGCTATAATTAGTGCAGGCTGCAGTGAGAGAGATACAGATATGTGTATGCTGAGCACAGCAGGGAGTGGCTCTCCTCCTACAAATAGCTGCTTTTTTATAGTTTGTTCCAGTTCTTCGACTGATCCTAAACTACAAGGCTCCCTTCACCTGATGCTGAAGCAGCTGTCTTTGGGATGAAACAGCAGCAGCAAGCAGCACTGCAGACAAGCAAGGAAGGGCAAGAGTGCACTTCAGTAATTCCCACCACCTGGAAGGTGAGGCTATTCTGGCGGTCCACCGTCCAGTGCGGATAACCTCAGTGACCTGTCCATTCAGAGAGGGGATGGTGGACTCTCAGGAGAAGTAATGGAAGCAGCATTTTTCCACGTACGTCATCTGATCGGTCGGCTTCAGAAATGGCATCACGTCCCATGACTGAATGGAGCTCTGGTGCCCATTTCACAGGTGCCCGGAGCAGATACCCTTATTCAGCGATGCTGCCAGGATTGCTCCTGCCTCCCTGTGAGATCGGTCCACCTTAGCTATGTTATAGCCCATCTGCACATGGTTATTTGGAAGGCCATTGAGAAGTCACTGTGACCTCCATCTGCCTCACTGTGGAAATAAAGAGGTGAGGAAACAACCTTATGGCTTTTGTCTCTTGGTGATTACTGTGGCAGGACAGTAGGGGATGCTACTAGGCTGAGCCACCTGCCTCACTGTGCCCAACCAAAACCAGGCTTGGGGTGTCTCCCCTGGGGCTCCTACATCCAGCCAACCCCCTTCCTGGAGCACACCCGCAAGCCTGGGGTAATTGCTGTCACCACCCGGGCTCTGGAGTCTGTCGAGGCTCGGTGCAACCCAAGGTACACAGACCCTGAAAACCTTGGGGGTGCTTAGCCCACCATGGTATTTTGGAGTGCTCCTTTTAGCCTGATGCATTCAAAAGTAGCCTCCTGTACTGGAGGAAAGTAAAACGTGATGCCCACCCTAGCTAGCTGAGCAAAGGGAGCTAAAAAGGCTTGTCTCACCCTTCTCCTCTCAGAGATTCACAGCCAGGCATGCTGTAACAGATAGCTTTTATTGATCCAAGAGGGAGAGAATGGGGAAGAGGTACAGGACAGAGAAATATTACAAGAAAAATGCCTTCAGCAAAACAGAATAAATTGAGCCTTTCAAATACAGGCATGTGGCCCTTTTAACACATGGCTGAAAACTTAGTTCTAAGCTAGTAGCCAAATTCCAGATTTCTACTTACAAATCTTCCTAATAGTTTGTCTCTCATGGAGGCACATCCTTCTGTGTCTCTGTTCCCAAAGATAACTGACTTCCCCTTCCCAACATGCCTGCTCCAGGACAAAGGGAAGAACGAGCTCCCCCTCCCTTAGGAATTTTTACAGCCCAGTCCCCTAGGCGACCAGACTTGGTTGCCTAGGTGACCACGTAGCTGAATCAGAAAGGGGGTTGCGGCCTGGGCTGTTTCAGAACAGGGATACAGGGAGAGGAGGGGTTTTTTCCACAACTACAAGCCAGCGTTTTTTCCAGAACTACAAACCAGGGCATGTCTCACACCTAGAATACAAAGGAATGCTTCCCATCCTAGAGATTTTAGGAAACATTTGGGGTAGGAGATTTGCTGGTTTAAGAAAACTCTGTGCCCATATTCATCAAGAACTTGGGCTGAGTCCTTAAGGATACCTTGTTTGGATGGAATCCAGATGCAGGGGGTAAGGGAGGTCTGCAATCAGGCTTGGAGCTCCCTACCTTCACTGGACAGGGTTTCACAAGGGCGAGCCCAGCTCCTGGGTACAGTCTAACCCAGCAATGAGATGCATTAAAGTAAACCCTTTCCCTTTCACTAGCCAGTTCTGCTGCAACAGCCCCGAGAGCAGGAGGACTCACAAAGAGGAACCACGCTGGGTTGGCTCCAGCCTGCAGAAACTAGCACTTGATCTGAACAGTGGCAACTTTTCAGTTCAGCTGTTTAGGGACAAATGGCAGCTTTGTGCTCAAGGTACCAGACTGGGTCTCGGGGCATTTGCATTTAATTCCTGACAATTCTAGAGACTCCCAGGGTGAATTAAAGCAAGACAAGCACTTTCTCTGACTGTGCAAAAGAGACCAGGAAACTTCCTTTCACTACCTTTCATTATTATTATTGCAGCTGACACCTGATAGGAGCAGCATGGCAATGCCTGCAGCTGTTATAGGGCCTGGGGTCTGAATTCACATGAGGGGAAATGCTCCCAAGGAAAATGGTGAATCTGTATGACTGGGTATCACATATTGATATCAGCTGTATTTATATCAGCATAATGCCACATAGTGGTGGCCTTGAATTCCTCCATGCTTGGTGCTGCACAAGCAGCAGCAGTAAAGAATCCCTACCCCAAAGAGTTCACATTTTACTTATAGGGCAAAAGATAATTGAGGGATATAGACAGACCAAAGAGAAGGAACAAGGGAAACACCTGGGCTAGGGACAGACATTACACATAAACCGGTTTAAGTGATCAGAAACTGGTTTAAACCTGTAACAGAACATACGTTCAGTGCCCATAAACCAGTTTCAAAATGGCTGAAACTGGTTTAAGATAAACCTGGATGGATGTAGTATCAGACTTAACTGATTTGGGTCAAAAAGGTTGATGCAATGTCTGCCCCAGACCCCTTCCTGGTTTAAGTTAAACCAGAGTCCCCCAGCACCCAAGATGATTTGCAGCTGGGCTGGGCTAGACTGTGCTGTCTGCTCCAATGAACAGGCTAGCCTGCCCCTCTGCTCCCTAGCCAGAGCTCCAGGGGAGACTGCAGGCACAGCAGGGTCTGCCTGGCTTCCCACGCTGCTCAAGCAGGGATTCCCCCCTCCCATCTCCCAAAGCACGGACCCCAGCGTCACGGACCCTAGGCATGTGGTATGCTAGCTAATGCTGAGAGGTGTCTGTGTCTCCAGTTTCACTGGGACAGGCAGACAGGACAGTCTCTGCTTAGGGCTTTTTGGAGCTAATCAACAGGGCAGCTGGTAATGTCCCTCCATTCCTTCCTTGCAACAACATGTTTTTGAACTAAGAAAAGCGGCTTGTTTGGCTGATGGGATGATAATACTGTGGGTTTTATCAGCCTCCCTGCTGGTTTCCATCCCTGTCAGGTTTGCAGACAGGAAGAGGGAGATTGAAAAGCTCAGTACCATCAACAGATGCATGCATTGCATATCCTTCCCCCTTTGCCTCAGAGTGCTAGCCCAGGGCTGGGGGCTGGCAACACTCCTAGCCCTTGAACAGATAGTGGGGAAAAGTCTGGGACAGTACAGGCCAGGGTGGGGGTTTATATCCCTGGAGCATCCTGCAGGGCCTGACCACATCACCCCTCAGCTCAGCACTATGGAAGGGAAGGGACAATGGCTCTAGTGCCCCCGGTTTCTAGCTTGAACCACTGCAGACATATTCCAACATTTCTGGAATGAAAAGGGAATGTCTATCCATGTCCAAATCAGTTCAAGCTTTGCAGGTTAGACTGACCTGCAAAGATTGAATCAATTAAGGCTCATGTTTTTTGAATGCATGTCTCTAACCCTGAAGGTGCCTGGCACTGGTCTCACTGCACCAGTAGCCTAACTGCTGTCAGATGTTTTTGTAGGCATCTCAGCAAGGGAGGGTTCCATGTAAGGATTTAAAGGAGAACCATGAGACAATGCTGCAAATGTTTTCAGGGAGTCCTTCCCAGGGCCAAGGGGTCATATGAGAGACAGCCCCCAGGTCTTGAGAACAGGGCTCAAACAGTCATCCACTCTCTGCTCTGGCTTCTCCTAGGATGTTAAGTTCAAGATCTCAGTCCTTATCACAGCAGCATACAATGGAGATTTCTACTACGAAGGAAAGGCTTTGCTGTGCCAGGGCAGGAGGGACTCAGTACCAAGCCGGGGAACAAACTGAGCTCAGGGCAGATACAGCTATTGATGCATACTGCTTACGTGCCAGGAACACTTCTGACTCGCCCCCACAGCACAGCACAGACATGTAAAAACCCCACCAAAATACACCACTCTCTCAATGGAAGAGGGTGAGAGAAGGAATGGGTCTGATGCAATGAACAGCCCAATGCAAAATGCGCCAGCAGGAGTCTGATACTTCAGCATCTAGGCCTGCCTCCTTCTCCTTTCTTTAAAGTCCTTCCCCGCCCCAACAAAAAACCTCTATTTGTAGAGAGAGAAGGAAGTTCCATTTGCAGAGATTTATCAGAAAAGTGCTGTGAGCAACAGGAAGGCGCAGGGCAGCATGCCAAGGCAAAGCACATCAAGTGTGCAGAAAGTAGATGCTGGAGAGCAATGTGAATGCCACTGTTCAGAGCTGGGGCAGCAGAAGCCACCAGGTTCAGATGCTTTTCTCAACCTGTAACCTCCCCCTGCTGAAGTGACAGCCCATCCCCTGGTCTGGAGGCCTGGTTTGTTTGGGTCTGTCAAAGCCAAGATTTCTCACATAATGAGGCTGTTCCCCCACCCAAGGCCTTTTACCAGGTGTCAGCCTCGTGCTTGAAGAGGAGAAAGGGAAGTTCTGTTGTGTGCTGAGATCCTGCTTGGCTTTCATTTGGGCACATCTACATGTACAGTTTAGTGCACATTAGCCTATTTTAATGCACGTTAAAGTGTCACTAAAAAACATGCTCTTTAGTTAAACTGCATTAAGACAGGCTAATGCAGGGGTGGGCAAAATGCGGCCCAGATGTGGCCTGCTAGGTCATTCTATCCGGCCCACAGGGTCCCTAAAAAATTTAGAAAATGAATATTAACCTGCCTTGGGCTGCCTGTCATGTGGCCCTCGATGGCTTGCTGAAACTCAGTAAGCAGCCCTCTGCCCAAAATAATTACCCGCCTCAGGCTAATGAACATTTTCCTAGTACCCCACAATGGAGGACTCCTATACATGTGCAGGGAGCCTGCTCCGAAGCGCTGGAAACCCAGCACATTGGGACACACTCAGTTAATCAAGTCTGCTGGAGCGTGGAAATTAATGCACTCCAGCAGACTCCAGCATCACATGTATCAGCGTCCCCGCACTGAAAAATGGTGGTGGGGTGCTTTGAACTAAAGCTCGTTCAACGAGATTTAGCTCAAAGCACCCTGCTGCCATTTTCCAGCATGGGGACGCTGATACACGTGACACTCGGGTGCTTTTAATTAGCACAGCTCACGAATTAAAGCACACCCCCCACGCTCCCTGGAGCACATGTAAAAATGCCCGGAGGTACTAGATTTAATGTGCATTAACTAAAGCATGTTAATGCACATGTAGATGCTCCCAGTTAGAATTAATAGCCAAGCCCCCTAGGGCACATATACACGTGCACTTTAGTGCACAGTAGCCTATTTTACTGCGCATTAAAGCGTCACATAAAAAAAGTGCAATTGCACTAATGCACAGTAAAATAGGCTGCTGTGTAATAAGTGTTACTTAAAAAACATGCACATTTGTTACTGGGCATTAAGGCAGCCTAATGCACATTTTTTTAGTATCTGACATTGGAGGTACCAAATTTAATGTGCATTAGAAAAAGAGTCTTAATGCACGTGTAGACATGCCTCTAGATGCAGCGTTGCATTCTGGGAACAAAGAATGTAGGCCAGGGCTACAGGGTGGGATCCTGTATGTCTTAGAAAGCCGTGAGCTGAGAGGCCCTGGAGGGGACGACGGAAGACAACATGACTTCTCAAGGCAATGCTCTGTCTAAAAAAACCAGTCTGCTGCTTAGATACGTACACACAAGACTAGCACGCAGAGGTAGGGCAGTGGTATTCTCTCTTTTGTAATACCATGACTCGAATATAGAATATCGCCTGAATGGTCACACTGGAAAAGGATGTTGACAAAGTGGAAGTAGGTCAGAAAACGGTTACTACAATTAGCCAATCTGAAAAATCTGCCTAATAGTGAAAGGCCTAGAGAGTTCACTCAGCTTGTTCAAGAGAAAGAGAGATGAACTGGTCACGGTCTGTTTTCTCTTAGCACCTGCATGGGGGAAATTTGCCAGAGAGCAAATCACACAGATCTTTAACATACCAGAAAATTACAGAAATCATAAAAATGTAGGGCTGGAAGGAGCTCCAGAGGTCACATCTAGTCCAAGCTCCTGCCTGAGGTGGGATTCAAACCATCCCATATAAATCCACTGTTTAATATCTTAGCAAAATTACAGTCAACCCTGACAAGTACAAGACATCACACCCGAACCTGCCACAGGTAAATCAGGGGACCCGCCGCAGCCAATGTCCTGCTTCTATAAAAGGTTGTTAAGAGACACTCAAGAAGCCGTGTCCCCTGCCACAGAGGAAAGCAAACCCCCCCAGTCCAGACCAGTCTGACCAGGGGGAGATAATCCTTCCTGCCCCCAATGCAGCATCAGTCAGAGCCTGAGCAGGGGGCAAGACCCTGTAACCAGGACCCTGCAGGTTTCAGTCCCACGACACGACAAAATCTAGTCACTGGGGAAAATAAACTTGGATATATTTAAATGATATCAATGTAATTTTGAAAAATGAGGGTAATTGATCCTTAGAGCCACCTACTCAGGGCTCTGGTGAATTCTTCCACTGGACGTCTTTAAATCGCCACTGGATGCTCCGTTCTGAAAATGCAAAGGAGCTGCAGCACAGTACAGGACCCTGCGTGATTTCATGGCCTAGGGCTAGGGCAGAGGTCCGGCTAAATGCTTCGAAGGCTCTTCTGGCCTAGAAATCCATGAATCGGTGCCCATGAGTTGCATAGCCCCTCCTTGGGTTTGCAAATTCCTGCTCCAAACAGCAGCAACTAAGGTGAGCCTGCCCCCAAGTCACACGCCTGACTTTTGCTGTCTATATTCACAGGGAAAAGCCCAGTCGTCCCCATCATCCTCCGTGGTGTGGGTGCGGGTGTCCTGTTGGATGCCCATGAGATGCTTCAGCACTGGCAGGAAAGGCTTTATCAGCTCACCCTAATGCTAGAACGGGGTCAGCTGCGTGGCATCCCCTCTGTGGGGACGGACGTCCAGCTGGGGTCCGAGACATCCCCTCTGCCAGGGATCTTTGCAAGCGAAGCAGGGCGGTGCTGTACTTGCAGTCGTGCTAGGCAAGACAACGAAGGGCTGGGGACCGCTGACAGCCAGAGGGCTACGGCAACCCTAGTTATTGAGCGTGCATCACCAGATCTCAATGACTGCATGTGCAATAATGCAAAGCTGTTTCCCACCAGTGCAGAATGACAGGGACAGGTCCTGTGGTCTTGGGGGCAGGCCTGTGCTGGGGGAAGGTGTACAGCCCTGCTGCGGGGCGGTTTCCCATGTCACAGAGCAGCGGCCGCAGGGTGGAAGCTGGCCTGCCTCCCTGGGCAGGGTGGTTAAGCAAGAGTTGGGCTGAGGGGAGCAGGAAACCATGACTCAATTTCCGGTAGCAGAGGAACGGCAGGTGCTGTCGCAGCTCTGGGAGGCAAAGGCAAGGGCTGCAGACAGCCAGCGAGCAGCTAGAGATGAGCGCAGTGAGCAGGTTTGGGCTAGGGACGAGCACAGGGCGCAGGGGCCCCTAAGCCTGTGCTACACTGAATGCAAAAACCTGCCAGGGCCTGAAAAGCAAGAGCTGAGTCCGTGGTCCCTGGCTGAGAGCTTGATGCTGGCCCTGGATTTGTGGGATAGAGAGGACCTGGGGGGACAGGGGACAAGAAGCGGGACGGGAGCCAGCAGTGTGCCCTTGGTGCCCAGAAGGCTACCGGCATCCCAGGCTGCATCGGCAGGAGCGTTGCCAGCAGATCAAGGGCAGTGATCCTTCCCCTCTATTCAGCATGGGGGAGGCCACATCTGGAGCCCTGTGTCCAGCTGTGGCCCCCACTACAGAAAGGATGTGAACACACTGGAGAGAGTCCAGTGGAGGGCAATGAAAATGGTTGTGGGGCTGGGGGACAGGACTGGTGAGGAGAGGCTGAGGGAAATGGGCTGACTGAGTCTGCAGAAGAGAAGACCGAGGGGGATTGAATAGCAGCTTCACCTCCCTGCAGGGGGGCTGCAAAGGGGACGAATCTGGGCTGCTCTCGGTGGTGGCAGATGACAGGACAAGGAGCAATGGGCTCAAGCTGCAGCAAGGAAAGTTGAGGTTGGATATGAAGAAAAAAACTCTCACAAAGAGGGTGGTGAAGCACAGGACCAGGCTCCCCAGAGAGATTGTGGCGTCTCTATCCTGTTAGACAAAGGCTTGTCTGGGATGATGTAGTTGGGGCTGGTCCTGCTTGGAGCAGGGAGTTGGACTAGATGCGACCTCCCGAGCTCCCTTCCACCCTCCTTGTCTGTGATTCTGTGATCATATGTGGACCAAGCCAGGAAGGATGATGCAAAGGGGGATATTATTGTGATTGCGACGGATGAAAGGTAATAAGCGCCTACAAACTTGGGATAAAACATTCTGAAAAGTGTTCCTCTTTACGTGCCTTTGGAAACGTTATCTGAAACCTGTAAGACTGGCCTCTGTCTCCTTTCTCACGTTTCAGAAGGCGGTGAGCCGTCAGTCACGTGAATACAACTGTTATGTACTCGGTCTCCAATCCCATCACATCCCACAGGCCAGTCATGGGTGAGATCAAGGCTAAGCCTGACCCTATACAATGTCTGGCCACATTTTACCCCTTTTTGTCATGCAGACTAAGAGACGAGGCACGTGGGAGACTTGGCCCCTATGCCTGTACATTACAAACAGCTCAATCGTGGGCTTGATCCAGTCGCCATTAAAATCATGGGAACAGCTTCTACTGGCCTTTGAAACCGGCTATTTCTGTTTAACTTTTTATGCTCACACCATCCACTTTTGCACTGGACTACAAGGTCCCCATTCATAGCATACAAACTAGAGGGTGTCACTTTTAATGGGGCGCCCTGTGGACATTCATGTTTTGTGAGCTTAATGTCCAAATAGCTCTAAAAATATTATTATAAGAACCGTACTTGTAAAGAAGGGTCCTATTTGTGTTTAACACTGCACACATCAACCTAAACTGCCTTTCTTTGTAGGTGTGAATCGGTCTGGAGAAGCCTGTGCTAGAACAAGCTAGGAGTCAAGGCATAGAGGAAAAAGCCATCAAGAATCAGGGTTGCTGGTTGTAGCCATGTTGGTCTAAGGACATAAGCGGACAAGGTTATTTTGGTAGGTGTGATATCTTTTATTAGACCAACTAAAAAGGAAAACCAAAGGTGACCCTCTGTTAGACTTGGTCCTGGCCAAAGGAGATGACCTGGTGACTCAGACATTGCCTAGGCCTGAAGAAGGGTATTTGTGCCCAAAAGCTTGCAAACAACAATTTTTTCGTCAAGAATCAGGGCAGTCATGAGTAGCCAAGACATCTAAAACATTTTCCAGGTCAGGGGGCTGCTTGCCCATGCCTGAAAGTTTCTCTGACACCTGCCCCAGCCATCCCAGCTGGTCCCGTGGCAGGTCTCGCACTCACGCCCCTTGCTTTTCTGATTGCAGGGGCTCCTTTCCTGGGACCCATCTGCTTTCAGTAGAGGCTAGTAAAGAGCCCAGGCGGGCACCGCTCACCTCTCCAGAGGTGCTGCCTGCCTTGGGGAGCTGGGGGACCCTGAGGTGTCACCAGAAGAGGCGAGGGGTGCTAAGCCCCCAAAGTGGGACAGGCTGGGCAGGGCAGAGCCCATTCACCCCCTTGCCTTCCCCGGTCAGGGCCACCCTGCTCTCAGCGCTGTGCACTCAGAGCAGCAGCAGCTCCAGGACGGCTGGGTTTATTACAGGGAGCAAAGGAAGCAAGCAAGCAAGCACAACTTAAGTCTTGCACCTGAAACCTCAGACCGTTCACAGTCTGTCAGCCACAAACCCACCCAGGGCGCTGGTGCCGAGGCCACACGGAGGGGAAGTACGACACCCCCCGGGGCTGCCAGCGACTCCAGCCAAAGCAGCACGTGCTGGGGAGGCCTGCCCCTGCCACTCGGGCACTGGGAGATCAGCTCTGCCATGTGCAGGGTTGCAGCTCTCTCTGGGGGTCACCGCTGCAAGGTGAGGACTGGCCTCTGCCCCATGACTTTGGTGTAACTTTGTCTTAACAACACATGCAGGACTGCAAACAGGCCTGCAGGGCAGGACAGTGGACACAGGATCTGGCCTGTCTGCCCTTTGCAATGAATCACAGAATAGCAGACCGTGAGGGTGGAAGGGAGCTCAGGAGGTCACATCCAGTCCAACCCCTGCTCCAAGCAGGACCAGCCCCAACTACAGCATCCCAGCCAGGACTTTGTCGACCCGGGTCTTCAACACCTCCAAGGATGGAGATGCCACCACCTCTCTGGGGAGCCTGGTCCAGTGCTTCACCACCCTCCTAATGAGACTTTTTCCTCCAACTATCCAACCTCAACTTCCCTTGCTGCAGCTTGAGCCCATTGCTCCTTGTCCTGCCATCTGCCCCCACTGAGAACAGCCCAGCTCCGTCCTCTTTGCACCCCCCTGCGGGGAGGTGAAGGCTGCTATTCAATCCCCCTCGGTCTTCTCTTCTGCAGATGCCACCAGCCCATCTCCCTCAGCCTCTCCTCACCAGTCCTGTGCCTCAGCCCCACAACCATTTCCATTGCCCTCCACTGGACTCTCTCCAATGTGTCCACATCCTTTCTGTAGTGGGGGGCCACAGCTGGATACAGGGCTCCAGATGTGGTCTCCCCAGTGCCAAATAGAGGGAAGAATCACTGCCCTCGATCTGGTGGCAGCGCTCCTCCTGATGCAGCCCAGGATGCCGGTAGCCTTCTTGACACCAAGGGCACACTGCTGTCTCATCTCCATCTTCTTGTCCCCTGTCCCCCAGGTCCTTTTCTGCAGAGCTGCCACTTAGCCAAGACACTCAGCAGGTAACGAGCTCTAGATGCCCAACCATGGCAGGGGAGAGCTGCAGGTGTCTGGACTTGGCCAAGAGATAAGTAAAAAGGGCGATCACAACAGAGAGAGAGGAGATGGCACAGGGCTGGGGGCATCTCAGCTGCAAATATAGGGGCTGCAAGACTCACCCTTTCGTAGTGACTTGGGGGGTGTCAGTGCACATAATCATCACTTGTTCTTGTCCGGGCGGTATTGCCAAACTGGCCGGTGGCTACACAGGCCCACTAGCTCCTGTCCTACGAGACAATCCATTTCTCAGGGCTTCGCCAGCGAACACGAATTTAAGTCGTTTTTTTCTGTATTGCACCCGGGTTCCAGGAGGCTGGTTGCTGGCAACGGCCTCCGAGAGCACCCGACCCATGCAGCCAGAACCTGAAGTGTCACAGGAGGCAGGAGGTCGGCCACGAACCCTCCCAAACCCCGCTGAGCACCTCAACAACAGCGTGACCCCAGAAGGGAGGGCAAGGCTTCAGGGGCCTGGTGCAGGATGGTCCTCAGGCTAGCAAGGCCATCACCTGATGCTGTGGCAGGGGCAGTGGGTATGTCCCCAGCCCATGAAGGAGCAAGTGCTCCCATGCCCCTTCCCCACCCACCCGTTCCAGCCCCCAAATCCCTAGGAAGCTGCTCCAGGAGCATCTCAAGGTCTCCAGACATCAGGTCTTGAATGTGGTCACAGGAGGATGCCCAAGATCGGGCTCGCTGGCACATTTCCAGGGGCCAACCTATGGTCCAGGTGATACAAGTGGCATAGACAGACTGCAGAAATCAGACAGCACAGCGACAGATAGGACAGGGAGCAGAAAGCAGAGCAGCAGAGCAGGCAGGGAGCAAAAAGCAGAGCAGTAGATCAGGAGGGGAACGCAGGGCAGGGAGCAGAGCAAGTGATCGGGCAGGAGGCTGGGGAAGGGGCTCGGAGTGGCACAGGGGAGGCCGTGGGGTTAACTCATGGGGCGCTGGAGGAAAGTTTGGCCCGCAGGTCCCTGATAGGATGCTGGAGGAGTCGTGTGCTGCCATCTACAGACCAGCGCTCCCCGGGGAAGCTTCTACACCCAGGCCCTGGGAGCCCAAATGAGTCTGGAGAAGAACATTTCAACTCCAAGTGCATTGAAATGCTGCGAGGGGGTCACTCCCCGGGGCACGAGCGGCTGTGCCCCGTCCTGTCCCAGGACTGCTGCAGTGGAGGATGCAGCAGACTAGGATGGAGGAGCAGGAGAAGAACAACTTGGTGAGCCCAGAACGGCACTTGCCCAGCTCAGCATGCCAGTCAAGCCTCAAACTGAGCCCCTGGGATAGCAGGCATTGCACCTGAGCCTGCCACAAGTATAGCAGGGGGACCACAGCGGCCAACATCCTGCTGCTGCAAAGGGGGTTAAAATACGCTCAAGAGACCCCAGGTAAAGATGGTGCCACTGCTGCGGAGGAAGACAAACCCCCCAGTCCGTACCCAAGATGTGTGCTTAGGTCCAGGGTAACTCCCTGCAGAGCGATGTTCACTCCACTTCCCCAAAACCTGGATAGGCCTTTGGTTTTGGAGACAACTGTTTAAAGCAACATCCCTGATGGTTGGGAGCTCCTCATGCAACATGCAAACGAGCAGGTGCACAAGTACATATGTCTGCTCTGTGCTGTCCCAAGCTGGATCAGATGGTAGCAGGCTTTTCTGGACCCCTATCATCCATGTTCCTAATCACAGGAAAAAGCACTTCATCACCTTTACAGAAGACCACCTGCATTAGGGTTACGTGAGTCACCACCACGGCAGCATGAGGACCATCTCGCAGGACTGAGCAAGCGGCACGTGTGTTTCATAATTCCAGCAGTGACAGGTTGAAGCCAATGAGATGCTGGTCATCGTTAGGAAGGGCATTATAAACAGAACTGAAACATCACTACAGAAACATAGGAAAATAGGGCCTGAAGGGAGTCCTGTCTAGCCCAAACCCCTGCTCCAGGCAGGATCATCCCTGTCTAAACCATCCTAGACCAGGGTGTAATCTGCTCTTAAAAGCTTCCGAAGATGAAGATTTCAGGCCCTCTCTGGGTAACTTGTTTCAAAGCTTACCCAGCCTCAGACTGAAAAAGTTCTTCCCAATATCCAGCCTGGCCTATTACAGGGAACAAGAAGCCAAATATGAGCCAACAGTGCGCCCTTGCTGCCAAAAAGGTGAACGGCATCCTGGGTGCATCGGTAGGAGCGGTGCCGGCAGATGGAGGGCAGTGATTCCTCCCCTCTATTCAGCACTGGGGAGGCCACATCTGGAGTCCTGTGTCCAGCTGTGGGCCCCCACTACAGAAAGGATGTGGACACGTTGGAGAGAGTCCAGTGGAGGGCAATGGAAATGGTTGTGGGGCTGGGAGACAGGACGGGTGAGGAGAGGAGGAGGGAAATGGGCTGATTGAGTTTGCAGAAGAGAAGACCGAGGGGGATTGAATAGCAGCCTTCAGCTCCCTGTAGTTGGGCTGCAAAGAGGATGTTCTCAGTGGGGACAGATGGAAGGACAAGGAGCAATGGGTTCAAGCTGCAACAAGGTAAGTCGAGGTTGGGTATCACGAAGAATTCTCTCACGAGGAGGACGGTGAAGCACTGGACCAGGCTCCCCAGAGAGGTGGTGCAGTCTCCATCCTTGGAGGTTTTGAAGACCCGGGTAGACAAAGCCCTGGCTGGGATGATGTATTTGGGGCTGGTCCTGCTTGGAGCAGGGGGTTAGACTAGATGTGACCTCCCGAGCTCCCTTCCAGCCCTTGCTGTCTATCATTCTGAATTTCCCTGATGCAATTTCCCCCTTGCCCTGTTCCCTTCAGTCACAGAAGTCTAGATCTCCACCTTCTTTATTACATCCCTTCAGGTATTTAAAGATGGTTATCAAATCCCTACCTCAGCCTTCTCTTCTTCGGACTGAATAATCCTCATTCTTCCAGCCTTTCCTCGTAAATCATCTTTCCCAGACCTCTCTTTATTTTGTTGCCCATATCCTTCCTGAAGCGCAGTGCCCCAAACTGGACACAGGACTCCAGGTGAGGCCTCCTTAATGCTGAACAGGGTGCAGGGATCACTTCCCTTGACTTGCTAGAAACAAGTCTTATTAATTGAATCTAGTATATGCCATCGGCCTTTTTTTCTTTTTTTTTTTGCAACTAAAGCACACAAACTGAAGTGCACACCATCTCAGGGAGCCACATTCCCCGAAGGCTGCAAAATGATGTTTTCACCAGGGTTAACATCCAAAGTATCTGAGCAAACGCAAGCTGTGTCTGCTGCCAACGCCTTTCCTGGAGGTCACCATTGCAACTGGCAATGAGCTGGTGTCTGCACTAGAGGAAGAGACACAGAAGTTATGACAGAGTCTCTTGATCCACAGCAACAGGAAAGCTCAGGCATATGTAAAGGACCTAAAATCTGGTGGCAAACATGCACCATGGCATTCC
>NW_005842197.1:149836-166678 GCF_000455745.1 Alligator sinensis
CAGGGGAAGATGCATCAGAAGTAAAGGGCTTCAGGCCCCGATTATACTAGGTCATCTCTGCAAGCTGTGCCAAACCTGATAATGTTCTAGCTGTGTTTCCTCCCTGTGTAAAGCCATATAAAAGACATTACATTATAAAAAATGTCCACCTTGGTCTATAATGCATAGCCACAATATCCAAAAAGTGTAATAAGAAATCCCTATTAGATTTATATAACTAAGGGGGGGAGGGGGGGAGCATGCTTCAGACAATAAGTGAACGCAGACACTTTACTGCCCATCACCAGAAGCAGATCAACAAGCCTCTAGTTTATTCCTTGGTTTATTAATAGTTTATTCCTTGGATAATTAAAAGCAGCAGGGGGTCATTTGACTTGAACCCCTACAAGAGGAGACTTGTTAGAAATCTTCCTAGAAAAACAGACCAGTACAAAGCAATGTCAATGCCACATGCAAAAAGAAAAGCAATAAAATAGCTATACACCTGGATCGCTATATACCTGGCACAACCCCAGGGCAGCCTGCGACAGCCTTTGGTGTGCAAAAGCAGGCTGAAACTATCGAAAGTTTTCTTTTTTTTTTTTCATTCTTTTTTTTTTTAAATACTCTTGTTTACCTTTTTGTTTCAATCAGCTTTTCACACCTCTAGTTAGTACTTCCTGGCCTTTCGGTTCTGGTTGAACAGATACGTAATTAGGGTGGGTGGTGAGGCTGCCTTTTGCTCACTGTAGTGTAAATGCTCACGCCCCACAAACAAGGAACTCCAGTTAGCACCACCACGTCTTCCAAAAGCCTTGCACTGGGAAGCATCAGACCTTGAAGCCGGCCATTTATGGCTGAGTTTTTCATATTGACCTTGCTCGTTTTGTGATTAAGCTATTTTTTAACTCTGTTTTTTATACCTTATAGAAATGAGACATTTTAAAAGCTGCTTCAAGGTTTTTATTCAAACATTAGCAGGTCTCTGCTAATTATTATCATTTCTGTTTCTATTATCTGCTAATTATTATCTCGGTTTTTATATGTATTACCTAAGTATTACCTCTACTAATTATTTCAGTTTTTATCTGTATTACCTCTGCTAATTATTATTTTGGTTTTTATCTATATTACCTAAGTATTACCTCTGAGAATTATCTTAGTTTGAATTTGTATTACCTCTGTTATTATTATCTGGATTTTATCTGTATTATCTAAGTATTATCTCTGCTAATTATTCTCTCTGTTTTCATTCAAATATTAGCAGGACATACCTTTTACTCCCATGGCCATAGCAAGGGTATTGACAGCAGACACCTGCACCTGTACTTACCTGAAATTAAAAAAACCAAGCCTTTCCCAGTCCAACTGGGTGCAGCTAGTTAAACCAATTTGTTCTGCACTTCATGGTAGAAATAGGGTTTATTTCTCTCAAAAACACCAATGGAAAAAAAAAGCAAGCAGGGCCTATGTCGCTCCAATTGCCATGTTATAAAATGCCATACGGCAGGCCCCTGCATTATTTTAAATATAAGGCCTTATTTCCAGCAGCATTTTTCTGCAGCTATTCCAGCAGTTTCTCTGTAAGAACAGACCTGTTTTCTGGAAGACACAAACCCAGTGTGCATCAAGGGGCTTCATCTTCCAGCCCTTGAAAGGATCAAAGCAGCCCCAGGCATCTATTTTGCTTCGGGCCCAGAGAGGCCGTGTAAGAGGAGGGCAGACAGCCCCGCAAGTCAGTCCCGATCATTACCGTGTCTGCAGCTATCAGGCATTTCATTATGCTGCACTTTCTGTGTCTGCTCCCGCCCCGTGGCTCTAATTGCCAAGTTGCAGAATGGTCTAGAACAGGGCTTTGATTGATTTTTAAATGCAAGGCTTTGTTCCCACCAGGGTTTTCTGCAAACATTTTCCCTTTTTTGCTCTATACAAGCAGCTCTTTCTTCACGGAGAGACAACATTGGAGGTCCACAAACGGTTTTATTTTAACAACCTTGAAATCAGTGAAATCAACCCCAAAAATCCAGTTTTGGGTAAAGTCACCACAGGGCTTGTAACAGACAGAGCTGGACCCCAAAACGGTCATTTCCAATTCACGCACAATTGATTCGCAGCTCCCCGGTTCTTGCTATATTATGCATACAATGTTTGTCTCACTGCAATCGAATTTCACCCTTTTCGATTTCTTTGGCAGAAATCCTAGGATATGATTTCTAATCCCGAGCAAGCAGTCCGTGTGGATCTTCAAGAGCAAATCCCCACCTGCTTTATCGTGTTCAAAATACACCATCAAGGGCTTTGGCACTTTGCACAGAGGATCAATGTGGCGCATCTACATGTGCACTTTAATGCGCATTAAAGTGTCATAAAAACAGTGCGCTTTCACTAATGCACATTAAAATAAGGTAATGCACCTTTTTCTAGTACCTCACCATGGAGGTACTACATTTTATACACATCAGTATGAGCACATTAATGAACGTGTAGACACGCAACTGGTACTAGATTTAACGTGCATTACCTAAACTGCATTAATCGCACATGTAGACGCAGAGTGTCGCTGGGTTAAGCAGAGACCGAGGCAGTGCAGCATATCCTAGTGCGGTGAGGTTCAACCTTTTTGGCTGGCGTACCACAGATTAGCCCTGCACCCTCCTTGGTGCCACTCCGATCCCCTTCCCCTACACAATCTGCTGCTCTGCTTTCTGCTCCCTACTAGTGCCCCTTGCCTGCTCTCCCACTCTGCTTTCTGCTCCCTGTCCCCTCCCAGGGCAATGTTGTTCATGCCTTGATGGCTCAGGACTCTCTGCTGATGTGAGATTGGATGAACGAATGAATCATTCAGCTTTAAACAGACAGACAGCAGCAACTGGGGGTGTAAGCATGTGTGGAGGGCACTGGAGAAGCTGGGAAGAGGCAGGTGAAATACTGGTGCTGTGACACGAGGGGCCAGGGGAGCAGCACGGAGGATACTTGAGCTACTGGCACAAGCTCAAGCAATTTGGATTAGGACCCAGGTGCAGGGGGATATGCTCTGCCCCTGAGGAGCAGGACGCACATGCCCCTGTCCTGATGTGACCCTGGGAGCTGGACTCAGTGCTCCCCGTGCGCAGCTGGGGGCTCAGAGCCTGCTTCTGCATCAGGCCCCTCCGGGGATAGAGCTGGTGTCCGGACACTGCCCTGCCTCCTCTCTGGTCCGCTGTGGTGAGACACGAGTGCTGAGCTGGGGCACTGCTGCACGTGCACAGCAACCCTCAATTCGGCACTTAGCAGCCTTTGCCCTCCTCAAAGCAGGAGGTGAAGGGATTTAGGGGCCTGGAGGGTTTTGCAGCCCTGGAGTGGTGACTGCGTTGCTTTCTGGGGGTGTAACACCAAGGCCAGACACTGTTCCAGCACCAGTCCCAGCAGCAGCCAAAATACTCCTCTTCTGACCAGTGATTCCCAGTTTATCCAGTAGTAGCCTTTCTGGTTACAGCATCCTAGAGGAATTCATGTCCCTCATGCTCTTGTCAGGGTCCCTGCTTCCCAAAACAGAGCCCGCAGCCTGTAAGCGTGTCTGCACTCGGTGTGCCAGCGGCGTGTCCAGCCCCGCACGTGGCCACGCCAATGCGGATCCATATCGTTGTGTGCCAGTGACACCAGTTATTCTATGCTCATTACTTACCACTCTCCCAGTGCTTGGGCCAGCTGCCAACATCATCCAGAAGGAGGGCACGTTTCCTGCCAGGTCACGGACAGGAGCGCTACGTGGTGGTGGCAAAGACATGATACTCGTGGGGCCCGTGGGAAACTCACCGGCTGGACATTGCATCCCGGGTCAGGATCACACGGACACTATCCTGCAAGGGAGGTTTCAGCAAGTTCAGTGCAATGCAAGGTCCTTCAGGCAGGATGCAGGGAGGTGAGATGCAGCGGGGCGGCTGCATCACGATCTGTCCTTGTCTCCTGAGCCAGAAATTGGAGAACCGCAAGCCCTGTTTTCTACAAAACCAGAGCGACTGGCCTTAATTACAGGCCGGCCTTTTAATTCCCTCTGGACCAAACCCTGCCCCTTGCCCATTTGAAAGGAGGTGACGCCCGGCAGCGGTCAGCCAGGGGCCTGCGGCTAACCAGAGAGGAGGCACGAGGGGTGGGCGACGTGGGTATCTGCTGCAGCCACGTGCCGGCTCTCCCTCTGGGCTGCCTGGCCTAAAACTCCTGCAATGTCCCACAGCTGTGCCTGTCCCCAGGACACCAGCTCATCCCTGCCAGGGCAGTCCCTGGGGACAGGCTGCTCCGGGTGACTCCTCCCCCGGTGTCCCCGGCTCCTGGGGACAGCCCTGCCCTGCAGCTCAAACGCAGCTGCTGCGAAGCCAGCGCTCGGCGTGGCTCCGACTCCTTCTCACTCCAGATTTTGAGACCCTTGAGCCATGGCCACGGCATTCGCTCCAAAAATCAGCCAGGTCCTGATGACACCGGACCCCCACCACATCCCTGGGTGAGTAAGGGGCACCAGGACAGCACCGCAGCAGGATGTACGTGGCTCGTGGCTTGTGGCAGAGGCTCTCAGCCTGGCACAGACCCTGTGGCCAAGGCATGGCCCCCCTAGTTGCTTCCTATGCATGTCCTGGCTTGTCCTGCCCCAGCGCTGTCGCTGCCGGCCGCATGACCCCCTGCACCGGCCAGGCTCCCATGCGCCCTGCTTTGTTTCTGTGGGGAGGGAGAGGTCCCCGGCTGCACTGTGGGGTGGGAACACGCAGCCGGGGTGCACCGTCCCTTGCATTTGGAGCAAGTCTCAGCAACGCTGTGTGCATCTGTGTACAGGTATCCATGACAACCACCCACACGCCCAGCTGCCCGCGGACACACGGGGAAGCCCAGAGACCAGGGATGGAGGCAAGGGGAAGGGCGTGAAGGTGGAAGGGAGCATGGGAAGGGGTAGCAGGGGGCAAAGCAATACAGGGAGTGCACACCAAATGGGCCCAGCCCCCTGCTCCAGGGGGGCAACTCGGGGTCCAGCCTGGCATGACTTTATCCTGCAGCAGCCTGACACAACTTGGGGTGCAGAAAGGGGAGCTCAGAGCTCCTCTCAGGGTCCCCCAGCCTGGCCGGGATGCAGGCAGCACCCCAAGGGGAGGTTGATCTGGGGAACTCCTTGCTGCAGCAGGGTGTTTGCTTTGCGCTGCTGATCCCTGGGGCGGGGCTGCATCCAGCCTGCCAAGAGAGGACTGGCGACATGGGAGGGCAGCACTTGGATGCACTGGGTCTGTCTGGGGCTTGGACACAGCTCAGCACCTTCCCCGTTGGGAAGCAGAGGTGCTGTGCGTGTAGCGAGCCTGACCCCGCCGGTGCTGTTTGCAGCTACGCTGGGTACTGCCCCCAGTACAAGTTCAGGCTGGGCCAGACATATGGGAAGCTGACCTCCCAGCTCCTCACCTGCCCCGAGGTTGCCCGCTCCCCACATCTGGTGCTGCAGCCGACCCAGGGCCCCTGCGGCGATGCTCAGCCCCCAGAGCAGGAGGAGAAACTGCTGGAGGTGCCAAGAGCCGGCTGGGGGGCCGGCGTCCTCCCAGTGAGCTGCAGCATGGTCCCGGGATACACAGGTAAGGGCATGGAGCAGGTCCTCCGGAGGGTCCCCCCAGCCCAGGGGTGCAGGGCAGGACTCAGCTAGGCCCCCTCCCTTGCCTTGCACCAGTGCACGGGGGGCTGCTGGGCTCAGAGAGGAGGGGTCACAGCCGAGCAAGCTGGGGTGGGATGTCCTGCCTGCTGTCACGGCAGCACGGTGACTCCATGTGTGATGCTGCCGCGATGGTGCAAGGAGCTGTACGTGGCCAGACCAGTGCCCGTGACCCGCGAGGGTATCCGGCAAGAGCGGTAAGAACGACGGGCACCTGCCCCTGCACCCCAAACTGCACCGGGACTAGCATCCTAGTCCCGTCTCAAGTCTCCCATGTAAACACCCCCCATGGGGCTGCCCCGTGGGGGTGCTTGGGGCTGCCCGGGGGCAGGGCAGTGGCAGGAGGGTCCACACACCCACCCCGCTGGCAGGAGCCCAGTCCGGCCACACCTGGACCTTTCACTCCTGCGGCCAGGCAGATGTAGCCGGCTTCCCCCTGCCTCCCCCACCTCACCCAGTCTGTCCCCATTGCACCTGGGGCTCAGGCTGCAATTCAGCCACGTCTTCTCTATGCGCCGGACATGTGGTGCCCAGGATTCATCCCCAGAGCCCAGCACTTCTTCGCCAAGACCTACCTGGAGATCTGCAAGGAAGCTAGGAGCGACTTCGCCCGGCAGCAGCGTAGATCCTGGGGTGGGCAGGAGCAGCCCAGGGCCTGCCAGCCCTGCCCGGACCCCGCACAGGGGAGCAAGGTAAGGCTCACTGCAGAGCCTGCACCTGCTGCTTCCAGGGGAGCCCTCTCCTGCTCTGCCCTTGCCCATCAGCTGGCCAGGAGCAGGGCTGGACGAGCCCTGAGGGTCTCCAGAGGCCTGGGATGAAGTCCCTACCCGTTAGCCAAGGCGGCAGGGGGCTGGCTGTTTGCACCGATGCCTGCCCCAGTAAGGGGGTCCCGGGACGGTGTCTATGCCCCCACCCAGCGGGTTCCCCCATGCCGGCCTGCCCAGGAGGCTGCCCTCCCTCGCCCCATGGCTCTCACAACCCCTCTCCCGCCAGGAGCCCGCGGCTGGGATCCCCGGCTCCAATCACCGCCTGCTCCCCGCGGTCATGGGCACGGCCCCGCTCCCAGCAGCCGCGGCCCCGCATGGCTCGCCCTATTCCATGGAAGACGACGACCCCCACAAATACTTCATCTCAGGTGAGACCCCGGGCGATGCAGCCTTGTCCCCACTCAGGCATGGAAAGGGAAACCAGACGTGATGGGGGGCAGCCCCTACCCATCGCCCTGGTGCTCTGTGCAGGCTTCACCGGCTTCGTGCCCCGCGCCCGCTTCCTGATCGGGGCCGGCTTCCCCATCACCACCCACCGTGCCCTGCTGGAGTTCGCCCGGATGTCCCGCAAGGACGGCAGCAAGCCCAGAGCCGCGGGCGCCGGCAGCCTCCTCCCACCGCTGGGACGCACCTACCCCGCAGCCGGGGGGCTGCTGCCCAACTACACCGGGTACATCCCAGGTGAGCGCCTGGCTGCATGGGGAAGGGACCCGCCGGGACCCATCCCTCGCCTGCAGTGGGCTCCGACAGGGTTCAGCTTGGCTGGGTTGTTCCCACAGATCCTGGAGCTAAGCAACCTGGGACTCGCCATTGCAAGCGTTTCCTCGTGCAACCCCATGCTTAGCTTGACAAGCCCCATGCAAAGAGGCTGCAGCCTGGGGAAGGGGCAGAGCAACCCCGCGGTCTTGCAACCAAGGGGTTTGAGCCCAGCTGTGACCCTGGGGACAGTCCCGTGCCATAGGCTCCAGGCATCTGCTTCATCTCCCCCTCGGGCACAGCTCACGGCTCCTTCCTCTGGTCCCCAGGTTACAAGTTCCAGTTTGGCCGCACCTACGGCCACCTCACCCACGATGCCCTGCACCTCAGCCTCCCGGAGAAGCAGCAGCTGGAGTAGCCTCCCCGGCAGAGCACGGTGCTGAGCCTGGCCCACACATGCTGGGGAATAAAGGCCCACATGTTGCCCTCCGTGATCTGCAGGGTTCACACGCACACGGGCATCCACTCCCGGAGACCAGGCTGGTCCCGTGCACGGCGGGTGGGGGCTGTATCCCTGCAGCCTGCTGGTGCTGGCCAGGGCACAGCCAGGGCCATGGGAGCCTTGGCACGTCCCAGCTGCAGCCTTTCTCCAGCCGTCCCCAGGGCTGAAGGGCTGCGGCGGGGGCCTGGATCTCAGCAAAGCCCCTCCCCTGGCCTGTCCGGCCACGGCACCCCCAGCCTGGCTGCTGCTGGGGGTGGACCAGAGCCCCCGGGATGGGGTGGGAATCACGAGCTGGCGGCCAGCGGAGAGCCTGGTCAGCATCTTTTTTATTAATATGCATCATAAATAAAGAAATAAATAAAGGCGAGACATCTCGTGGTCCTACCGGGGAAGTACAAAGTAGCTATGGTGCGACGTCCGCGGCAGCCATGTACAAGCAGGAGGCAGCCGTGCGGCCCCCCCCCACCCACCCCGCTCCCAGCACCAAATACTGGCACGGCTTTGCCTAATACTGCCCCTGCCCATCCATGCCCCCCTACTCCTCACGCCAGGAGCTGCCCCCATCACTCCCTCCTCCCTTGCCCAGCCCCCTCCCCATCAGCACCTGCTCCCTCCCCCAACCCAGGCCCCAGCTGCCCCCCAGCTGCTCATGCCTGCTCCCTCTCCCCAGCCAGCCGCATCCCCTGGCTCCTTGCAACACCAAAAACCACCCCCACGGCCACTCAGGGCTGGTCACAGCCCCACCAAGATCCCCCCCCGCCCCCCGATGCTTGTCCCCACCTGCCTTCACCCATTGTAACCTCCCCTCCTGCCCCCGGTGGTGCCCAGCCACGTGGCGTGGACAGCTGGTGTGGTCCCACACGTGGTGCTGGGTTCACGTGGCAGCACACATGGATGCTGTGCAGCCAGGGAGGCCGTGGGGCTGCCCGTGGAGACCCTTGGTGCAGAATGCCCCAAACTGTGCCGGGCAGGGCCATGCCACGCTGTGGCATGGGGCTGAGATAGGCAAAGCCCCGCTGAAGGCAGCCAGGACCCCGCTATGAAGCTTCCGGGGTTCCTGCTACATCCGAGTCCACGGTCCAGGGGTGCTGGAGACGGCGTGGGGTGGAGGGGCACGGGCCGTCCCAGGGGCTGCATGCACGGTGGGGCCCAGCCACGTGCCCAGCTGGCACCAAGCCCCACGGGGCAGGAGGGGAAGGGACCCTTGGAGGCAGGGATGGGGCGGGGGATACAGGGCTAGCGGCAGCATGGCCTGCCCCAGCCCGGCAGGAGCCGGGGGCGCGGTGCCCGGCGCCCCCGCAGCATCAATAGTCCTCATCTTCTGGGTGGGTGACGTACATGATGGGCACCAGGCCGGTGTCAGCGCCCAGGCCGCAGCGCAGCCAGTCCCCGTCCACCTTGGCGAGGACCCGCAGCAGGTCGCCCTTGTTGAAGCTCAGCTGCCCGGCCTCGGTGGCGATGTGGTGGCACAGGGCTTTCACCTCACTGCGGGGAGACAAGAGGCCAGGGCTGGTCACGGCTCCCCACACTCATCTTCCAGCCCTGCGGTGCTGACCCCGGCAGCAGTGGAGCCCCCAGGACAGGGAGAGACTGCTCCCGAGCTGTGAAACCTGCCCGAGGGTGCAGCTGCCCACCCCAGAGCACAGACGGGATGGGGGCATCGTGCCCAGCCCCAGGACCCCATGCCATGCCCATGCCACTCACCAGGACAGCTCTGGGGACAGACCACGGGCCGGCAGCTGCTTGGGCTCCACGTCGGGCGTTGGGACCTGCCCAGGGTCGGGGGCCGCATCTCTCCACATGCTGGCCCCCACCGTCTGCACCACCCGCTGCAGCACGGACCGGTCCAGGCTCAGCCAGCCAGAGGGAAGCCTGCCAAGGGATGGCAGAGTCAGCGTCTCCACCCTGACCGAGCCCACGGGCCACATGGGCAGGGACTGCTGCACCCGGGGCTGCGGTCACCTCTGGGGAGGAGGATGGGAGGGACATCTCTGGGAGGGGGCAGGTGGGGAGGGGAGGGACAGGAGTTGTGCTATAGTGGTGCTTCAGACCTGCAAGGTCCCCCCTGCTTTCCCAGGGGCAAGGTCGGGGGTGATGCCTAGGGCTGTCAGGGAGACAGTGTCGTGATGCTCAGAGCTCGGACAGCGGGTTTGCCTGGGGCTGATCTTGCCTAAGGCAGGGCTTGGACTGGATACAACTCCGCAGGTCCCTGCCACCCCACAGCTCTAGGACTTGGATACCTGTTGGGCTGCTTGGACTCCTTCTGCGCCTTCCTGGCCCCAAAGAGGTGCCCCCACTTCACAGGCAGGCTGCTGTCTGGAGGACTGGGCCCCTCGGAGGGGGCTGCCCCTGGCCCCGGGGCTGCCGTGACTTACTTCTCCTTCTTCTCCTTCTCCTTGCTACACTTCAGCTCCGAGAGCACCGAGTCCGGGGGGCTGCCCATCCAGAAAGGGCGGCTCCGCTCCCGAGCCTCCTCCGGGGGCTGCAGGGTGGCGTTGGGACGCCTCTCCAGAGGGGCCTCGGCCAGGGGACAGGCCTCGGCACCCTCCACCACACCCTCACGGGGTGGTGGGGCCCGGCGGGGAGCAGACCCCGGCCCCTTCCTCCTCCTCTCGCAGCGGAGGAACTTGGAGCCTTCGGCCGAGCCCTCGATGTAGACCTGGGAGCTCTGCATGAGCTGGTACCACCAGCCGGCTTGCTTGTCCTTCCTGCTCTCGCCCGCATTCTCCACCGCCTTCCTCCTCTCTTCCTCTGGTTCCCGCTCCTCACAAGGGGCCCCCACGCCCGTGGCCCGCTCCCCGCTGCCTCTCGGCTCCAGGGGCAGCCGGGCAGGGGCAGCCCTCCAGCCGTCAGAGTCGTCACCAGCCCGGGAGCGCATGAGCTGCAGGGTGGAGTGAGCAGACAGCACCAGGTCCTGCTTGACCCGCAGCAGCTCCTTCTGCTGCTGCTGCTCCTTGCCCATCTGCAGCAGGCGGTGCTCGAAGAGCAGGTCCAGGCTGAAGGGCAGCAGGGACAGCGGCTGCAGCAGCAGCAGCAGCTCCTCAAACAGCGGCTGGCACACACCGTGCGAAAGGCACAGGAAGCCGGTCGGCTGGTAGTGCGCCAGGATGATGTCTGCAGGGGAGACAGCTGTCAGGCTCTCCACCCTGTTCCTGGGAGCCAGCGTGGCCTGGGACACAGGAGCCCAGACCCACAGCCAATGGGCCATGGTGCATCTCCTTGCACCCCAAAACCACCTCTCTGTGCCAACTCCGGGAGCCAGGGGCACAAGGCATCAGCCTGAGTGGTGCGATAGCTCCCCACCGGTCTCCACGATACCCATTCAGCACATGGATGCACTGGATTTATCCCCATGCTGAGCCATCATGCATCCTCCCAGCACCGGGAGCTCGGCAGGCAGGACCCAGCAGCCTAGCCCAGGGGAGGTGAACCATGCCCCCTTCATGGAGATCTGGGGCGGAGGGGTGCATTTGAGGCACAGCCCAGCCCTGCTGCACCCCACTGGCTTCCCAGCTCTTGGGGTGCAATGGTGTCTCCGCTCTCGCTTCAGAGCCAGGAATCCAAGGCTGGGCTTGGGGGGCTGACGGCCGGCAGGAGACGGGCCTTGCATGGTGCTGTGGGGTGGCAGGGTCCCCTACGATGCTCTGCTGCTGGCCAGCTGGACCATCAACCAGGAAACAGTCTGGGGATCTGGGGGCCTCTGCAAAGGCCTCTGCTGGACCCCGGCTGAGCACCGACACTCGTGTCTGGCAAAGGCTCAGGAGGGCCAGGCGAGGCCAGCCTGGGAGCCTGACAGGGAGGGAGACCAGGGCGGGGGGAGGTTGTCCGCTGGCTGCCCCTGCCCACTTACCCTCGTGGTTATACAGGTGGTTGAACCAGAACTCCAGGGACCGGATGCTGCAGGGGAGGAAACACAAGATCCTTGATGCAATCCTTGCAAGCCCCACATGGAAGCACACGCCTCAATGCCAGCATACATGTGCACACATGCACACATGTATATGCATGCAAAGATACACACGTACGTACACATGTGCACACAAATCCACATATCCATGTGTGCACGTATACCCATATGCACACACACCCACACAGCCATGTGCACACACGCGCATGTGCACGCACCCAAGTGCACTCATGCACACACACCCATGTGCACATATGCACAGACATGCACAGATGCACACGTGTGCACACACATGTACACCTTCACACACACACACACGTGTGCACAGATGCATACACGCACAGGCATGCATGCACTCAGTGTAGCAGTGGTGCAAAGCCCGGCTAGCCCTGCTGAGCCCTGGCCGGACAGCCCGGCAGGGTGGAGAGGTTTTAACGCCCCAATTTCCCCCCTGGTCCTCTTCCCCACTGCATCGGCTCTGGGAGCAGAGCCCTCTCCCCTGTTCCCTGCCCAGTGTCTGAAGCCCCCTCGCCCATCCCAAGCACGGTGCCAAGGCAGCTGGCAGAGGGGCAGGAAACCCCCAGCCCCAGAGCGGAGCCGGTGCCTGCAGCCCGCTTACTTGAGGAGTCCGAAGATGAAGGCGTTGAAGCGCATGGAGTGGCTGGTGAGCTCGGTGTGCTGGCTGACCTTGCTGACCAGGCTGTGCAGGAGCTTGGTGGAGGGGCCTGCAGAGATGGGAGCTGTCTGGGCCAGGGGTCTGCACGGGGCCGGGGACAGGACCCCCGGCAGCCCCAGCCCAGCAGGGGATGTGTTCGACATTGCTCATGCCAACCCCAACGCTCAGGACAGGGCTGGGCACCAGGACCCTCGAGACAATGCCACCACCCAGGATTTGCTGTGACCGTGAGCCAGCCCCTCCCCAGCCCGGCTGCAGGGAGCCTTGGCAGGGACGATTATAACGGACCTGGGGGAGCGACGCATCTCCGGGCCCCATCATCCATGGAGCACTTGGCACCCCAGCAGGAGGGTGACGGGCCCCAGGACGGTACAGGTCTGAGGGCTCCCGGCCCCGCGGCATCAGCACCCCCCTGCCCCAGCGGTACCTAGCTGGGTGGAGGCCTCCACCACGCTCCAAGGGATGTTCCTCCGCTGACCCACGATCATGTCCAGGACGTAGGCCTTGAGCCCATCGCTCAGCACGTCCCAGATGGCCGGGCACAGGTACTTCAGGATCAGGTGCCCCACATTGGGGCTCACCGAGCTGTTCCCCAACTTGGCCTGGCAGCAAAAGCAAGCGAGGGTGAGCACAAGCAAGCTCTGGCTCCTCCCAGGCCCCTGGCTCTCCTTCCCCATCTGTGGCCCCAAGCACCGAGAGCCGCCTGAATATGGGCATGGGGGCAGGTGGGAGAGGGGAGCAGGGGATGCTGGGGAGGTGAACCATTTCCCCAACACAGCTGCAGCTGGATGGTGATGTCCCTGTTGTGTCAGGGGGCAGCAGACCCCCGGGACTGCCCAGGCCATCTTTGGCCCCCAGCAGTTGCCACTGGCAGGGATGCACCTGACTGCAGGGCTGGGGTCAAGAAGAGCCCGTGGCATGTCCCCTCGTGCTACAAGCACAGGGCTGGGAGCCGCACGGGTCTGTCCATCCCCGCACTGCAGAACAGCTCCCCCGGGCACCGTCGGGGGGCCCAGGCTGGCTGCCTGTCCGTCTGCCTTGCAGCCCCCTCACCTGTCTGGCTCCCCATGTCGGGGAGAGGAGCCCCTTGCTTCCTCCGGACTCCCCACTGTCTCGCGATGCCCTGTCTGAGCACCGAGCAGGAGGAGCACGGGGGCTAAGGCCCAGACCAGGAGCCAGGGTCTCTGGGGTCTCTGGCCCATCTGCTCCAAGCACGAGTGATTGCAGGGTCCCAGAAATGCAAGGGAATCCTGCTAAAAGGAGGCTGCATGCACCAGAGGGGCAGCTGTGCTGCAGTCACCCCAGGACGGGGTCTAACCCTTGAAGGAACCCAGCAGGGGCGGCCCCACAAAGCGCCAGGGATAGTGAACCCCCCCGGGAGCCCCGCAGCCATCAGCACACACTTGCTCCATTCATCACTGGCCGGCCGCCCATGGGCATATTTGCAATAATGGGGCAGCACTGCCCATGCGGGAAGTACCGAATGCAGCACCTGGGATGGGGCACGGCACTCAGTCAGTGGCAAAGGAGGGAGCCGTGCCCCTTTCGAGACTTTCCCCCTGCAAAAGGGGACTGCATTTCCCAGCACACAGGGTGGGGATCCCCGATGGGGCTTGCACATCACTGCCACACCCCCTGGCTTGTACCCAGGAGGTCCCACATCCCGCCCCACCACATGGCCTGCCAGCACTGCAGACACATGGCATGGGGGTCTGCTCTTTGTGTCAGGGGGGGTTGAGCCTCTCCCAGAGGCATTGGGTACTGGCTGCGTTGGGGGACTGGGCTGTGCCAATGCTCCTGCCGGCACCGACCCCGCAGGGTCCTGGCTGGAGGGTCTTGCCCCTGCGCTCAGGCTCAGCCCCATTCTGCATTGGGGGCAGGAAGGGATTTCCCCCCCACTCACATTGGTCTGGATTGGGGCTTTTTTCCTGCCTCTGCAGTGGGGACACGGCCTCCACCTGGGGTCTCTGGAGCATCTATGCCCCCCTTTGCAGCAGCAGGACGTTGGTGGCCGCGGGCCACTGATTCCCCTGGGGCAGGCTCAGGGGTGATGCCTGGGGCTGTGCCAGGGTGATGTTCAGAGGTCGGAGACGGGGTTTGTCCGGGCTGGTTTGGACAGGACTGATCCCGTCTCAGGCAGGGGTTGGACGTCTCAGGCACAGGTCTAGGATTTCAAAGGGAGTTTGGCGAGGGCTGAAGACGGTGCCCCTCACACCAGAGCGAGGCCGGGCTCACGTCCCCACGGCCTTACCTTGACTCCCGGGTCCCTGCTGGTTCCGAAATGGGCCACGATCAGGTCGACGGCGGTGTTGATGGCCTTCACCAGACCTGCGGGACAGCCCAGGTCAGGGCAAGCCGGGCGCGGGGGCCAGGCCAGGCTGCCCAGGACAGGACCGGTGCTCCCGCTGGTCCCAACCCAGATACACGGGGAAGCCGGTGTCGGTGCATCCCGAGGGGACCAACGTATGCTCTGCCCTGTGCACAGAGCCAGCGCCCTGCTCCCATCCAACCTCCCTGCACCATGAGACCATGCCATGGACTGGACTATGCTGGGCATAGTGGGCTGCACAGGGGATATTGCTCCCATATGCAGTCTAATGCCATGGCAAGTTGCGGGGGCAGAAAGGCAAGACACAGGGACCCCCCCCAAAGCCCACCCTGTCCCAGCCAGGCCGGCTCCTACCTTTCTTCTGCAGCAGATCGATGGAGATGGACTCGGTGTTGCCATCAGGGGACAGGCAGAACTCAGCCGGGGGCTTCTCCGCCAGCGAGAAGTAGTCGGGGAAGAAGTCGGTGTAGTTCAGCTGCAGCTGCTTCATGGACTGCCCTGTGGGGCCGGAGACAGGATGGCGGTCAGAGACCTGCCAGTGCGGCCTGGGTGGGGGTCTTAGTTTAACCTACCTCCCAGAAACCCCCCTGCAGCAGCCTGCCCCCTCGTCCTCCCCCAGGGCCGGCGCAGCCTCACAAGGACGCGCTGTGGGGGGCTGCACGTCTCCTGGGCTGCAGCAGAGGCCAACACCAGAGACAGCCTTGCGGGTGCAGCTCTCCAGGGCTTCTGGGACCCCACACAGGCCAGGGCCATGGGTCCCAAGCACAGCAGCAACCCACAGAAGCAGCCTGCAGCACGGCACCGCCGGCACCGGGAAGCCTGGCTGGCATGCATGCTCTCTGCTCCAAGGGAGCATGCGGCGCGAGTCTGCACCTCAGTGCATTCACCTGGTGCATTCCCCAGGGTCGGGGCATGCATGGGGGGAGCTGGAGGGGCTTGGGCATGCTTGCTCTACCTGCTTCTCCCCAGCTGGGTTGGGGGCTGCACAGCACAGGGTAGGGGGGCACTGTGCAGCCCAGTGAGGCGCTGCAGCACAGCCAGGTGCCCCGGGGGCTACAACCTCCCACCTCCAGCCTGCATCTGGCACAACAGGGACCTGTTGCCTCGAAGAGCCGCATGGGCAAGGCGGCGGCTGCACTCAGCTCCCATGGGCTTCTGGCAGGGGCTGGGCACTTTCCTTACAGCCATTTCAGCTGGGCCACAGGGGCTTATATAGGCTCTGAGCACCCAGTGCCATTCAGCGCCCCCGGTCCGACTCCCCCCCCCAGCATGAGTGCTGGCACACTCATCACAGCCCCGGCTCCTCCGCTGGGGCAGGCAGCGTGCCCCAGCCAGGCAGCGGTCCAGCCTGGCAGGTCAAGGGCCGCGACAGGGGCGCACCGTTGAGCCGGCAGTGCCCGTGGCTGGGGTTGAGGGTGCCAGAGAACTCCAAGCCGGGGATGCGCCGGGGCAGGCGAGGCTCCGAGACGCGGTCCAGGCCCAGGGGGTTCCTCCGCCTGTACTCCCGCCACTTCAGTGCTTGAGGGGACAGGTGGTTGGCTAGCGCCGCGCAAAGGGACCAGGCACCAGGGAGGGAGAGGGGAGAGACAGGAGGAGGTAGGACAGAGACAGAAAGAGAGACAGCAAGTTAGTGACGGGCCAGCAGTGTTTCCGAGGGGTTAGTGCATTTGCCGGAGGCTGCAGCCAGCAGCAGGGGCCTGAGGGGCCCTTCCTGGGAAGCCTCCCAGGCTGGGGGGACACAGCATGCGTACAAACGCAGGAGCCGGACTGGGTCAGACCTACGGCCAGCCCATCTCACCTGGTCTCTCGCCTCCGAGCCATGGCCGAGGGAGAGCACCGGAGCCATGGCAGAGGGAGAGCACCGACCCCGCCAGACCTCGAGCGTGACCCTCGCTCCCACAGCCTGGGCAGGGTCTGCTCCCAGCACCTGCGTGGCTGGGGGCAAAGACCTGCTTCGGCCATGCAGCCAGCAACACCGCTGGGGGGGGCACTGCCACCAGCCAGCCTGGCCTCCGGTGACGGCTCTAAGCCGGGTGCACGGCACGTACCATTAAGGGGCCGCCCTGCGAGGCTGCCCAGAGACCCCGAGCCGCCGGCCTCGATGCCATTCCTCCAGGACGGCTCTGTGGAGGCCCCGGGCCCGCCCCCAGCCAACACGGACCCACCGTGGAGGTGGTACTCGGACACCGGTGTGCCGCGCCCTGGCGGCCCTTCTGCCTTGGGCACCGGCTTGGGGCTCTCGCGGGGCGGCGTGGCCGGGCAGGGCGGTGGGGCCGTGGCTGCCGGGGAAGCCCGGGTGGGCAGCAGGCTGGCGGACAGCGGGCAGGACC
>NW_005842197.1:166929-186407 GCF_000455745.1 Alligator sinensis
GCGGGCCTTGGGCGGCTTGCTGAAGTGGTGCTGGAACACGAAGGGCTGGATGGGCAGCGTGGTGGGGCGCTGGTCCTTGCTGTAGCGCACCACGGGCTTGCTGTCCGCGCCACCGCCTGTGGGAGAGGGCCAGGGGCCCGAGCATCAGAGGCACGGCCAGCCCGCGACCCGGCTCGTACTAGTGTGGAAGGGGTTAATCTCCCCCTGATCCCGTGCAAAAAAGGGAGAGATGGTGCAAGAAAGGGAGAGATGGAAAGAGAAAACCAGGCAGAGCAAGTGGGGAGACGGCAAGGGATGGAGCTGTCCGCGCCACCGCCTGTGGGAGAGGGCCAGGGGCCCGAGCATCAGAGGCACGGCCAGCCCGCGACCCGGCTCGTACTAGTGTGGAAGGGGTTAATCTCCCCCTGATCCCGTGCAAAAAAGGGAGAGATGGTGCAAGAAAGGGAGAGATGGAAAGAGAAAACCAGGCAGAGCAAGTGGGGAGACGGCAAGGGATGGAGCTGGATGTGGATGCATGGGCCTGTCTGTCCTGTGGCTGGACACCTTCCCACGGGCAGATGGGGCAACAAGGCCAGGCTGGCGGTGCAAGGGACATGCTTGGGGCAGGGGCTGGGCTCCATCCAGCCCCAGCCACCGGATCCATCCCTAGGACACAGGCTGGTACAGGAGCGATGGGAGGACATTCTCGTCCAGGGAGCGAGGCCCTGCAGCCAGTCCTGCCAGGGAGACGTGGCACTAGGGATGCAGGGGAGCTCGTGGGAGCCCTGCAGAGGGGTGGGACAGTCGACTGCAGTGCACGGGGCTGCATGAGCTGGGCTGCGGTCTGCAAGAGTCAGTGCATCCTGGTGCAGGGACCATCATGTCTCCTTGCTGCACTGTGACACGGGATACCTAGGCCACGGGCCCCATCCCACGTCTGCCCAGCACAGGGCCAGCATCCCGGTGCCAAAAGCCCGGCAGGGGGTGGGCGCAGCTGGGGAGGGGGAAGCAATGCAGCTGGCCTGGCCTGGCCTGGCTAGACAAGGTTTACCATCCACCCCGAGATCCCCCGGGCTGCCCAAGAAGCTGGCGCTAAAGACTCACTCACCTGCCCCATGGCTGCCGGACAGCATGTCACCGGTGCTTGCGTCCTGGCCGGCACCGGCCACCAGGCCGTCCTCAAAGGCATGGTCCAGGCGGTAGCCCTCGCAGCTGCGGTGCATCCCGTGCATGAAGGGCAAGGGTGGAAGACTCTGGCTGCGCCGGGCTCTGTCCTCGGGGAAGGCCGGGCCGTCGCGCTGCGACTCGGGGATGGGGGAGAACTCCAGCGAGGAGTCGCCGCTGGTGCGAAGCGGCGGAGAAGCCCCGTTCTTCTTCCGGCCCTTGGCCAGCTCGGCAAAGGAGGTAACGCGCTTCGGCGGGGAGCTCTGCAGGGCCAGTGCAGGGCTCTCACTCAGCTTCACCGGGCAGCTCAGCATGCGCTCCAGAGAGCCCAGCCGGCTCGTGGGGCTCCGGTCCAGGCTCCGGTCGTAGCTCCGCGAGCGCTGCCGGCCGGCATTGAGGTTGGGGGGCGACACGTTGACATAGACTTGGCCCTCAATCACGTTGCCCTCCACCTCCCCTGCCGCCGCACCCTGCCCTCCCTCCTCCGGCTTCAGCTCCGGCCGCCGGAACAAGTAGTACTCGGTGGGCTGCGCCGGGCTGCCTTTGGTGTGGTCCTCGGAGCAGCTGGTGATGGACGAGCCAGCTGGGCTGGGCGAGGACTGGGAAGACAAGTCGCACGTGACCAGCTTGTAGTAGTTCTGGGTGGCCACGACGAGCCGGGCCTGGCTCTGGAAGCAGGAGGTGAGGTCGGAGCCGTCGGCCGCGCAGGGCTCGCAGGGCAGGTGGTAGGAGTTGCAGTTGGCATCCAGCACCGGGGAGGCGGCGTGGCGGCAGCCGCACGGCTTCCCCCCGCTGTCGGGGCCGTGAGACTCGCAGGACATCTTGGATTCGGTGGGCGAGGGCTGCAGGTCCAGGTAGAAGGCGCCCGTGTCCGAGTGGCTGCAGAAGGAGGAGTCGCAGGACAGCGGGGCCGAGTTGAGGTTGGAGCGCGAGTGCCCGCTCATCTTGTGATACAGGGTGCTGAAGTTGACCAGCACCCCGTCCGAGCTGTTGCAGGACGAGTCGCTGACGTAGCCCATCGGCTGGTCCGCCAGCTCCGACTGGCTCGAGGTGCTGTAGCACCGGCAGGCCTGCAGCTCCGCGCTGGAGCAGCTGCAGCTCCGGCTACGCGGCACGCCGGCGTTCCCGGCCGGCTCCTCGACGCCGCCGGGACCCCACTCGGCATCGCCGAGATCGAAGGAGAAGCCGGCGGGGCCCCCGCGCAGGCAGGGGCACTCGTCCAGCTCCATGCGCTCGGCAGCCATGCGACACCGGTTGGCGTTGTGCCTCTTTGGGGCGGTGTCACCCGCCAGCCTGTCCTCCTGCCCATCCACCACACCGGCGCGGCTGGCCGCTTGCCACGGCTTCACGATGGGCCCGGTGTCGTGCAGGTGGAAGGGCGGCTTGCCGGTCACCAGGGAGCTGTGCAAGTGGAAGGATTTCTGGCCCCCGTCATCACCAAAGAGGCCGCGGTCGTCGCCGTCGCACAGGAGGAAAGGGTTGTGCCGCTTTGGGGCAGCGAGGTCCCTGGCTTTGCCCTCCTGTCTCTCGGCGGCCTCGGCCGGCACCTCCGCGGCCTGGAGCAGGCTGCTGTAAACCAGGGAGTCGGCCTGAGAGAGGTCACGGTCCGACAAGGCCGTGGCCCGCGTGATGCCCAGCTCCGGCGGGCAGAAGGGGTTGGTCCGCTTGCCCCCGCTGCAGCACTGCCGGTCGGGGACCTGGCAATGCACCAGGGGGATGTGATGGACAATGAGCGTCTCGCCGGTCAGCTTGGGCGGGCTATCCATGGCGGCGCAGGGCAGCGGCCAGGCCGGCACTACCCATGGAGCGTGCGGGGCGTGCAGGCGGCACGGGGGGAGCACATCTCACAAGGGGGGGTTCCCGCACCTGCAAAGACACAAGACACAGCGGGTCAGGGTCACCTCTGGGGACAGGCCTCCAGCATTGCAGGTCCAGGAAGCTCTGATGCAGAGCCCGTGCCCCTCGCTCCCTGCTCCATAGCTACCAAGGCTCCTTTCTTCCAAGGATGTGTCCAATCCCTTAATGAGTTGGTCTAATAAAAGATATCACATCTACCCAAATAACCTTGTCTGCCTATGTCCTTAGACCAACCAAAACCCTGCAGATATCGTGAAACACACCCAGGTCCTGCAGCCTCCCCTCCGGGCTGCACCCAGCCCTTTGGCACCCACCACAAGCAGCCAGTGCTGGGCAGCCCGCTGCCAGCCTGGGTCATTTTCAAGCAGAAAGCCCCAAATCCTGTTTCTGAGTGACCGGAGAGCGAGCCAGGCTGGTCAGTAAAGGAAAGGAAAAAAGCAGAGAAAGCGGCATTGAGATCACAGTCAGCAGAGCACAAGGCCTGTACGGCTACTTGTCCGGAAAGACGGTGCCTTCAGTAATCCAAATACCACAGCTGCATCTTAAACCATCAGTAGCACTAGCAGTGACGGGTGTAACTGAGCGTGCTTTTTGCTAGAATTGATGCCTTTTTACAAAGATTCTTTAATTGTTTGTAAAAAAAAAACAAGACAGCCTTGTCAGAGAAATAAAGGACACAAGAAACAGGGCAGCGCAGAACAGCATCGCACAACAGGGAGAGGGAAGCAGATAAGAAACCCTCCCTTTTACTGCCCCATAAATCCCAACTAATTGACACCTTCCAAGTCTACCAGACGTCTGGGTCTGTCCTATCCCCAGCGTTTCAGTGCAACAAAACCAACCAGAGAACATGCATTATCATATTTAGACTGAGACAACTATAAATATAGGGTAGAGACTGGAGGGAAATCTGGAGAATTCAGCAAATTCACGATGACTTGCAGCCTCCCACAGCGTTTTCACAGCCAAGTTGAGGAAGTCCAGGTTGGATAATGAATTGTAAGGTGGATAGAAACTGGCTGGATCATCAAGCTCCACAGGTAGTGATCAATGGCTCAAGGTCTAATCGGCAACCGGTATCAAGTGGGGTCGGTTTTGTTCAATATCTTCATCAATGACCTGGAAGATGGGATGCGGCGCGCCCTCAGCAAGCTCACGGATGACACCAAGTTGGGGAGAGTAGTGGATGCACTGCAGGCTAGGGAAAGGATTCAGAGAGACTTTGAAAAGTTGGGAGGATTGGAAAAGAAATCTCTTGAGGTTCAACAGGGACCAGTGAAAGTCCTGCACTTAGGATGGAGCAACCCCATGCACCGGTGCAGGCTGGGGGTGACGGGCTGGGCAGCAGCTCTGCAGACAAGGACCTGGGGGGACAGGGGGCAAAAAGCTGAATAGGAGACAGCAGTGTGCCCTTGGTGCCAAGAAGGCTACCAGTATCCTGCATTTCACAGGCATTTGGTGCCCCCGACACAGGCATGCCATATAGTGCCCGTCAGCTGCCCGAACCCTCACTGCTTCCTCTCATCCTGGTGCTGCTGCACGGACCTGCCATCCTACCCCACGTGCCCAAAACGGCCTGGGCTCGGAGCACGGCACCCAGCAGCAAATTGCCCAGCCCCCAGGGGCTCACCTGAGCCAAGGCATCTCCATCCCCAGCAAACGCCCCTGGGGAGAGCATGGCTGGGGGTGCTTTCTCCCCCCAGCTCCCTGCGGGACACACTGCAGCCCAGGCCGAGTGCAGGGTGGGAGGCTGGATGGCAAAGCCGCTGGAGTGAGCAGAGGGCCAGTGCATCCCAGGGACATGTGTGGGGAAGTAGCACGGATGGGCAGCAGCCCTGTGCATCCTAAACATGCCAGTTAGGACCAGTGCACGGAGGGGGGGACGGCCCCAGACAGCCAGCAGCAGCCCTCAGCCACGTGCCCTCCGTGCACCGCACAGTCCAGCCTCCCCTCTGCCCTGCACCATCCCTGAGCTGGGCTGTCTCCCCTGGGGCTGGCAGGGAGCTCCAGAGGCCACAGCTAGCCCAACCCCGGCCTGAGGCAGGGTCAGCCCTGTGCAAACCCGCCCGGACAAACCCCGTGTCCGACCTCTGAGTGCAGGGGCAAGACCCTCCAGCCAGGACCCTGCGGGGTTGGTGCCAGAACAGCCCACTCCCATCCTCAGCCTGGGCTGCACCCAGTGCCTCTGGGGGAGGCTTTAAAAAAACAACCCACACCTGACACATGGCAGAAAAGGAGTCGGAGGAGGTGGGATTGCTTCCCTGGAGAGGTGCAGACAGACAGACAGGCAGACAGAGACTTGAGGAGGCAATGAGGCAGCCTGGCAGAGCCCCAGCAGCAGGGTCTGCTTTGCTGGAGGGCTCCAAGCCGCGGCTGGATGAGGACGGGGTCAGAGCAGCGCAGAGGTGGCACAAGCACCCAGCGAGAGGGCTGAGGACCAGCGCGGGGGATGCGACGGGGTGAGCCTGCGGTATGGTTTCCCACCCCTAACATGCCTGAGCCAGGACACCGGGTCCCAGGAGCCGGCGCCAGCTGAAACACGAGCCCTGCCAGCAGATGCCGCAGGTGTGGCGCACACGGGCATGTCCCTGGGAGCCCAGCCACGAGGCTCTGACACAGATCATCCCACGGGCCCACGCTCCATCGGGAGAGGGCCCCAGCAGCACGCAGGCTCAGAGATGAGCAGGATGCAAGCCAGGCGCGGGGCCTGACCAACCTTTTCCAGCTCGGCTGCCTCTGGCTCCGTGACTCACCCCTTGGCAGGAACGCGGCACGAGCCAAGAGACAGACGCCGGCTCTGACTCACAGCCACGGGGCACCCGCTCCTCTCCCACCACGCCCCAGATACATGCTCTCAATGACCAGAAGCAAATCTGCACCAGGGGAGAAGGGGGGCTGCAACACGGATACGGTCGGGTGGGAATCCCTGCTGCAAAAGGAGGCGAGCTCAGAGCTCAGCCGGTGCTTGCTGCTGCAGCCGCGGCAGCTGAGAGAGCTGCATTTCTACAGCATCTTTCTCCTCCGTGGGTCTGACCGAGCTCTAAGGACGTAGCAAACCCAGGGCCCAGGATGCAGGGCAGGTCTGGGTCCTCGGAGCAGCTCCATCCCATAGGGCAGAAGCATTTGGGGTCAGAAGTGCCCGGGATCCTGTGTGCAGAGATGCTGCTTAGCCGTGTCCAGCCAGCGAGGCTGAGATTAACCCCACAGGACCTGTAGCAGGAGACAGCTCCAGACCTCAAGTGCAGTCTGGAGTTGCAAGGTGCGCAGCACCCCAGGACGGCATGGCCAGCTAATCCCTCCAGTGCTTCGGGGTCCCTGGGCAGCTTGGCCTCCGGGCCTGGTCCTAGGGGAGCAGCAACGATGCAGAGGATGGAGACAAACCCCGCAGGGATGAACTGGGCACCTGGCCCAGCAAACGGGGGAGGGCAGGCAAAACCCACCACAGCCACTTCAGCCCTGCTAACAGGTGTAATGCTAGTGAATGAGGGGATGGGGGCGAGGGGGGTATCATCCTTGGGCTATCCAAGCCCGCCAGGGCCATGCATCTCCAGCTTGCAATCCCAGAACCACCAAAAAGTGGGGCTGGAAAGGAGCTGTGGGGGTCACGCCTAGTCCAAGCGCTGCCTGGCGCAGGATCAGCCCCGTGCAAACCAGCCCAGACAAACCCACTGTCCGACCTCCGAGCAGCACGACACCATCACCCCAACACAGCCCCCCGCATCGCCCCCGGCCCTGCCACAAGGACAGCAGGGGAGGCCAACATCCTGCTGCTGCAAAGGATGCTCGAGACCCCAGGCAGAGGCTGTGCCCCCGCTGCAGAAGAAGGCAACCCCCCCCCAGGTCCAGACTGGCCTGATCAAGGGGGGAAATCCCTTCCTGCCCCCAGTGCAGCGTGGGTCTGACCCTGAGCACAGGGTCCCAGCAGGAGCATTGTCACGGCCCAGGTCCCATCCCCAGCCTGGGCTACAGCACCCAGCGCCTCTGGGGGAGGCTTGACACCCCCTGACACATGGAGCAATGCTGAAAACATCCTCTCCACCGCACCCAGCCAGGCCCCATCCTCCCTCCACCCCTGCGACGTGAACGGGCACAGCTCCTCCCTAAAACCACGTCCTAGCTCCTTTACTGCAGAGGCAGTGGGGAGCAAAGAGTCCCAGCGCTGCACAGTGCAAGCTCTGCAGAGGCATGAAATGCAGCCGTGTCTGGGTGGGGAGGAGGTGGCAGCTGACAATATACAATAGCATCCTGCAAGTTGGAGACAAGAGGCCAGGGAAGACACGGCTCTCAGCTGACAACAAAGGAGGTCTCCAGGGAGCTGAAGAGCTTGCAGCAACAGAGATACCATCCCCCCTCCCCCCACATACACACACACACGCACGCACGCACAAATACATGCATGCACCTTGCAAGGGGCCTGGATGCTCTGGAGGAGCATTTCAGGCCAAGGGTGGGTGCATGTGGCCTCGGGCAAGGGGCTGGGGTGGAGGAAGGGGCTGGGCAGGCACGGCAGGGCTTCATGGCAGCTCTGCCACCAGCTTCAGCCTGTGCCTGCAGAGCCGCAGTTGCTGAAAATGATGCAAAGCTGCACGCGGCGTCATCCGTGCTGCACACAGGCGCTCACAGCCTCCGTGCCGGCTCCAGAGCCCGCTCCCCTGCCCTTCGCCTCCCCGAGGGCCGTGGCTGCAGGAAGCGTTGCCCCTTGGCAGGCCGCGGAGGCCGTGCGGGGACCAGAAGTAGGAGCCAGGCTGCACAGGCCGGGAGACACCTTCCATCGCAGCAACGCGGGCTGTGCAGAGAGCCATTCAGATGAGCTGGCGCGGCGCCCAGGGCCCAGCATCCTCCCCCCTGCCTCTGCATGGGAAGAAAAGGGCTTTTCAGTGCGAGATGGCCTGCTGAGAGCAGCCGTGCCGAGGCGCCAAGCCTGGGAAGGGGCCGGAGGACTAGACCCCTCTCTGCTGCAGATGCCCGCAAGCTGCAAGCTGCTGCAGAAGACACCCTGGGGACTCACTGCGACAGGGTTTCCTTCACCCGCTGTTGTGGGTGGGGGGAGTTGGGAATGGCTTAACCCTTCCCCCACCTCCTCCAGGTCGAAATAGGAGCCTGGCTAGGGATGGGGATGGGGCTGTGGGATGCGTCCACCTCCCAGTGCTGCCCAGCCCACGCCTTCCTATCCTAGAGAGTGGGATGGGGGGCGGGGGGGGATCTCCGGACCTCCTAACACGAGTGCTGCTGGCTCCGTGCATCCCGCCGGAGGGTGGAGAGGAGAGGGCAGGTCTGGATGACCTCCCGGCTGCGGCACTGGGACAGGAAAGGCCACTGCACGAGAGAGAAACCCAGGGCAAGTCGCCCGTGGGTTCAAAGCAGCAGGACAAAGGCAGGAAGGGAGCGGCAGTGCATTCAGCTGACACGCACAGGGGCGTGCAAAGCTTCAACACTGTCTCAGGGACGGAGGCATCTCCAGGCCGGCTCAGGCCCATGTCCACTGGATCCGTGCCCTGCGAGCAAAGCCAGACACTTGATGCGATCCTTTCCATGACCTGCTCATGCTGCACGGTCGTCGTGCAGATATTTATTCCTCCTAGCGCTGCCAAGCACAGCTGCCCAGGCCGGGTGCGACCCATTTCTCCTACTCCACCCCTGCAGCGATGCAGCTGCTCTGCGCCTCACCCACCCCAGACAGGCTCCTCCGCCCCCCGGCCCCGGCAGTGGGTCTAACTGCCCTGACCGCGAGGAAGTGCTTGCTGAGAGGCAAGAGGAGAGCGACTCGCCCTCTTCTCTGTGGATGCCTTGCCAAGACTGAAGGCTGCTATCATGGCCCCCGCACCTCCTTTCCCCCAGGCAGGATGTTCCCAGGGCCTGCAACCCCTTCGCATGCAGTAGGCTTCCCAGGTCCTATCTCCTGTGTTGCTCTGCTCTGGACCCTCCCTGGACCATCCTCTTTGTAATACAACACGCAGACCTTAGCCCAGATCTGACCCATGTCAAGCAGTGGTACAATGGCCCACCCCGTGCCCCACAGGCCAGGCTTCCCTTGCTGCAGCTCAAGCCCATTGCTCCTTGTCCACTGAGACCAGCCCAGCTCCATCCTCTTTGCAGCCCCCCTGCAGGGAGGTGAAGGCTGCTATTCAATCCCCCTCGGTCTTCTCTTCTGCAGACTCAATCGGCCCATTTCCCTCCTCCTCTCCTCACTAGTCCTGTCCCCCAGCTCCATAACCATTTTCATTGCCCTCCACTGGGCTCTGTCCAATGTGTCCACATCCTTTCTGCAGTGGGGGCCCACAGCTGGACTCAGGACTCCAGATGTGGCCTCCCCAGTGCTGAATAGAGGGGAAGAATCACGTCCCTCGATGTGCTGGCAACAAACCTACCGATGCAGCCCAGGATGCCGGTCGCCTTCTCGGCACCGAGGGCACACTGCTGGCTCCTGTTCAGCTTATTTCCCACTGTCCCCCCAGGTCCTTTTCTGCAGAGCTGCTGCCCAGCCCGCACCCCAGCCTGCACCGGTGCATGGGACTGCTCCCTCCTCAGTGCAGGACTTGTTGAACCTCATGAGATTTCTTTTGGCCCAATCCTCCAACTTGTTGAGGTCTCTCTGAATCCTAGCCTGACCCTCCAGCGTGTCTACTACTCCCCGCAGCTTGGTGTCATCTGCAAACTTGCTGTGGGTTCATTGCATCCCATCTTCCGGGTCACTGATGAAGATACAGAAGAAAACCAGCCCCGGTCTTTCTTGCATCCCAGTCACAACCAGACAAGCTAAACAGTGCCAGGCCCAGAAGAGACCCGGTGGGACCTGCCATCGATCTGTTCTGGACAGCTCAGTCCTCTCCACTCTTCTCTCTACAGCCAACAAGCCCCATTTTTTTCCCCAGCAAAGAGCATCCCCCAGCCCCTGACTGCCCTGCTGCACATCCCCCACACCCCAATATCCTTTCTGGAGAAGGGAAACCACAACAGCTCACCGTGCCCAGAAAAGGCAGCTGCAACGATGGCGGTCCTGAATTCTCTGCCTGAAAGACCCTGAATCAGAGGTCTGCTCGGGGGCTGGAGCAGTCAGCGACCCCGGTGACAGCCCTGACAGCAGGGAGTTGCCAGAAGGCAGGGTAGAGATGTACCACGCGGACTAACCCGATATAAGATATATACAAGGAGCACAAGCTTTCAGATGCAGTGAACTTCATCTGATCAGTGAAAGCAGGGAGCTGTCCCCGAAGGAGCTTGAAAATCCAGCCTGCTGGGTGGGATTCACGCTGCCATCCGCAGCCGCTCGTGTCGGGGAGGCATCGCTGCTGCCAGCATCTGGCTGACAGAGCCAGGAACCGCCAGCGGGGATCGGACCCACGGACCCCACTTCCTTGGGTCCGGTCTGCTGCAGATGTCTCAGACCCCGCACAAGAAGGGGGTGCGATGATCTGCACCCAGGGACCTGCCTTGCTTTGTCAGGGCTGCAATGACAGCTGTGGACCGCCCCACATCGCTGTCCCAGCCCCACCCAGCTCGTCAGCCCCAGCGCTGCACGGCATGGAGTTGCACCGGCCAATGCATCAGAGCGGGACGCCAGCTCCGTTAGCCGGCCACGCATGCCACCTTTCCGACGTCGTGAGACAAGGAGCGCAGACCGGCCTAGTCCCCTTTCCCCAGACCACAGGCTACTTCGGAGGTTTCCATCGCTCCCTCCTGCCCTCTCTCTCCAGCACTGATGATCTCAGCGTTTCCAGTTCCCCTTCATACAGGAGCTGTTTCTAGACCCATAAAATTGCCACGGACGGGGTCAGACCCCAGGTCCGTCTTGCCCCATCTCCCGCATCCCACGGCGGCAGCGAGCAGAAGCTGGAAGGGAGAGCGACCGGGGTCTGCCCAGGGGTGTCCCCCCGCTCCTCTCTCCCCGGCAGCATTTAAGGTCTAGAAAGTCTGCTGCAGAAACCGTGCCCCTCTCCCTGCTCCATAGTGACCGGTGCCCCTTTCCTCCAAGGATGTGCCCAGTGTCTTGGTGAATCTGGCTCCCAGCACATCTCCCACCACATCTGGTGGCCACGAATCCCACCCTTTAATGCCACCCTGGGTGAAAAAGAACTGCCTTTGGTTCATTTTAAACTGCCTGCTACTGGTTTCATGTCGTGACTCATGCTCGTGGCAGTAATAAATCCCTAGTGACTTTCTCTTCGCCCTTTACTATTCGGTAAACTCTTATGTCCTCCCTCAAGCATCCCTCTTCCGAACTGACCGGGCCTGGCCCCATGACATTAGTCTCCCTCCGCAGCTCTCAGCATCCTTGTTGCCCGTCTCCAGTTCTCCCCTCTCCTTTTTGAGATGCAAAAGGCGTGGATGCCCCGTGGATTTATAAAGAGGCATCACAACATTTTCGGCTGTGTTCACAATCCCTGCTCTCTCTGACCCCCCTGCTACCTGGGCACACGGCTTCCCTGAGGTTCAGGTACCGACAGGAGGATCTTTTCCACGCCATCCCTCCCCTAAACGCACAGCTTTGCTTGCCCCGTTGCAGCCGTGTGTCCCCCCAGAGCCTGGCATGGAGCAGTCCGGCAATGCCCGGATGTCTTTCCTGACCGTGCAGCTAATTCGGAGCCGTGCCACGGACTGCTGTGATTTCCAGCCAGGGCAAGTCCCCAGGACTGCCTTGCCAGCTCCGATTCCCCTCCATCACTCCAGCTGCCAATTCCCTCACTTCGGTGCATGCCCCTTTTCTGGGTCACGGACAAATGCACAAAGCAGCGCCGGCGCTGGCACGCAACCCGGCAGCATCCATCGCCAGCTCTCCCACGCCGATCGAGGACGAGGCCCGGTGTTTTGCGAACCTGCCGAGGTGCAGCGTGCAGGGTTGTGCTGCAGCCCGGGGCACGGCGGAGCAGGCTGAGAGCTGGGGAGCACCAGGCCCTTTAGCAGCAATTCACAAGGTTTTGAGCAATGTCTGTCCCCGGGAGGATTTTCTCACGGTCCCTCCCTGGGGGAAAGGTGCATCCCTCCGCTGCCTGGGGAAAGGGGCTGGAGGCCTCACCCCAGACCCACGGTTGGGAACCTGCACCCGTCCACACTGCTGTGACTGCTTTTGGGGAGACAGTCAGGGAAGATGAAGTCCCCAAGTCCAGCTAAGATCCAGGACCTTAGAGATTAGTTCATTTAATGAGCTGGTAATAGCACCACAAGCCAGGGGGTGAGCTTGAGAGCAAAGGACGTTCCTCTCGTCTCCAGGAGCAGGCTGAAATCTTCTGCCGGAGCCCTGTCGTGTGGGTGCAGGCCGGCTTTCACTTACCCCGGGGTAAGCACGTGTGTCCGGGCTCGTACCGTGGAATAGCAGAGGTGCAGCAAGCCTCATCTCGTGCTCCACCCTCTGGGAAAGGACAGGGGATGGCCGGGCCGCTGAGGTCCCAGGAGCGGGAAGAGGTCACAAGCACGCGGCTTCCATCCAGAGCCAGGACCTGCCGGGGCGGTCCGACACCCCGACACCCCGACGACTGAGATCTTCCTAGGGCCGCACACGGGCCCTGAGCGACCGCTGTGGCAGCACAAGAAACCAGGGCTGTGAGGGACCTCATGAGGTCCCATTTAGTCCAAGACAAGATCACCCCGGGCTCGACCATCCCATCCAACCTGCTCCTTCTGGGGACGGATATCCCGCAACTTCTCCAATGCTGGACCCACCTCAGAGCCGGGACGTTCCTCCTCATCTCCAGCCTCAGTTTCCCCTGCTGCAGCTTGAGCCCATTGATCCAAATCCTGTCCCCTGCAGTCACAGAGAAAAGGCCGTCTCCAGCCTCTATCATCGCCCCTCAGGGATTTGCAGACTGTGATCACATCCCCGCTCAGTCGTCTCTTCTCCAGACTAACTGACCCTACTTCTCTGCCTTGCCTTATCAATCGTGCCTCCCGGGCCCCTAATCATTTCTGTCCAGGCCCCGTGGGGACAGAAACAAGTCGATTAGCAAGTGTTAGTGTCACATGCCCCTGAAACAGGAGCAGCCCTGTGACCACATGCCAGCGCCCTCCGTCCTCCCCCCATCTCCTCCCTACAGCACATCAGGTCTAGCCCAGACCCCCAGGCAGACCCCCTGCCCGTGCTTGCATTGTCGTGTTGCAGTCGAGCCTAAAAACCCAGAAATCGGGCCCACAGTGCAAGGTGCTGCACATGCACCCCCCAGCAAAAACCAGAATCCAGGTAGATGGCAACAACAGACCGGATGGACGCAGACAGGCAGAAAGAGGGGAGAGCATGAGGCCGGGGGAGACCAGGCGGGTGGGAGTTATAAGCAACAGCTGTCAGTTTTAAGGGGGGCTGAAGGAAGCAGCATCCTCCTAAATGGTGGGAATGCATTTTGGGAAACAGGAGGATACGAAGAGCAGCGCTGGGGGACAAGACGGTGCCCACGGGGGAAGCCGGCTGCCCACGCCGGTCCGTGCAGAAGGAACCAGGTCGTGGCCGCGCTCCCCAGGTCTTCCGTCACCATGCCCAGGAGCTGAACGAGGATCGTCTGCAAGGGGTTAGATAAAAGCAGGGGCATGGGCGGCTCTAGGATTTTGAAAAGGGGCGTGCAGACCGTGTGCTGCATCACCACGGGACACAACACATTTTTCTCTAGTGAAAGAGAAACTACAAGCTTTGCCAACACGCACGGGGCCTGGCACTACCTTTTTCCGTTGACTAGCAAAGCAAAAGCAAATATAACTGCACTGGAATGCACACACATTTGCTACTTATATATTACATTTTTAAAACACCGTCAAGCAAAAAATAGTCAAATAAGAATTGTTTCAATAGTCTTATTATTATCATTAAATGTACTTCTCTTATTCACATTTGCAAAACAAAAGAAAAAAAAAATAGCCTTCTTGACAATGTCTCCCATATTTCACTGTCAGTCATTTTATTAACTCATTTTAATATTCACTCATGCACCTGAGTTTGTATGACTGCCCCTGAGTTAAGGGTTTTTAGCTACAGCTCAAAGCAGTCTGCAGGGCTGTGAAATGGAAAAGAGACCTGCTCAGGAATCGCTGACAGACAGCACAACGGCAGAAGAAAAGACTAGTTTGAATAGCAGAAAATCAAGACCATGGAAAAGGAGAGAGAGTCGTTAACACCTGCAGAGGGAGAGAGATTAGCAGGAATCATGGGGATGACAATGAGCCATGAAGTCAAGGGAGGCCCTCAGCGCCGCCTGAATAGAAATGCCACTGCCCCTCCTAGGGAGATGGTTTTAAAGTTTGGATAGAGCAGGTATTAAAGAGGGGCACAACCGCAGCAATGCACCCCGCAGACCTGGCCCTGCATGGGGGGGACGCTCTGCTGATGGTGCACACATGAGTCTGCCACGGCCCATGGATGAAGATGGCACTTATGCAAGCAGGCAAATGTGGAGGAAGCCCACGGGGACTGTCCCCAGGATGGGGCACACATACACTAGGCCAGGCCCTGGAAGATATTCTCAGGGGAGACATCCTACCCTGGCCCGGGAGTGATAATCACCCAGTACCTGACAGGCCCGTCTAACCTCTGAGCTCAGGACCTCGCTTCCTCCATTCCTGGAAAGGGTTGGGAATCTGCACCGAGGATCCGCCCCACCCGCGGCCCCAGCGCTTTGTGCAATCCAGACGGGAAACAGAGGACAGAGTTGCGATGGGCAAGAGCAGCTCGTGCAACAGCTCTGGACCGGGTTTTTCCAGAAGCAGGTGCCACAAACGCGGGAGGGGCAGAGACTTCCTACCAGGCTCCACCTCATCGCCTTCAAAGCGCCGATCGCAGTGGAGCTGGGGTCTTCATGCAAACTTATAACCCCTGCCCTGGTGCAGTTGGATCTGGCATCGGCATACCCGGTATGCCCCACGTGTGCTAGCAGGAGAGGCGTGCACAGGTCCCTGTGCAAAGGGGAGGGTGGGTGGATCTTCCAGCCCGCAGGGTCAGGGCTGCACACTGGGGCCCAGGGGAACATCGCAACGGGGAGCCGGTCACTCACGGCTGCAGATAGCAAGGTCATAGGGCAGTTCCCAGGGAAAATTATGGACTCAGAGATGGAGAAGGCACATAAGCAATCACCTTGCTACAGGATCACAAGCGATGCACGGCCCCGATCCCAGCCAGGGCTGGCTGCAACACGGCGAACTCTACTCCCTGCCCAGCCCGAGCTTTTTGATGTGGCTAGATGCTGCAGTTCACCAGGATTAACCAGTACATCCTCTCCCCCACCCACAGCCTCTCGGCCTCACTAGCCTCACCCGTGCTCTGCCCCAGGCTGGCACCTCCGGCTGTGGGATGCGAGGCCACCAGCATGTTGCTATTACTTGCCGTGGAGCCAACTAGAGCAGGGATGGGTTGCAGTGAGGGCACAGCTGGGACTCTGTCACTGACTCCCCACGTGACCTTGGGCAACTCACTCAATCTCTGTTGACTCTTCTGCAAACAGGGGGAGATGAAGGTTAGGGTTAGGGTTCGGGTGCCAGGGCTACATAAGCTGCTAATCAAGAAACCTAGCACTGCAAAGCCAGAGACCTGCAGGCACTTGGTGTTTCCAGTGTGGAGAAGAGCCCAGGGCCACCTTGGCCGTAGTCTAGGAACATCGTGTCCAACTTCCTCCAAATTCCTCTGAGATGCTTCGTGGTGGGATGCAGTTTGGCCAGTGAAATTAGGAGGGGATTGAGTCTTCTGGGAGATGCTGGCACGAGCAGGGGGTGCATCTCTCACCCTAACCCTGCAGCCATCCCTGCTCCACAATGAAGAGCGGCCGACTGTCCCCACCAGCGAAAGCTAATTCCCCCAAAGGGTAACATCCCCCATGCACCGCGTATTGCTGTCTTTACCCCCCACCACTGCACGTGGGCGCTGCTCTGATTGAGACGATGAGGAGAAGGCATGACAAGATAATAAAGATGCCTCAAAGACTGGTGCAAGGAAAGCATGGAAGAAAGACTCCTCCAATGGGAGTCATTAATGCTGCATGACCTCCATGCCCAGGAGTCATTAAAGCTGCGTGACCAGGTTTGCACACACATGAAGAGGAAACGAAGTGCTGGCGATGAAAAGACAGCGGGGGGGAAGGTAGCAGATGGATGCCACGTCAGTCAGGCAGAGGGCACGGTGGATTTGCACCTTCCAAACTAAATCACTCAGAGATGGATAGCACAAGCTTTTGTGAGCAGAGGGTTGCTTGCATCAGATGCCGTAGAGACAGATCACTCGGGGATCGATGGATAGCAAGGGGAAAACAAGCCCTGATTTGATGAGAACCGCAGCCAGGGAGGGGATACCATCCATAAAAGGCCCATGTGCAGGCTGCTAGCAAACCTAGCTGAAATAGCAGCGCCCTAATGCGGGGAGCCAGGGGCGCCCGGCAGAGGAGCGCAGCCGACCAGTACAGGAGGTGAGACTGGGCATCGGAGGCAGCAGAAACATGGTGGAGGAGCCGTCAGACTGGATCGGAGAGGGAGGGCACTCCCCGGGGATGAGAAATGACAGAGGCCGCAACGCAGCCCCTGAAACAATGCAAGAGACCGCAAAGAAATGCAAAGGGAGAGCAGGCGCGCGGCAGGATGTGCCTGGGTTACCATCGTGTCGGGGAAGGGGGATCTCACTAGGGAAGCGCGGACAGCCTGCTGGATCGGATTCAGATCAGGACAGAGGCCTCCGCGACGCTGACACAGAAAGAAATTACAATAACCAAGAGCAAGGTCGTTACAGGAGACGACCTCCCCGGACACCAACAGGGCCCAGCTCTTCCCAGCCAGACACGGAGCCAAGAAGGGATGCTTTGGCCGGCGGTGAGAGCGTTGCGGAAGAGATGGCCACAGAGAATAAGCTTGGATCGGCTGAGCACGCGTGGGTTCGGGTTGAATTCAAGGGTGGGAAGAACAAGGAGGCTTGCAACCAAGTACGTGATGTTAAAAGGGAACTAGTTGGCCAAGTCAACCAGACAAAAGAGTTCACAGGTGACCTCTTGGAGAGGCTTGGGATATACACTGCGTGGGCCAAAGCTGTCTGGAAGCAAGGAGCAGGGAAGGGCTCCAGACCCGACTGGAGCAACAATCGCTGCCAAAATGTCATTAAGAACAAGCGGAGAGCCGATGAGGAATGGAGAAGCAGAGAAAGCTTCATCTGGGAGGTTAGAGAGTGCAGGGATAAAAGGCAGACGGGCAAAACCCCAAGCGGTGCAACAAAGCCGGGTGCTGCCTACAAAACCTCACGCTTCTCTGAACCAGTTAGCCTCCAAGGTGCCGCCCTGCCCTGCCTCCTGCCCAGGCTGGACCTTGCTAAGGAAATAAACAACAAATAATTAAGTTCTCCAGCCATATAATTACAAGAGGATGAGCAGAGGAGGCATGAAGTCAGGCCGCAGCAGGGGTGGGTTGGAGATCAAAGCTAGTCTAGGTGTGGCCCAAAGCATGCAATGAAAATGTGGCCTCAATTTGTGGGACGCTGCCCGTGGGGCAGAGGCCGGGTGGATCGCAGAAAGTGGGGGAGCAGCGTGGAGAACAGGGCTGGATGGGACCAGGCAAGGCTTGGAGGGCAGGGCTGTGAATCCAGCTGCAGGCAACCACCTTGGAGATGTGAAGTCCAGAGAGGTCCGACATGACATGGAGTCCACGCACCTCCCAGCCCATGCACACGTGGATGCACGCATGCACTGGAGGAGACAGTATGCACAAGAACGACGCAGGGAAGAGCATGGGCTGTGTCACCGGGAGACCCAGCAGCTTGGCAGGAGGTGTCCAGCAGTCTTGGTTGGCACCCACTTCATTTCCCATTTCCCTTCTGCACGCACAAAGCAGGAGGCAGCTGCAGGACCCACCTCAGGACAGCATGGAGAGGCCTGGGGGGACAGGGACGGGGCAAAGGCACCAGCACCAGCTATTTCCTCCAAGCGGGGAAGCAACAGAGGAGCAGGAAGGCTGGGGCTACCAGCCGACCCTAGCGGGACTGCAAGCCTCCCATTACCAGAAGGGATAGGAGAGCGTTAAGGCCCTGGTGAGACCTCCGCCTGGTCCCCCGCCTCCGAGAAAGGCTCGTTCAGCCTGGAAGGAGGCAGACGCAGGCTGCCAAGATGGGGGAGATGGGACGGGACAAGGAGGAGATGATCCCAACCAAACCTGGGGAGCGTTTGCTCACTGCAAATGCCCTGGGGGTGCACACCCCAAGGGAGAAGGACGAGCGTAGCTCAGGGACGCTGTTGACACCAGCCCGATGGGAACAGGGTGGCCAGGAATGGATGGCAGTGGGAGACCAAAGGGTCCCCACAGCAGCTGGGGCAAAACCCCCTCATTGAGACGGAGCTGGACCAGCTGGTGGAAGGATTAGAGTGAATTGTCTGCAATGGGGGTGGAGGCGGTTCAGGCCTGACGGCCCCAAGAAGTACCTTCCTCTCCTTCCTCCTCCTCTCCTACAATCCATGGGGCAGAGGCTTTGTCTTGCATCCCCCACTACAGCACCACGCACCCCACGTCACCATAGCGGGATGCACATGCAGGCTCCAGGCCAGCTGCAATTCCCGCATGGTCGTCGCAGCCCCCATGCAAGCATCATCCCTCGGGGCAGCTTCCAGGTGCCCTCCTGCAGGGCCTGGGCAGGGCCCTCGGTACCCAGCTGGGGCTAAATCCTCTGCAGCTTCTGCCGCGGCTTGTTGCAAACATCTCGGGGGCCGGGACGGTGTCTCAGTGCCTCCTGGCATGTCCTGTCCTGCCAAGGGGGTGAAGCCGGCTACGAGGGACCCCGATGCAGCCCCGGTTTAGGCTGGCAGGGAGCGGCCAGCTCCAGAGGGACCCTATCCTGCCTTGGCAGAGCTCTGCACCTCCTACACAGGTGCACGCTCGCCCGGCCTGAAGCAGAAGGGCGCCGGGGGTGTTTTGCTCCCCAGCCTGGAGACCTGGGAGGGAGGGAGGGAGGGAGGGAGGGGAGCCCAGCTGAACACTTGCCGAGTTAAAATGGATCCTCCGGCCAGCGGCTACAGCAGAGGCCTGCAAGGGCCAGCCCAGCCCAGGTCACCCAGACAAAAATCCCCCTGCCCGCTGTCCCCGCGAGCCGGGGCAGGACCTGGGCCCTCCCTGCCGCCCCCCCGGTGCAGGTGAAAAGCCAGCGGCTCCTGGGTCCCTTGCAGCCCCTCGAGACACAGCATCCTCCTCCCAGCCCCCATCTCCCCCTGCCAAACAGCAGAGCTTTCTTCCCTTTGTCTCCCTTTGCCGTGACACCAAGAAACCGCCCGTGTCTCTCTCTTGCAGCAAAGGGTGCGGTGGGGGGGTATGAAAAGGGGGTGGGAAGGATTTCAGCACAAGCCTGGCCCCGACCCCCAGCCCTGCCCCTGGGAACCAGCCTACCTCACCTCTCCTCCGGAGCAGGGATGCCTGCAGCCATCTCAGACACACCCTGGGCAGCACAAAGGATCCCCGCCTGCTCGCACCGAGCTGCCGTCTTGCACGCCAGCGACTGCATGCAGCGTGCACAAGAGCCCCCCGAGCCCCCCCCCCCCCCAGCAGCAGCAGAC
>NW_005842197.1:186438-195440 GCF_000455745.1 Alligator sinensis
CCGAAACCAGAGGCTGTCATGGCAGACAATGGAGGGCAGCGTGCTTGCCCCCGCACCAGGCCTCTGCAGAGCTGCCCCCCCAGCCCGGGGGCCTGACCCCGAGCAGAGCCAGCACTGACAGCTATTGCAGTCTCCCCAGGGGGGGTGGGAAAGCAAGCCTGGACCTGGAGGGATGTAGCACACAGCTGTCATCACCCCAGCAAACAGCCCCCGTCTCCCCCGGACCCGGCTGCCCATGCACCCCACAGGCCCGTCCCCACCTCACCTTCCCTGGAGCCTCCCGGGACCCCGAAGACAGCGGGTTTCTCCCCGTCCCTGGTCCTCCCTGCCTGTGCTACGGCTGCATCCCTGGCAATGCAGAGGGGCTGCGCAGAGCAGGCGGCCCTGCTGCGGCGGTGGTTGCAGTGACGTTGTGCCTGCCCACAGCCCCACGCTCCGCTCGGCCCCCCGGGACCGGTGGGAGGGGAAGGGGCAGAGAGGGCTGGCTTCAGGTCCGGGGTTTCGCCCTCCAGATGATGCCCCCGCTCCAGATTCCCCAGCCAGGCCAGGCCAACCCAAGGGGCAGGACCAAGGGGAGAGGCGGGGAAAGCTCCCGAAGCAGCCCCCCTTTGCACCCCATATTGCTCCTGCAGCAGCCTCCCCGCAACCCCGCCAGCACGCGTCCAGCTCTGGGGTGATGCAGCGGAGGAAGGTGATGCATCGCCCCACGGCCAGCCCCAGGAGCCCTGCTGGAAGCCAGGCTCTCAAGTCCACGGGCCAGCGTCCTGTCCCGCACTGAGGCATGAGCTGCACAGGACACCCCCGCATTGTGGGGTCAGGCTTGGACCTTGCCCTTCTCCAGGGGTATAAGGGGGGTGGTCTGCACCAGCTGAGATGCAGCCACGGGACAGCATCAGAGCCTCAGCGATGCCCACCCTTGCCCCGCAGCCCCCCGGCATTCACGGGGCCAGTCCAACCCCGCGAGAGGGGCCCCGACCCGTCGGCGCGGCATGGCACTGCGTGGCGCAGAACAAGCAGCGTTTGTTTCCCAGGAGACCCGTTCCCAGGGCCGAGCCCAGTGGAAACTATGCCAGTGCCCTGCCTGCCCCCGGGGCCCTGCCAGCCCTGCCGCTGGCTGCCACCCAGCCCCGGTCCCAGGCTTTAACCCGTTCACACCTACTCTCGTATGGAAACGTGGGGCTGGCAGGGAGCTGCAGGGGTCACATCCAGTCCAAGCCCTGCCCGAGGCAGGATCAGCCCTGTGCAAACCAGCCCAGACACATCCATCTCCTAATCTCTTCGTCTAGCTGCCACGAACCAGGACACGGCACCAGGCATCGCCCCCGACCCGGCCGCAGGGAAAGCAGAGGGGCCGCGGCCACCAACGTCCTGCTCCTGCAAAGGGCGTTAATAGAGAGACCCCGGGCAGAGGAAAGCGAATCCCACCCCGCTCCCCACAGTTCAAACCAAAATCCCTTCCTGCCCCAATGCAACATCAGTCTGACCCCGAGCGCAGGGGCAAGACCCTGCGGGGTCGGTGCCAGCAGGAGCATTGGCGCAGCCCAGCCCCATCCCAGCGCCTCTGGGGGAGGCTTCAAGCATGGAAATGTGGGGGGGCAACCAGCCAAGCATAGGACAAGCACCCTCTGACCTGGAGAGTTCACCCGGCCGGGATCCCTCTGCTCGGCTGCTTTGCCCATCCCTGCTCCCCAAATCCTGCCCGTCCCGCCTGGCCCCACATCTTGGAGAGAGGTGGACACCCCATTTTGGGGGCTGCACTGACCCGAGCTGCTCTTGACCCCTCCGCTCCACCAGGCCCAGGCCAGTGGGGCTCGTGCCGAGCAGAGGTCCTGCCCCATCGGGGAGGGTGGCTGCACCTGCACCCCCGAGCAGGCGGGACCCCCGGCTCTGCCCCCAGGAAGGCTCAGACCCCTCCGGAGCAAGCCGCAGACTCCCAGCCTCGCGCTGCAGCAGTGCGCACAGCTGGGCACATCTGCCTGCCTGGGGCGCCCCCGGGGCCCCGTGCACGCGGGGAACAGCCCAGCCACGGGCAGCTCCGTCTCCCAGGCTGGGAGCACTCAGCTGGCGGCCACGTGACGGAGCTGGCAGGGCTGACCCTCTCCGCGCCGGCCTCGGCCCAGTCCCCAGGGCCCGGGGAGATGAGTCAGCAGTGCTGTGTTTTGGAGCAGGCCGGCGTGGATCTCCGCTCCGTCCCTTGCGGCGGGGACCCCTGGGCCTTGTCAGGCTCCCCCCTTGACCCCCAAGTCTGTGAGGTGTTCCTGCTCTTGTGTCGGCTCCCCAAACAGGCTCTGGAGCTGGGAACCCCTGGTTATACCACTGCCCTTCTCTGCACGGGCTCAGGATGTACCCGGCTTGCACAGGAGACCCCGACGATGGCATCGGCACGGCCCCCTGATAACGGCACGAAACCCCCTGATGTCAGCTCCCTGCAGGAGCGCCAGCGCCGTCACCAGGCAAACCAGCACATCCAAACCTTTCTCGGGACTCTCCCGTCCGGGGGATGTCGCACCCAGGAGCACCGCGCTTCTGTCCCCCACCCCGAGGGAGGCTGGCCAGGCTGGTGCCCGCACGTGGCAGGGCTGAGGCCTCGCATGAAGCAGCTCGTCCAACATCCTGCCTGGGGCAGGACTCGAACACAGGCCCTTGACACACAGAGCAGTGGGGCTAGCAGGGAGCTGCAGAGGTCACATCGGGTCCAACCCCTGCCCGAGGCTGGATCCAAACCAGCCCAGACGAACCCATTGTTCAACCTCCGAGCAAAACTACACTGAGCCCTGACACAGCCCCCGGCATCGCACCCGACCCTGCCCCCAGGAAAGCAGGGGGCTGCGGCCGCCAACATCCTGCTGAGACAAAGGGGGTTCAGGGATGCTCCAGACAACGAGAGGAGGCTGTGCCCCCTGCTACAGAGGAAAGTAACCCGCGCCCCCAATCCCAAGCCGCATGGCCCTTCTCAAAAGTGGAGTTGGACCCCCGGGAGGGGCAGTAGCAGCAATGAGGCAGCGTCCAAATTGCAAGATCAGAGAGCAATTTATCAGACAAACTCCATCTCCACCCATGACACCGGCAAAGAAAACACTGAATGGTGCAGTGGCCTGAGGCTAACCGATGCAGCAGCTGCTGCCTGAGTTTGCAGAGAGCCTGAAAACCAACGGGCGCTACCCTATGTACCTAGAACAGGGGCAAAGTGACCTGTGAACGGTGGCAGACCATGTACCACGTACCGTTCCACCCGGCAGAGCAAGGATGAAAGGCGACACAGAGCTGCACACCCTCGTTCAGCGACGCTCAACCTTTTCCGACCCTCGGCACCCTCGGACTATGCCAGCTCTTCGTTTTCACTCACGGCCCGACTACAGGAAACTCCTAGAGCGATTCTTGCTGCGAGCCCCAGCAAGGGAAAGCAGTTTTACAACTCTGCATTCCTGGTTGCCATCTCTGGGTTTATCTGGCAAAGCCTGTTTGCACACCTAACCATGCTTGCACGGCGAGACACCCCGCAGCACCCCTGGAAGGACCTCACGGCACCCCGCTTGTTGGGAATCCCTGCTCTGCTCGGTCACCCCTGTGCAGGACCCAGGAATCGGGGAGGGGGTTTCATCTTGGCAGATGACAGCTCGAGACAACTCCTGCCTGCACCTGCAGTGCCTTGCACACGTGCAGCCCTGATGGCACGGGGCAGGGGGCCTGCCTGCAGTGCCTGGGACATGCACCGAAGCGACATCCCCTCCCGCTGCAGAGCATGGCTGCTGGCGAGGAAAGCCTGCATCGCGTACGAACCGCAGGTCGCGGAGACTGAGGTGGATGAGAGGTGACAAGGCGAACAAGAGAACAGCCCAGGGATGAGGAGATGCCCTTGCTTGACCCAGTGCCTGCCACAGCCCAGGGGATCGCAAGTGGGGGACGCTGCAGACCCTCTCGTTCCAGGACACAGACAAGGGAGAGCCTTATTCTCCGGGAGGGGAGGTAAGTGCCAAGGCTTGGGGGAGCAAGCACATGCCCTCCTCTTGGCTCCTCTGGCATCCCTGCGTGTGCCAGGTCTGCCAGACTCGGCGTGGACCATCCCCCACCGGCCTGCACCGTGCACCTAGGCACAGGCCCTTTCTAGACTCCGCAAGAGGGTTATACCCAGCACCGGGCTCATGGAAAGCAAAGAGCATTATGATGGCTGGCAGCTGCAGGAGGCTTCCCCGGTGGGACACGGTCTGCTTCATTTACCGCTCAGCACGGCTGTGCAATGCTGCTGCTCCAGCCTCCACCCAGACGCAGCTACGCCGAGGTACTGGGGAAGCAGCCTCTGCAGAGCGTGTACATTGAGTGATGCCTGCAAAGCACTTAGGGACAGCAGGGAGCCGCAGGGGGGTAGAAATTAACTGGGGAGAGCGAGGCTCAACCTACACACCCCTCCCTACACCATTAGCCGCCGCGCAATGAGGGCCAGAATGAGCTGAGCTTCTTTCCACCTCTCTCAACAGTTCTGGGTGGTGCTGCAGCCCAGGCTGGGGATGGGGACTGGGCCGTGCCAACGCTCCTGCTGTGATCAAAGCTGGAGGGTCCTGGCTAGAGGGTCTTGCCCCCGTGCTCAGGCTCAGCCCAACGCTGCATGTGTGTGTCCACTGAATCACAGACCAGGAGGGTGGAAGAGCGCTCAGGAGGTCACATCTATCCAACCCCTGCTCCAAGCAGAACCAGCCCCGACTACATCACCCCAGCCAGGGCTTTGTCTACCCGGGTCCTAAAAATTGCCAAGGATGGAAAGTCCACCACCTCTCTGGGGAGCCTGGTCCACTATTTTACTACCCTCCTCATGAGACAGTTTTTCCTAATATCCAACCTCAACTCCCCTTGCTGCAGCGTGAGCCCATTGCTCCTTCTGTCATCTGCTCCCACTGAGACCAGCCCAGCTCCATCCTCTTTGCAGCCCCCCGGCAGGGAGGTGAAGGCCACTGTCAAATCCTCCCTCAGTCTTCTCTTCTGCAGACTTAACCAGCCCATTTCCCTCCTCCTCTCCTCACCAGTCCTGTCCCCCAGCCCCACAACCATTTCCATTCCCCTCCCCTGGACTCTCTCCAGTGTGTCCACATCCTTTCTGTCGTGGGGGCCACAGCTGGACACAGGGCTCCAGATGTGGTCTCCTCAGCGCTGAATAGAGGGGAAGGATCACCGCCCTCCATCTGTGGCAGTGCTCCTACCCATGCAGCCCAGGATGCCGGTCGCCTTCTTGGCACCACGGGCACACTGCTGGGTTATCTCCAACCTCTTGCCCCCCGTCACCCCCACGGGGACACACTCCAGGCTCACCTCCACAGGTGGAAACGCACCGAGCGCTAGCTCTGCTAACGTAAGCACAGAGGTGGTTCGGTGAAGCCGGGCAGCACGTAGGGCAGGGCAGGGCAGGGCAGGGCAGGGCAGCCCCTCAGTGCCGGTCTGGTCTCTAATTGAAGGGTTACAATCTAATTTCAGAGATGACGTGTGCATTCCCGTGCGTCTCCTATTGCTCCACTGCGTGGGAGTGAATGCGACGCTCACGAGAACGAGGGATTAGTATCGCCCGTCTGAGCTCCTTACCGTGTGGGCAGGTGCAGCACAAGCTCGTTGTAGGCACCGAGGCAATAACACGGCGATAAGCAAAGCAGCGACACGGGGTGATGAAGGGCAGGCACGTCTGCCCCATCTAATTCCCGGCTGCAGCAGGGTAACAGGCCTCGAGGGCCGGGGAGAAGCAGCGAACAGGATAGAGCGGGACGCTGGGAAAGCTGCTGACACGGTCCCAGATGTTGTCCTCATCAGCAAGCGGGGAGACGTGGCCTAGCTGATCACGTGGGCTGTGGATGTACAAAACCGCCGGCGGATGGACAACCGGTTGCAACACCGCCTTCAAAGGGAAGGAGTCTGGGGCTCCTCGTTAGACCAGAAGACTGCACTGCGTGGGGTGCCAGGGTCCTGCCTTGCGTCAGGGGGTGTTCAGTATCCTCGTTAATTAACTTGGATGACAGAATAAAGAGGACTCATTAAATTAGCAGATGGGGCCACTGCTCTGGGGAGGAAGAGGAGGCAAAGGATCTCGACACGGGGGCGACTGGTCTGAAATACACACGTGGCACTTTGGGGGCGCAGCCAGTGAGCTAGCAGGTCGGCAGAGGAAATATAGGATCCCAGAGCCACGGGCTGGCAGGGAGCTCCAGAGGTCACGTCTGGTCCAAACCCTGCCCGAGGCAGGATCAGCCCCATCCAAACCAGCCCGTACCATCCTACGAGATGACTGTCAGCCCTGACACAGCCCCAGACATCACACCCAAACCTGCCACAGGCGAAGCAGGGGGACCGCGGCAGCCAGAGTCCAGGCAGGGGCTGCGGCAGAGGAAGGCAAACCCCCCCGGTCCAGACCGGTCTGAGCAGGGGGCAAATCCTTTCCTGACCCCAGTGCAGCGTCCGTCTGACCCTGAGCATAGGGGCAAGACCCTCCAGCCAGGACCCTGCGGGGTTGGTGCCAGCAGGAGCGCTGGCCCAGCCCAGCCCCAGCCCGGGCTGCAGCAGCACCCGAGGCCTCCGATGGAAGATCAGGGATTAGGGGGATCGCACACAGAACATGAGTCAACACCACGCTGCTGCAAACGGAGCCGGTGCCAGGCCGGGAGGGACAAGCTGGCGTCACGCAAAAGGCATGTGGACAAATCCTTGCACGGCCCCCGCCGGCCAGGCCTCGGCTGCAGGACACCATCCTGTTTTGGGCACCGAGACCTGGGCGAATACGAGGGCGTCCAGCGAGCAAACAGCAGCAAGCCTGGAACGGGGGCAAAAAGTAGGGCAGGGTGGCACCTCGGAGACTAACTGATTCAGAAGGGCAGGAGCCTTCCCAAGCAACAACCCGTTTCATCCCACGCTAACGAAACGCTGCTTCATCGGTTTGCCCACGAAAGCTCCTGCCTCTTTCAAGGATGCCTCGAAGGCGCTGCCCTCGGACATGGAGAGGAGACATGACAGCAGTGTTCGGATCCAGGAAAGGCTGTTGCAGAGAGGCGGGTAACCCAAGACCTGCACCCCCACGCCTGCTTTATCATCTGCCGCTGCAAGCAATGACTTGCCGTGTCCTTCGCAGCTTCCCTCCAGCCTGTGACAGGGGCTTGGAGACCCTGGGGGCCTAGGGTCATCGTCCCAGCATGACCAACAGGCCTGGCCCCACGCGTGCCCAGCCGGAGCAGAGCTCTGGACAGAGCTGCCCAGCCATGATGGCAGTGATGCAAAGCCTGCCCAAAAGCTTGCAAAAATAATTTTTTCCAACTCTGAACTGGTTTAATAAAAGATAACAGATTTACCCAAAGAATCACGTCTGCCTGGGGAACAACCGCACTCGTTTTGGCCCTGCATTTGCTCCGTGCCAGCTCCCGGTCATGGAGCTCACCCCCCAAACCGCACGCCTTTCCACAGCTAAGCACTCATAACTGCTGCCTCTCCGACAGGCCGCACCGAGCTCGCCAACGAGGTCTCAGCCAGACCCGCCGGCAGTGAACGGGCTCTCCGGCAGGTAAACCTCCAGCAGGCTCCACCACTCGGGGAGGTGCCGAGCAGCACGGAGACAGCGCTGGAGCACCCCGGCAGCCGTGCACGTGGCCAGGCAGGGCCAGCATCCTCCGTGGACACGCTGTTGCCGGTGGGGTGCACGGATGCACGCACACACGAGCACACACAGGAGGTGGGGGACTGGGAAGGCCCCGGCTTCCCGTCCCCCCAGAGCTCGCACCAGCAGCATCGGCCCCTCGTCCAGGCGGGTGCACAGAGCCCAGCCAGGAGCAGCCACGAGCCTGCCAGCTTCCAGAGCCCTCCACGGCGCGGCCAGCATCGTCACCGCTCCCGGCGGTTTTCCACACAAGCCAAGCAGAGACCACCGGAGCCCCCGACCCCCCTCGGCAGCAAGGCCAGGGACCAGCCCAGACGCAGGCAGTGGCTGCAGGGCCACGCTCTTTGTGGCCACAAATCCACGGGGTGCACAACGGGAGAGAACTCGCACCCAGACCCGCAGCCCACGTTGGCCTTTCGAGCTGGGCCGAGCAAGCAGCTGCTTCCCCTGCCCTTGAACTCTCCCCAGCAGGCACGCCCCCCTCCCAGTAGCCCCAGTAAGGAAGAACCAGTGGGAACTAGACTCCAATAAGGAACGGGCTGCATAACAATGTTAACCCTTCGCTTCCTGGACCACATGTTTGGATAGTCCCATCAGGCGTTTAAAGTCACGGCGGTTACACGGGAGTTTTGGACCGAACCGGGGGGGCAGGCTGCTGCCCCGGGAGTCCCACCGCGCGCTGCGGCAGCTGGGGCTGGGCTCTGCCACCTCAGGGCAGCGGGCAGGACGCGCCTCGGGGACCCTTGCTCAGCCCCGGCAGATCTAGACAGGCGCTCTGGTCCCATCCCCCCACGTGAAGCTCGGCCAGCCGCGGGGCAGGGCTCCGGGCTATTTTTAACCCCGATCACATAACTGGGCTGACAAATCCCGGGCAGGGCCATTCCCCGAAATAGCGCCCCGGGGCGCGGACCGCGCAGCTGCTGACCCCAGAGCCGGCCTGGCTGCCGTGGAGCGATGCCCACCCAGCTCCCGGGGCTGGGAGAGGGGGCTGAGGAAGGGGGTCTGCATTTGGGGCTGGCCCTGGCTAATGCAGGGGGGCAGCTGCCCTTCCCCCACCCCGGGGGGGAAGCCTCCCTGCCCGCCCGGCTGGATGGGGCCCAGCATCCTTCCCCACCCCGGGGGGCTGGACAGAGCCGGGCTAGGGCCAGGCCCCTCCCTGCCCATTGCAGCACCCCGACATGGGCGCCTTCTGCAGGGCACGGGCAGGGGCAGCTCCTACCTGCCCGGTGCGATGTGGGGACGGCGGGACCCGCTCGGGCAGCTCCGGGCCTGGCTGCACCGAGCAGCGGGAGAGGAGGAGGAGGACGAAGGAGGCGGCTCGAGTTGCAGCCGGCAAGGAGCTGCCTCCGCCCCGGCGGCCGGAGGGAGGCGGGGGCCCAGCCCA
>NW_005842197.1:195602-196646 GCF_000455745.1 Alligator sinensis
AGGGAGGCGGGCGCCCAGCCCAGCCCGGCCCGGGGAGGGGGCTGCGGACGGCTCGGCAGTGCCCTGCCCCGGCCCAGGGGACCCCTCGTCCCCACCCCCTGCTCCCTGCATCCCAGTCTGGGGTCCGGGGGCAGCCCCCGGCCGTGGAGCCGGCCCCTCTAAATCACCCAGCCGAGATGCAGAGCCCCCGCTACGTGCCTCAGTTTTACCCACTTGTGAAATGGGCATATCGCCAGCCAGGTACCCCCGGGGGACCCAGATTCCCCTCTACATTCCTCACTTTTCCCCAACTGAGAAATGGGCGTGTAGCCAGCCAGATGCTCCAAGGACCCCCACAGGTTCCCTGCTACGTGCCTCAGCTTTTCCTGCCTGTAAAATGGGCATATCACCAGCAAGGTGTCCCAAAGGACTGATAGATTCCCTCCTACATTCCTTAGTTTTCCCTGCCTGTGAAATGGGCATATCACCAGCCAGCTGCTCCAAGGTCCCTACTATATGCCTCAGTTTTCCCCACCTGTAAAATGGGGAAATAACCAGCCAGATGCTCCAAGGGCCCCACAGATTCGCTGCTACGGGCCTCAGTTTTCCCTGCCTGTGAAATAGGCATATCACCACCCAGGTGTCCCAAGGGACCCGCACATGCTCTGCTACGTGCTTCGGTTTTCCCCACCTGCAAAAGGGGCGTATCACCAGCCAGATGCTCCAAGAGGCCCACAAATTCCCCACCACATGCCTCAGTTTTCCCCATCTGCAAAACAGGGAAATAACCAGCCAGATGCTCCAAGGGCCCCGCAGATTCTCTGCTACGTGCCTCAGTTTCCCCGCCTGTGAAATGGGGATATAGCCAGCAGCGCGGGGGCAGGGGGCGCTGCCGGGATAAGGCTTTCGCACCCACGCACAGCCCCTGGCTTCACTGCGGATCCAGGGGCCCCTCCCCTGCCACCTACCCCTGCGCAGACGCTCTCAGGGGCCACTCCTCGCCCTGGTCCCGATGGGGCCACGGCGCAGCGACAGCATCTCCGGGCAGCCGGCAGCTCTGCCCCC
>NW_005842197.1:196695-243137 GCF_000455745.1 Alligator sinensis
CAGGAATGCGCTAAAAAAAAGGGAGCTCAGCCCCAACATTTGTCTGGTTTAAAAACAGCTCCAGGCTGTGCAAGAGGCTGCTCGCCGCAGGCCCGGCAACCCCGCCGGGGCCTCCCAGACGCAGGGTGGAGGCATCCGTCCCCATGGGAGGCAGGGCCGGTGGCTGCGTGCACGGCGCTGCACGAACACGGGCAGAGGAGAGAGCCCCGAAGCAGCCGTCTCGAGGCCAGTTCAGCTCATTGCACCACGGGGCCGAGCAGCCCGAATTCCCACCCGGAGCAGAGCCCCAAATCCTGCTCTCACCCAGCGAAGGCGACCGTTTCACTCCAGGGGCAGGTCGCAGGGCTTGGGCGAAGGACCCCGCTTGCTCCCACCTCCCTGGAGATGCCCTACAAGTCTCTCGCCCTCCAACCCTGCATGAGCCAGGGTACACGCAACAAACCCCAACCGGGGGATTCAGGGCCGGGCGCTGGGGAGGAGGACAGGGTGCAGAAAATCCTCTGCCCGGCCAGCGTCCATCCCAGTGCTCCCAGCCCCCCTGCACATGCATGACAGCAAGGGGGACACGCTGACCCCAGGGCCACAAGCTGAGCCACGGACCATGCCGGACAACCGGACCTGCATCCTCCAGTGCTTTAGATGAGCTCGCCCTTAAAGCCAAGGCTCGGGAGGGGCTCAGTTCATTGGGGAAGGGGAACTTCGGGGGTGGGGGCAGCTCTGCCCTCCCCCCAGCCAGGGGAAGGGAAACCTGCAGCCGGAGGAGATTGCCTTCTCGCTGCTGTTTTGCAGGTCAGGATTTTTTTTAGCGCCCCCACCCCACAGAGGCACTGGGTGCTGCAGCCGGGGCTGTGCCAATGCTCCTGCTGCACCAACCCCGCAAGGTCCTGGCTGGAGAGTCTTGCCCCCACGGCCTCTCCCCCTCTCCATGGGATTTTGGAGTTTCTCTGCTCGAGAGGAGGCCGGAGCAGCACCGTGGCTGCAAGCACCGAGCCCAACAATTCAGCAACCCAGAGGTGCAGACTATCGCTTTGAATCATTGCCACATGGGTATGGCTCAGCTGCACAGTCAAGGCCACGAGCCGCTGACATGACGAAGCCACGGAAAGGGCCAGCGCAACCCCGGGATGCATCACTGGTGACGAGAGACAAGTATCACCAGAGTCCCTGGACCTCATTTGGAAGCGAGCGTGCACAGCCCTGGTCCCCCTCGTGCGGAGGGTCGGGGGGAGCCGCCTGCCAAGGCCAGCCTAGGAGAGCTGAGCGTGGGGAGGCTGCCGAAGTGAGCTGAGCCGGGATGGGATTGCTGGCTTTAAATACAGCAGCCGATCTGGGAATAAACAAGGCTGCAAAGGAGCAACGGGCCCCTGCCGGGAGAGCCGGGAGGGCAGAGGGCCACAAGCTCTGGGTGGAGCCGAGAGGGATGATCAGTCAGCCTAGCAGTCCTCCGAGGGTCCGGCTCTTCCTCCAGTGCTGCAGGGCCCTGAATAATTCAAGTTGCAATGCATGCAAGTGCCAACACGGGCAACGGGCACATTTAAAATACATCATGCAGCCGCTGATCGATAATGAACCTGCATTCCTCGAAGCCACAGGGTTGTTAGTCACGGCTGGCCCTGGCAAAGCCTGCGCCTGCCAGGACAGACAGCTCCCGTTCCCTCTGCTGTCTGTCCCGGGGCAGGAGCCATGCTTCTGCAACACCTGACCCGCATCTCTAGGAGACAGTAACCGATCCGAGGCAGCCGCGCAGCAGGACAGCATCACACACTCCTCATGCGACACCAGACGTCGGAGCAGAGCAGCTCTGTGGCTTGCTTCAGGCGCAGGCCCCTGCCTGCCTCCGGCTCCCAGGCCATCGTCCCCGCAACCGTCAGCTCCCCTGGGCTGTCCCAGACACGCATGGGGCCCCACTGACGCCGGGTAGGATGCAAGGGGTCCCAGCTGAGGGCAAACTATGTCCAGGCCTGTGGGGGGCAAGGGCCCCAGTGCAGCACCCTGGAGCTGCAGAGCAGTGCAATGGGCAACGCAGCTAGAAATGCAATGGCAGTACAGTGGGAAATGCAGGGGGCAGTGCCGTGGGGCAGTGCGGTAGGCAATGAGGTGGCAAACGCAATGGCAGTGTGGTGTAGTGGGCAGCGCAACAGGCAATGCAGTGGTAACGAGCTGCATTGAGCAAACCCATAATAAGCAAACCCCAGGTCCCCTGCAGCCCACTGCTTATGTTGCAGCCTGGGGGCGGGGCCTGGCTGCAAGCCCTGCCCACCATCCAACATTTGCAAGACCTGACCCCGCCCCCATAGCCACAGATAGGCTGCGAGTGGCCCTACCCACTTCCCCAAGGCCACGCCCCCTCTGCTCCAAGTTCCCATGCTCCCCTCCCTGCGCTTCTCTATTGCCCCAGGGCCATCCCCAATGCCCCCTGGTCCTGGGCCAGCTGGGGGCAGTAAGATTCGGCTCCAGTGCCGGGATCTGGACCACAGTTCCCACCTGTGGCTGCTGGGGTTCAGAGTGGGAGGCCAGCCGACGGGCATGGCCGCACAGCGGCATGACCAAGGACACGCAGTGAACGGTGGCAGGGATGAGAGGCAGCCCCAGGCCCTGCCCCCCAGCGGCCTTGGAGCCCTGTTGGAAAGTAAAGCCGTTCTTCCTCCAAACCTGCACAAACGGCTGCCATGGCCGAGCCCAGCACGGCACACACGTGCACAATTCACACGGATGTGAAAACCCCGGCATGACGGCAGTATAAAGCACGAGCCCACGGGTGCACTGGGCTGAGTCTCGAACCCTGTCTGAACCCACATCTCCGGGTTTCTTGCCACTTTCCTCCATGGTGGCTGGTGTCGGGCCAGGACCTGCGCCCCACAGCACCCCGCTCCCATCCAGCCCCTCCCGGGGACCCCTGCAGCCCGCTCCCTTCGTCAACGAACAGCTGGGCGGTGGGTTACTCGTCCCATTGGTCACGATTTATTGTTAAAAAACGGGTTTACAAAACACCGTGCGATACCAGGAGCGCATCACAGCTCGGGACCGGCACAGGCGGGGCTGCTCGGGCCGGCACAGCGACCACGCTCCAAGCCGCCACGCCAACACACCCATCTGCCTGCACACATGGGTCCCCAAGAGCCAAACCAAAGGGGAGCTAGTGCCCGAGCAGCTTCACAGGGTCACCGTTGAAGCCAGGACCCCACCGCAAGCCAAACCGCTCAACAGCTCCTGTTTCTCGGCTGGTGGTTTGATGCACTGGAGATCCTCCCAGCTGACGGTGGATGAACCCATGCGTGCAAGGCCAAAAGAGCTGGCAGATCCTCACGGGTATGGGGAAACTGCATTGCTCCCGGTCCTGAGCACCTTCTCGCCCTTGCTGTTCAGGAGAGGCGAGGGCAGAAGACCACCAGGCCGACCCCATGCATTGCACAGAAGCAGCCCCCAACCCGGCCCTGCAGCAGCGGGGCAGTCTCTGCCCTCCGATGCCCCGGTGCCACCCTGTGAGAGTCCCAAGGCAAGGTGTACTTGACCCTGGCTGGGTCTGCCCTGCCGTGAGAGCCAGCTGGGACACCCAGGTGACAAGTCCTTGCACCTGGACATCACTGCTCCGGTCGGTGCAGGGATGAAGAGCTTTGCCGTGGAACAAGGGCCACATAGCAGGGACCAGCACTGGACTGACTTGGGGGGTCATCCCCTGCCCCGTGCCCTCCAAAGTGCTCAAGCCCAGCACAGATCCAGGCTTGCCATGCAACCATTTGGGAGCAAGGGGCTTGCATCTCAGGGCCAGGGTCATCCCTGGGGGTCCTGGAGCTGCTACAGGGAGGGGCATCCCCCTGCCATCACTCACAGCAGAGGCAAAGCCATGGGGACGGCAGAGTTTCCGACACCAAGCCTCCCTCCCCTGGAGCATCGCCGTGCTCTGAGGTATTGCATCGAGGGACAAAAGGATGGCACCACGGGAGATCTCGTGAGCGCACCCAGCTTTGCACCACGCGCTCCAACCCCTTGCAGGCCGGCGGGAGCAGAATTGCCCCCGTGCCCCTCGGCCTGGGAGCACAAGTCACAGAGCAGCACGGATGAAAGGAGAAGGCCCTGATCCCCATTGCAGGGCTGTGTCCGGGCAGCTATGCAGAGCCCAGCTGGCGTCTCTTCCTGGCTCTCACTTGTGTCGGTTTTTCTCGCTGTTGGGGGAAAACATCCCTGTGGCGCCAAAGGGCGACTTCGGCCGCATGTTCCTGCCCGACATGATGAGGGCGCCGAAGCCGTGCTGGTGGGAGAAGGCATAGCCCGAGCGGCGGGTGCTGGTCCGGCGTAGGCGCCTCTTGGGCGAGGGGGGCAGGGGCCGCTTCTTATGCTCCTTTATCTTCTGTACGACCTGGAATTAGAAAGCATCCGGCTGAGCCAGGGGAGCTGCAGGGACTGGCCGTCGCTGCCCAGAGACACCCCGGGGACCGCGTCAGAACGGAGCAACGAAATGCACCCCGCTTTACCTGCGGCACGTTCAAGTGCGATGCCTGGTGCTGTGTCAGGATCAACTGCATAGTTTGGCTAACAAGGTGGACAACGGGTTTGGACCAACTGCAGGTGCCTCCCTGAGCACGGGGCCGATCTGGGCACTGCAGGTCCCCAGCCCCTCCCGGGACCAGCCAGGGGGCTGGAGCAACCTGCCCAGTACAGGCGCTGGTTGGGCAGGGTTTGGGGTCCAATCCATTCCATGGCTTTGAGAAACCCAAGGGGTCGTGTGTGTGAATGTATGTGCACACGGGTGCGCACATATGCTTGCACACAGGCATGCATACATGCCTGCATGCACTTGTGTATGTGTGTGAACATTAGCAGCAGCAGCAGCAATGACTTGGCTCCAGTCAGCAAAACCCAAGGGGTCATGTGTGCATGGGCATATGTGCACACATGTACGCACACATATCTGCGTGCACGCCTACATTTGTATGTGCATGTATGTGAACATTAGCAGCAGCAGCAATGACTTGGCTCCAGTCAGCAAAACCCAAGGAGTCATGTGCATACGTGTGCATGTGCATGCATGCTCCTGGGAGCCCAGCCTCTGCCAGGCCAGGCCTGCAGCCCCGGGCCTCTCGGCTGGCTGTGGAGCGCGCTGGTGCTGTCACTAAGCCACAGCCCTGCGAGCCAGCAGCTAAAAATAGCGCTGCCTCCATGCTCCATTTAATCCGGGGCTCTGCAGGCAGGCGCCGCGTCACTGCAGGAGGCCTGAGCGGCGTCTCCACCCCCTGCTCCTCCTTCCAGCCCGCCCTGGGCAGCACAGATGCCCCGGGCTGTGTCGTGCCAGCTCCTGGGCACCGAGCCTGGCCGGGAAGGGGAAGGGGCAGTGGTGAGGAGGGAGCTGCCTGGTTTGCCGAGCCATCGCTTTACCTTGTCACTGACCGTCGGCTTGAGCTGCACCTTCAGGAACCGGTAGCCGACCACAGGCAGCACGCAGAGGATGATGCTGAGGAAGATGGCCAGCCAGACGTTGGGCTGGCTCAGGGTGTTCCTGGCGGTACCTGCAAGACGGCAGCACCGTGAATGACGCCCGCACGGGCAGCAGCTTCCAGGCCCCCTTCCCCGCCATCAGGATGGAGAAGCACTTTGCCATCAAACCAGGCCCAAGGAGCCCCTTTCGCCAGCCCTCTCTGAGCAGGACGAGCCCCACTGGTGCCACGAAGCATCCCGCATGCCAAGGTCAACTGCGCCGGGTGCCAGGAGGCAGAGGGGAATCCAGCTGCATGCTGGAGTCCACATCGGGTCCCTTTGCAGAGCTGGGGCCTTGACCTTCAGTCTCAGCCCCCCACGCCCCACAAGCCACGACACTGTTTCCCCCCCAGTCCCAGGGAAAAGCACCGCCGCCCGAAATACCCTAGCCCTCCAGAGCCCCGCACCTCTCTCTGGGGGAGCTGCTACCCCCCCGGGGAGGGAACCGACGTGGGCAGAAAGGCGCAAGCAGCTGCATCGGGGCAGCTGCAACGTGGAGAGGGGCTGTGGGGCTGCCCTCTCCTCCTCTACACCAAAGCGCCGGCAGCAGCCCCCTCGGAAAGGAGCTCATGGGAGGACAAGAAGGAGATGGCCGCGAAGCAGCGCAGCTAAGCGGCCTTGGTCAGGGGACCAAATTCTGCGCTCTGTGGACATTCAAGTGACCAGGTCCACAGGGGCCAGGCCTCAAATGCCTGCATTACAATGGTTTCAAGCGGGTTTGTTTGCAAAGGGGGCTGCAGTGGGTCCAATGTAGCGCCCCTTTTGCAACCAAACCAGCACCAACAGTCGGGAGTGGGGAAGCAGGTGAGGGCATGGTAAGGGAAGGCAAAGGGCCAAGGGGCCTGGGTTGAACAGCTCATCCTAAAAGGATGGAGTAAGCCATGCTCCATCGGTGCCCACCGAGCCCCGACACGACTCGCCAGTGGACCACAGGGCTCCCAGCTGAGTGCCGTGACTGCGCAGAGCTTTGGAGCTGGCCACCTGCTCACGGCCCAGCTCCTCTCCATGCTGCTGCTCACGTTTTGCACGTGTTCAAAATCCCTGCATGCAAAATCACTCTACAGGGTCCTGGGGTGGGTCCAGGAGGTGCAAAGGTACAATCCCCACCCTGCTTTGACTCCTGCTTCACCTGGTGTTGAAAACCAACTGCCAGGCAGGGGTAGTGGCATTTCTATTCGGGCAGTAGTGAGCTCATTCTTATCTGCCTGATCCCTTCTGAACTCTTCACTCCGTAGGTGTTAACACCCCCCTCTCCTTGCTAATGGTCTTGACATTCAACTATCAAGCTAACTTTTCTGCTGCAATTTTGCTGTCTGTTGGCTGCTCCTGGTCACGTAGCTCCTATTTCACTGCCCTGAAGATTGTTTTCAACTGTAACTAAAAACATTAACTCAAGGATGAAAATAACTTCCACTGAAGCATTAGATGCACTATCAAGATGCTCAAGAAGGCTAGATTTTCTTTTATGAATCTGAAAAAGAGATGCCTATTTAATCTAACAACTGCAAGGCTCGCAAAACAACATATTGGGATTACTTTTGCCTAGCATGTTGTGGTTTGTGTGCGTGCTATAGGATGTAGCCATGTAATGCACACTCCAATAAATCTTATATTTGTTTTTGCTCTGATTTTAAACTGAATAATACAGCCCAAGGCCAGAGGCTTATTGGTAAAGTTTCTAGTTCCCTTTTAATTGATAAAAATATGCACGTGCCTCTGGGCAGTAAGGGAGTATGTGGACAGGAAAGGGAAGGCCTGGCCATGGGTCTGTCCAGGAAGGCGCCGTTCAAAATGAATGCTTGCTGTTGGGTAAAGGCAGGGAGAGCTAAGTGCCCAGGCATGCTATTGTTTGGATGAGGGCATTGCTTCTGCACCCATGGAGACCCTTCCACCCCGTTAAATCCAGCACGGAGCGGGGCACCAGCCCATGGGCTTACCGACAAACGGGAAGGAGGCCGTGAAGATCAGGTACGCGCCGTCACTGTACATGGTGAAGGTGATGGCAAAGTACACAGCGAGGCTGCCCCAAATGAAGAATTGGTTCACAGCTGTCCAGTAGGCAGTGTCCAGCCCGATCTAGTGGGACAAAGCAATGCACTGGGCTCTGAGCAGCCTCATCCATGTCGTACCCTGCCTCATCCAGTCTGTCAGGTCCCGGGGCCTGGGAGGGACCTCAAGGGCCATGTGGTCCAGCCCCCTGCACAGATGCCGGAGGGTGCTCCTAAATCTCCCCACACAAGACTTGTCCAGACTCCTGGAAACCTCCAGTGAAGGAGATCGCAGCCCTTCCTTGGGCAGCCCGTGCCACCGCCCCCCTGCTTGGACAGGAAGAGGGTTGTCCTGCAGTCTTATCTACACCTATTTTGCTGCAATTTTAAGCTGTTGCTCTGCATCCTGCCCTCGGCAGCAAGGGAGAGACCTCAGCTGGCCCCAACTTGAGGCCTCACCTCTGCGCGTGGGCCCCAGCCAAGCTCTGATGAGACCTGGCTGCAAAGAGGAAGGTACGCACACCTTGGAGATCGTAGGATCATAGAAATGAGGGTTACAAGGAACCTCAGGGGGTCACATCTACTCCAACCCCTGCTCCGAGCAGGACCAGCCCCAGCTACATCATCCCAGCCAAGGCTTTGTCTACCTGGGGCTTCAAAACCACCAAGGATGGAGATCCCATCACCACTCTGGGTACCTGTTCCAGTGCTTTACTACCCTCATCATAAGAAATTTCTTCCTAATATCCAACCTCAACTTCCCTTGCTGCAGCTTGAGCCCATTGCTCCTTGTCCTGCCATCTGCCCCCACTGAGACCAGTCCAGCTCCATCCTCTTTGCAGCCCCCCTGCAGGGAGGTGACGGCTGCTATCAAATCCCCCCTCGGCATGTCATGGGCATGGCCTCACCTGTACAGAGACCACGATGAGCAGGCAGGTCTGGGCCATGAGGGCGAAGGACTGGTAGTCAGCAACGGCCTTGCCGTCGCTCCGCATGGTGTCATACATGGCGCCGTAGGGGATGAAGAAGAGGATGAGGGAGCTGTAGACCCCGTGCAGCATGCACTTGACGAACTCTACCTTGTTGAAATACAGGTTCTGCTGCCCGGGCGTGTAGAGCTGGGGGAACTGCATGCTCCAGCGGTCGTCCACGTCCTGGGAGCAGAGCAGGGGAGGGGGTTAGCGCCCAGACCCACGGACACCGCCGACCAGCCACGTCACATCGGAGGGGTTGAAAACGCCCCATGCACAGCGGAGGCCACATTGCAATAATGCACCCACTGCTCCAGCAAACATGGCAGGAAGTCAAAAGCCCAGACACCAGGCTGGGTTGTGCAGCGTGGAGGCCGGTGCTGCCCAGAACTGAGTGCTGGGAGCCCTGGTGCACACAGCCGGCACGCAGGTTGGCCTGTAACGGAGAGCCACGGACACATTGCTGGGCAAAGTCAGCAACAAAAGGCATGTCTGAGAAGGGTTAAACCTAGAGGGTCTGGCCTGGGCACCCCCTGCTCACCTCTGGGCACCCAACAGCCTCGGGGCAGTGGGAGGTTTAAGACCTCTCTGGTCTGGCCATAGCACATGCATTGCCCTGGGAGCCTGAAAGTTCGGGGTCGCAGGCTGAGGGGCTGTCTGGGGTGCAAGCCAAAGAGGAAGAGAGGTAGAGCTAAAGGCACCATCAAAGACAGAGGATGTCTTTGGCCACAGGCTTGGCCCGGTGCTGCCTGAGCAGGCAGGGGTCCCCGAGGACAGTGGCCAGGGAGGTGGGGGTCACTTCCTATGAGCATAACTGGGGAAAACTGAGCATTTCCTGAACAGCTCCTGGGGTAATGCATGACCCAGACAAATGCAGCTGGATGGTGGGGGCGTGGGACAGGGCAGGTCACTCTGCAGGACTTGCATCTGACAAAGCCGGTCGTTGCCTCCCGCAGCTCCTGCCCGTCTGAACCAGGCAGCCTTCTGGGGCTGCGTCAAGCGTTACACTTAGCACGCGTCGTATTTAGACCCTAGGCAACAGCTAAAATGACTTTGAAAGAGGTCTGAGCCATTGCATCTAATTGTAGATCACTTCACTGCACTGGAGCCTTGAATTGGCCCCCATGCCTAACGCCCAAAAGTCAGCTGAGTTTTGGGGCTCAGCACCAACTGGCTCAGGGCTGAGACCCAAATATGAGCTGATTTTCAGGTCTCAGCCCAGGGATCCCCAGAGCAGGGTGAAGACTCCTAGGCAAGTCCTGGGGCCGGGACCCACAAACAGCGACTGTGGGTCCCACCCTGAGACCACGATGGATTATATCATCTCCAGGGAGCAGCCCCACATTAAGGTGATGCGTGTTACCTAAAACAACTAGATGATCCCAGAAGACATCGCTGTACCGCCTTACTAGAGCGCACGGATTATCCTACTCGAACGAACACCAGATGCTAGCAGTTTAAGTGCAGCTAACGTGTTAAGTGTAACATGTAACACCCCCCTAAGGTGCCATCTTCCCTCCTACCCATAGGACTTCAAGAGGACAATGGACATGACAGGCTTTTCAGATCTCCTTTGAGTCACCCGTTGCAGGGGTACAATTCTCACCCAACAGGGATGAATAACACATGCATTATTTCCCATCAACTCCTGTTGGACTTTTGCATGCAGGGCTGATGATCCCAGGGCTCTTGGTGTAATTAGGATGGCATGCGGGTCTCACTGCCTCTCCCACAGTCACAGCATGCACTTATGTAGTTGCAGGCTCCTCCCCAGAGCTGGCTGCATGCACAAGTGCTCACAGCAAGCTCTGGGGAAATGCAGCGTGGCTCCCCCGTCTCCTACCAGCCCGGGGCTCTAATAGCAGCTGGCGTAATCGTGCAATGGAATAACATCAGGGTAAATCACCCTGCGGCAATTGTGTTAGGCACCCGCGGCCTTTGTCGTGGAGCTGGACTGAAGAACCGGGGGCACTGCTATACCAGAGCACTGCAGCTACTCCCAGTAAACTTTACCTGGTCAAAGAGACTCATCCCTAGCACCGGGAGAGAGGTATAGATGAGGTTGTAAAGGGTGATGAACCACTCGTCATACACCGTCTAGAGCAAGAAAAAGCAGAGCAGTGGGTTAGCTAAGGATCACCAACGGGCTGCCGTAATTTCGGGACCATTGCAACTACAACCCCACTCCGGCATTTCCCTCTGTGAATACAGACCAGAAAGCCCAACTGACCAGCGGAAAAAAACCCCAAACCATGAACCAGCGAAACACCCCACGAGCCCAGTAAAGAGCAACTGGCTGACACCCAGCAGATGGGCAGCTCTGCTTGGAGGCGATCGCAGTCGTGCCAAGGAAATCCCCGCACCCAGAACAGGACCCCTGATGTCACGCGAGGCGGATGCCTCGTGCCCCGGGAGTCTGCAGACCTGCTCCGAGCACCAGGGAGGGATTCGTGTCTCCAGCACCACAACTAGGAGTGCACGGGTTTCACACCAGCGAGGGCAAGGCCTTTTGAGCAGCCCAGTCTGGCTCCCAGGGCTTGTTACTGGCCACAGCCAGCTATGCTCCTCTGTGTGTGTGTGTGTGTGCACATGCATGTGCACAAGGGTGGTGATAGGAAGCGGGTTGAGAGTATACCCTCTTATCCCGAGCTCGCTGCTAGAAGCTTCACCACATCTGGCCAGGAGACTTCATGCACCAAGAAAAGCCAAGCTGAGGGTCATTTTTTTGTTAATTCCCCTGGTTGCTGCCCAGCCCCTGGACGCTGTGAGACCAGCCGAAGCAGCCGCCTCTCCAATCCAGAGCCTGTCTTAGAGGAGAGATGCTGTGAGAAGAAAGTAGACTATCTGCAACGTCAATTAACCAGCAGGTTTTGTATTAACAAAGGCATCTACCTTCGTTAATACAAAACCTGCTGGTTAATCAACTTTGGGCCTGCTGGCATATGGGCCTGGCTGGTCATCAAGATGACCTGCAGGTCATAAATTTAATAGTGCTTGGGGATTTTAAAAGCAACCAGGACTCATGGTAGAGGGTGATATCTTTTTTAAACCAACTAGATTTTTGCAAAAAAATAAATAAATAAATAAAAATAAATCTTTAATTGCAAGCTTTTGGGCACAAACACCCTTCATCGGGCATCGGAGAAAAGTCTGTAAAAGTTCTCCTGGGTGAAGTACTACACAGGCACCTATACTTATTTCTCTCTCTTTTTTTTTCTATGGGCAGCACATCACAGTATTTAAAGTCCAGCTTTCGGCACTTCACACAGCAGCGTTCGATTATCTGGAAAAAAATATCCAGAAAGTCTATCCAGACTGATGGCAGCACTAATTCATCTGGATCAATGTTTTCCTGTGCATAAAGTTGAGCTAAACCCTGTGTTAGCAGCAGGACGGAGTCACAGCCACTGGATGGCAGGAGCGATCCATCACAGGGGAGAGCCTGGGCATGCTGGATCCCACACGCCAGCATGCGTGCGCACAGCATGTTGGAAGCAGTGCAAGCGTGCCCTACAATGCACCCTCAAATTGCACGAGCGTGGGGCAGTTTTATGTGCAACCTTGGAAGATGGGGTGGGAATTTCACCAGGCTCTGAACAGGCCGGTAACACTTCATTGCTTCTGGCAATGGAAGAAAAGGAATGCACACAAACATCAGCAGGAGAAATTCATTAGCAAAGCCAGGACTTCCCCACCAGAAACACTTCCTAATGCAGACAGGTGAGCGGCACCCGCCCTGGTCTCGTGGCTGCATTTGGTGCAGCTAGAAATCACAGCTTCCTTTGGTACCTGCCTGCTTTTAGCAGGGTGAGGGTTTGGGACCTTGTCTGGGGGCAGCTTGTTCTATTACCCATTGCTTTAATGCTTTTAACTGTCTCATCATTTCTCAGGTTTTTATTATAAGCTGCCCCAAGCCTCTTCTAGAGAGGGTGGTGTGCAAGACATCCAGCACGGGTTTGTTGTGGGTACGTCTTGCTTGACCAAGCTCATTTCCTTCTACGACCAGGTGACCTATCACCTGGACAAGGGAGAAGAGATTGATGTCATATATCTTGACTTCAAAAAAGCCTTCGATCTGGTGTCCCATGATCGCCTCCTTTAGAAACCGGCCAATTGTCGCCTTGGGTCCTCCACGATCCGCTGGCTGGAAAATTGGCTCCGGGGTCGGACCCAGAGGGTAGTAATTGATGGAAGTCACTCATCGTGGTGTCCTGTGACCAGTGGGGTCCCCCAAGGCTCTGTCCTTGGACCCATACTGTTCAACATCTTCATTAATGATGTGGACACTGGAGTCAGAAGCGGACTGGCCAAGTTCGCCGATGACACCAAACTTTGGGGCAAAGCATCCACACCAGAAGACAGGCGGGTGATCCAGGCTGACCTGGACAGGCTCAGCAAGTGGGCGGACGAGAATCTGATGGTGTTCAACGCCGATAAATGCAAGGTTCTCCACCTTGGGGAGAAAAACCCGCAGCATCCTTAATAGGCTCGGCAGTGCTATGTTGGCTAGCACTATGGAAGAAAGAGACTTGGGGGTCATCATTGACCACAAGATGAACATGAGCCTGCAATGCGATGCGGCGGCTAGTAAAGCGACCAAAACGCTGGCTTGCATCCATAGATGCTTCTCAAGCAAATCCCGGGACGTCATTCTCCCCCTGTACTCGGCCTTAGTGAGGCCGCAGCTGGAGTACTGTGTCCAGTTTTGGGCTCCACAATTCAAAAAGGATGTGGAGAAGCTTGAGAGAGTCCAGAGAAGAGCCACGCGCATGATCAGAGGTCAGGGAAGCAGACCCTACGATGACAGGCTGAGAGCCCTGGGACTCTTTAGCCTGAGCGCCCCAAGGGATGACGAGGTCGAATGGTCACAAACTACTTCAAGATCGTTTCAGGCTGGACATAAGGAAGAATTTCTTTACTGTCCGAGCCCCCAAGGTCTGGAACAGCCTGCTGCCGGAGGTGGTTCAAGCGCCTTCATTGAACACCTTCAAGAGCAAACTGGATGCTTATCTTGCTGGGATCCTATGACCCCAGCTGACTTCCTGCCCTTTGGGCAGGGGGCTGGACTCGATGATCTTCCGAGGTCCCTTCCAGCCCGAATGTCTATGAAATCTATGAAATCCACAGACAAACCATCCCGTCCTTAACGCATCTGAGCGCCAGTGAGACTTCACCATCGGTGCAATACAGAGGATCACAGAGCCGCGGGGCTGGAAGGGACCTGCGGAGGTCACAGCTACACCAGCCCCTGCCTGAGGCAGGATCAGCCCTGTCCAAACCACCCCAAACAAGTTCACTGTCCAACTTCTGAGCAACACGAGAGTCACCTGTGACGGCCACAGGCATCACCCCCAACCCTGCTGCAGGGAAAGCAGGGGGGCCGCGGCCGCCAACGTCCTGCTGCTGCAAAGGGGGTTAATATGCACTCAAGAGACCCCGGGCAGAGGAAGGCAAACCTCCCCAGTCTGGACCAGTCTGACCAGGAAGGATTGGTCTGACCCTAAGCAGAACGGCAACAAAAAAAGATGCTCCCCGTGGTCTGTTAGAGCCGGGGAAGGGAGCTGGCTGACCTACCTGTGCAGAGAAGCCGGAGAAGAAGCCATACCAGAAGTGGACAAGCGTGAAGGCGAAGTTCTTGTAGAAGAAGTACCGGAGGAACTTGCACATGCGGATGTAGGACCACCGGCCGTGGACCAAGAGCAGGCGCTGCAGGTAGCGGAACTGCGCAAAGGAAAAGTCGCTGGAGAGCACAGCTTGCATCCCCTCCTGGCCGCTGATCCCCACCCCGATGTGGGCGGCTGCAATGAGAGGACGACCCGCACCGTTACCAGGAGAGCTCTGTTAGCGCCGGTGCTTCTCGAGCAGGTCTGCCTGGGGCTGGGCCCGGCCACTTGTGTGGGCCACGCGCCTCCAAAGCATTCGCAGGTCGCTGCTGGAGCCGGGCCGATTCCAGCATTGCTATAACACAGCAGCGAGGACAGACCACCACTATCTAAACTCACCCCATTCACATCTGCAGGGGCGGATCCCCTGCTCTACCCAAACTTTCATTCCGGCTCTAACCAAACTTTAAAAGCAACTGCCTGGCAGTGGTAGTGGCATCTCTATTCAGGCAGTGCTGAGGGAGTCAATTGACTTCAGGGCTCCTGGTGGTCTCCATGATTCCTGGTAATCTCTCCCCTCCACAGGTGTTAATAATGCCCCTCTCTTCTTTTTCATGGTCTTGATGTTGCATTATTCAAACTATCCTTTCCTCTGCAGGGCTGCTATCTGTTAGCCATTCCTGGTCACGTCTCTTCTCTATTTCATAACCCTGCAGACTGGTTTTAGCTCTAGCTAAAATCCTTCGCTCAGGTGTGGCCTTATTAACTCAGGTGTAGAAAAGACAGGCAGGGACATACAGGCAACCCTGTCAAGATGCTCAAGAAGGCTAGGTTTTGTTTTATGAACCTCAATAAGAGATTTACATTTAACTATAACAGCTCCAAGATTAATGAAACAACGCCCTTTAACTACTTTTTGCCTAGTTTGTTCTTTTTAAAAACTTTACATATACTCCAGCAAATGAGTGCGCCTTCCAACACTTATATTTGGGGGTTTTTGGTTTGGGTTTTCAACTGAATAATATAGTTCGCCCACCTACCATATTAATTAAAGCTTCTAGTTTCTCTTCAGCTGGCAAGCAATGTGCATTGTGATCTATCTGATGATGCACCCCATCTGCACCCCCCGTTTCAAAAGTCTGCGTCCACCCGTGTTGACAACAAACACTGTCCTTGATAGTTGATGGTTTCTAGCAGCAAACCAACTTCACTGCCCTGGCTGGAGAAGTCCCTTGGACTTTTATTTAAATGCGATGTGTGTGTGCGCGTCCTCCCACCCAGCACTGCACCCCTCCCGTCCCGAAGCCCCACGTCCACGCAGAGCTGTTCAGACCCCGTGCTACAAGCCAGCCCGGCAGTCGCTGCATGTTCCTTCAGCCTCCACAGTTCAATCCCGTCATTAAACAATCACGTCCCTTTGAAGAGCACTGTTGCCTTTATTAAATGTGGATGCAAGTTGAATGCGACAGCTAATTGCACAAGTTTAGCTAATGAGAACACTCCCGGTGGCTGGCTGGCTGGATCCAGGGTCTTCTGTGGGATAACGAGTTGATAATATCCCCGAATCCCAATCCACCCATGGTGGCGGGGTTTGCTTCTAATTATCACATATACTTTCCCTTATTCATTCTTGACTGGCGGCTCGAGTTCTCTCCCGCAAAGCTCCCTACTTAGCCTCTTAATTAAAAGACCCTGGTTAATCAATTTCTTTGCAAATCGTCATGAGGGCGATTAGCAGGACGCCCCTCTGAATGATCTTAATTGAATTAAACCTAGTTATGGGAGCTCTTCGTAGAGCTATGGAAGTAGCGAGGCGTCTTATAAAGAACAACCGCCCTGGGACCAGCAAGCAGCAGTTTGCAGCATGGAAGGAAGTGGTGGAGAGCGTCCCAGGGGCGCTAAAATGTTCGCACAGGACCACACAGACTATTTACAGACATAAAAGCTGCTCATTATTCCCCTCCTCACCAGGCTCGTCCACCCCCAGGATGTATTATCCTCCACTGCTTGCATTGCAGGACTGCACAGAGGCCCCAGCCAGCACCGTGGTCCCCGCGCCCATCTGGACACGTGGACAGACATGACCGTGGCCTCAAGGAGCTTGCCATCCAACCCCCCCCAAGAATATCCCCAAGAAATGCTGCTGTCAGAAGCTGGCAACATAGGCATCTCGACCTTCCCATGCAGACCCCACTTCACTCAGCACGGGTGCAAGCCCCTATTGAATGCACAGCGGCTCCGTGCCCCTGGCCAGGCACGGGTGCTGCATGCTGCTCACTTACTCTTGATCATGCTGACGTCGTTGGCTCCATCGCCGATGGCCAGCGTCACGGCCTTCTTGTACTTCTTCACCAGCTCCACCACCTGCGCCTTCTGCAGCGGTGTCACCCGGCAGCAGATCACCACCTTGCACATGCAAGCCGTCCGCACCAGCTCCTGCTCCAGGTTCCCCTCCAGCGCATAGGCCTGCACGGGGAGGGAGAGAGACAGCACGCTCTCAAGAAGGTGCCCGGCCAGCTCCCGGCACGGGACAGAGCCGAGCAGCGCAAGTCCAGCGCAGCGCAAGCCAGTCGCGGTGCCCGGAGGATCTAAGTCGGTGGCTCTCAACCTTTAAATCGACTCGAGACACCCTTGTTGGACTGAGGAATGCCTCTGGAGTGCCAGCTCTGAGCTTTCACTTGTTTCTCTACTACAGGAAAATACTTGCAAGGAAAATTTTGCAAGGAAAATACTTCCTCGGCAAAGAATTCGGCGAGCCCACAGCAGGAAGCGAGCTCACAAGGCTCCTGCTCCAGGCAGGAGCATCCCTGACTAAACTATTCCAGCCAAGTGTCTTTCCAACCAGCTCCTGAAAACTTCCAGAGAAGGACTATTTCGATGGAGATCCCACAACTTCTTCAATGATGGACCACCCATCCCCGACGTGGGCAAGGGGACTGAACCTGCCCCCCGCACTGCCTGGGGGGAAGGAGCAGCCCACAGGAAGCGACGTCGGTCACCAGGGCAAACACTGCTGGTGCTAAAAGCCCTTTGCTTTTTGCTTTTTCTGGCTACCGGAGAACAGGGCGGCTCCGTGCAATCGGCTGCATCTCCTGCCTGCGTCTCTCCCTAGCCAAGCTCGAGCATTCGTCTGGAAGTAGCTGTCCCGCACACTACAGGGCCGATTTCCAGCCACGCTCCCATTTCCCCACGTGCCCAGCTCCTAATGGCAATGCTTCACCATCCTCACCAGGCTGTGGCCATTGATGATGAGGCCGTACACCCCGTTGGCTTGCTCCTCAGGCAGGATGCACGACTTCTTGGTTTTCTTTTCAAACTGGACGTTCGCTTCGTCGCTTTCCGAGAAGGACTCCGGCTTCATCTTCTTCCGGGCATCCCTAAAGGCAGCGAGCATGGACACAGAAAGGCCCTTGGTTTTTACAAATCCCAGCTACAGCAAAAGGAAAACGCGGAGGCTTGGGCTGGTGAGCGGGATGTGCCAGACCCGAGGAGGTACCAGAATAACTCGCCCTCTGCAGCTGGGGCCCTTTCACAGCTGGATCAGATCAGACCCTGCAGAAGCCCCCCTAAAATCCCCACAAGGGCCCATCACATCCAAAGGATGCTCTAGTGAGACCCAGCCCCGACTTCACGGTTACACCAGCAAGCTGCGCCAGGAGAAGGGAGACGAGGGAAGACCAGGCGAGAGCAGCCCCAGCTGCCACCCCGAAGCCGAAGCCCCGCGCCAGCTGGCAGACCTCGTGCCACCTACCTGAGCTCGGTGAGGACATCGTTGGAGGTGCTGCCCTCGATGATGAAGATGTCGGCCATGTCATCGTACAGCAGGTTGCAGGAGTAGCCGATGTTCACCGCCGTCTCTGGGAACGCAAGGACCCCAGGGATGCGCCAGCAGGAAGGAACCAGCCCCCTGATGGCCCAGAATGCACCCCATTTACACGGTGGGGAGCAAGGATACGCAGACCCCTTGGTGCAGACGGACTGGGGTCTCAGCACAACAGACTCAGCACGGTACATTGCCTGCAGCCAATGTGCTGGGGCCGTCAGAGGAGACCGTCAAGGCAAGACCCCGTCTGCCATGCGCGGACAAGGGAGAGAGGCGCGTGGTCTGGAAGCAGCGAGGCTTCCTGCCCCGCTGCCCAAGGACGACACTCCTCCCTGCCTGCCCGGCCCCGCTGTCTGGAAGGAAATACCAGCACGGCAGGGTCTGGGTTGGAGGCAGAACCAGGACACGAGCGAGAAGTGGGGGACACTGGGTGCCACGGCCCTGTTACCTTGCTTGTCTCCAGTCAGCACCCAGAGTTTAATGTGGGCCTTGCTGAGGGTCTCGATGGTCTGCGGGACCCCATCCTGCAGCTTGTCCTCGATGGCCGTGGCGCCCAGCAGCTGAGCAGGGAGCGGGAGAGAAAGGATGAGCTTTCCCACATGGCCGGGCAGTCGTTGCAGCGGTGCAGGGCTCCCACCCGCCCTCTCCTCTCCACCAGCAACTCCAACGAATGCACCAAAAGCAGCCAGCAGGCTGGGCATCCCGGGCTACGGCCCACCCCGACAGCTCCCTGGCTCGCTCAAACCCCCTGGGTACATCCCTGCATATGGTGCCACCCCCTACATCCCTTATGGCCAGACGGGATTTGCAAGGAGTCGGCTAGCAAAGCTGACACGGCAAGGAGGAAAACTGGCTCCAGCTTTGCAGGAGGCTGCATGACAGAGCTCAGGGGCCTGGCTCCAACTCCCTGGTCAAATTGGTGTGGACTGGGGGGATGTTGCCTTCCTCTGTAGCAGGGGCACGGCCGCTGCTTGCGTCCTCTTGAGCATCTATCGACATTTCATAGAAGCGGGACTTGGGGCAGGTTCGGGTGTTAGGTCTGTGCTGTGTCAGGGCTGACAACAGTCCTGTGCAGACTTCAGACGGTGGTTGTGTGGGATGGTTTGGGCAGGGCTGATGCCATGGGGCAGGGGTGGGACTGGATGTGACCCCTGTAGCTCCCTTCCACCCCACTGCTCCGGGATTCTCCATCTCATCACAAGCCAGCTGCTCAGACACCCGTGCAAGTTGAAATAAAACAGTCCCGGTGCCCAGTGGCCAAACACGCCAGCTCCCCAGGGCAGAGCCCAGGCCACACGCAAGACCAACCATTAAGTCTTTCTCGATCTCCTCGTACAACTTGGACAGCTTCTCTTCCCGCCCTTCCAGGACCGTGCTCGCTTGGTGGTGCCGCTTGATCCAGTCCTCAAAGTATTTTTCCTCCAAGTTTTTGAAGGCCACGACCAGCGTCCGCAAGCCTTCCCCAGCAAACTCCTGCAAGGCGCCAGAGGGACGGGAGACATCAGAGCAAAACCCAGTTTCCTACTTGGTTTTTACAGAGTGGCTTTCTACACGCCCTCCTGTGTTTGCCAACAACTGCCCCGGCTTTTGCAGGGAATGCAGTGAAGAGCTGCACCTGACCCAGATCACAGCTTGTTTCCCCGCTTTGCTGCCAGCCTACCATTTACATGTGGCCACATCCCAACAGGCTCTCCCAAATCTGACTGCAGCAATTTTCCATTGGCAAGGCACCTGTGTTACCATGCAGGCAGGGGAGCCACCCTCAAGGTTTTCAGACTGGCACGTGCAAAGTAAGACCAGCCGCATGTGCAAAGTAATGATCACACCCTAAAAATGGCTGTCCAGCTACAAAAAGGGCCAACCAGCTATGAAGCGAGTGTCTGAAAATGTTTAACAACTCTAGAGCTGAGTTTCTACCCACCCAGCTTTCATTTGATCATGTAGCAGAGCCCCAGGGTGAGTGATTGCCATGAATACAGGGGAGGAGAGGGGTCACGAATGCACGGGAGGAGAAGGGTGACTGGGAGTGCAGGGGGTAGGGGGGACATATTGCAACGGTGATGGACGTGTGATGATCCGGTCAAACACAGCAGTGGGATGGGGTGTCTCGCATGTCCGCTGCGGCGGTCACCCCCCATGAACGCTCAATGCCAGCAGCTGCATGTTTGGCACATCCACCACCGTGGAAATATAGACCCCGACACCAGCAGGAAGCATGCCTTTTTCCCCCGCTCTGCAAGAGCAGGGACTGGTCTGTCCACCATCACCCTCCTCTTGGGTCCCCCAGTGTGGGAACGGCTTAAGGGCAGCTGCCCCAGGAAGATGCTGTATCCTCAGCACATGCCCCATCTGCTACAGCTGCCCCATGCCACCTGCTTCCGGGATCGTGTAATGTGCCCATGTAACCCCTTTCTGCTGCCAGGGGCTGCGCGCCCCACCGAGCCTGCTGAAGCTCTGGGGCTCCGTGCCAGCCACAATTTAGACGACCCACGCATCCGAATACATGTCCCGCTGCCCTGTTGTGCTGCAATCTGGGCAGGCTGGTCTTCAGCCTCGGCACTGCGTGCTCTTAAAAGATGCAACCTGAACTGAGCCCTGGTTAACGGTTCGGGCTGGAGAGCCCGTCACCCTGCCCTGAGAGAAACCAGGAGCCTGGAGCTAAGACTCTCTGCACCGGCCTGCCAACATGCTGCAGCTTTTCCAGACAAAGGAAAGGGAAGCTGGTTTATTGCCTGGTGCCGCCTCCACCCTCGTCTCTGCAGGACCCACCCTGAAGGGCGACGGTCAGGCCCCGCGGTCCATCTCACGCAGCCCCCCACACCACTCGGATCTCAGGCTGCCCCTGGCCTGGGCTATATCTGGAAAGGCTGACAGCCTCGCTACCCATCATCTGTGGTCTGAGCTCTCCAGACGCTGCTGCGCGAGCGCCTAGATGCACGCGATGTTTATTCAGCTGCTTCCCGAGTGTGTGCAGAACAGCCTGCCCTTAAGGAGGAATGAGGGGCTCCTTCCAGGGTGCTCGAGAGATCTGTCGGCCTCGCTGCTAACCCACTCCCAGCCGCGAGAGTCTCAAAGAGAGGGGATGCCCAGCCGGCCGGCCAGCGGGCTGCCGAGGGGTCCCCTCGCACGCAGCACTCACGTTCAGGTGCTCCGTGGTCTCCTCCTTGAGGTCCCCGCAGGAAGGATGCAGCAGCTCGTAGAGGATCGTGTCGGCCCCTTTGCAGTACAAGGTCAAGTTGCCTTCTGGGCTCCGCACTAAGAGCAAAGTGGAGAAAGGCGCTGAGAAACCCCAGACCCTGGCACGCGGGATCTGCGGTACTCGCCTTATAGCCCAGGGGCATTGCACCTCTGCCATGGGCGCTCAGCCTGTCAGGGGCCAAGGGACACATCTAGTTTGCACAGGATGGAGAATGGGGCAGCTGCTCTCCTCTCTAGAGGTGCCCGGCAGACCGCAGGCCCCAGCCCGTACCGGCTCCTCTTGACCGGAGCAGATGCCCTGTCAGACCCTGCAGGCAACATACAGAGGAAAGGGCGTCTACAACCGGACGCCAGGCCAGCCTGCCCTCCAGGCCCTGGTTGTGCAGGCAGCCAGTTCACCGTGCTACCAAAGTCTGTGCCCACAGTAAGCCCTGGTGCGTCTGCACCCCTCTGCCCCGGGACTGCTCCCTTCCTGACGCTGCTCGAGTCTCTTCTCCTCCTGCTCCCAGATTCATCGCTCAGGTTTTTTGCAGCTGAATGCAAAGAACAAGCTCCCCATGTTGGGGAGTCCTTGCACCTTCCCCCTCAGGGCTGGGGGTCCCCACTTCCCTCCTCTCTGCTAAGCTGATGCCAAGGACAGGCTCAGTCCAGATGTCGGTGACTAGCACGTGAGAGCGGGGCACAGGCCCGTGACCCCCCACCGCTGGTGCAACGCCCCCAGGTACACGTCACGGTCCCAGAGTTCACCTCTTCCCTGTTGGACTGGCCAAGCAGTCATTTGCTCCCCTTTCTTCTCTACATGTTGGGGGTTTGAAGCCTCCCCCAGAGGTGCTGGATGCATCCCAGGCTGGGGATGGGGCTGTGCCAATGCTCCTATGGGGACCAACCCCGCAGGGTCCTGGCTGGAGGGTCTCGCCCCTGCGCTCGGGGTCAGGCCGATGCTGCATTGGGGCAGGAGGGGATTTTCCCCCTGGTCACATTGGTACATACTGGGGGAGGTTGCCTTCCTCTGTAGTGGGTGCACAGCCTCTGCATGAGATCTCTTGAGCCTCTATTAACCTTTTACAGAAGCAGGATGTTGGTGGCTGTGCCCCCCTGCTTTCCCGGGGCAGGGGCAGGTGTGATGCCTGGGGCTGTGTCAGGACAGACTCTGTAGGTTTGCCCAGAGGCTGGACAACGGGTTGTCTGGGCTGGTTTGCACAAAGTTGATCCTGCCTCACGCAGGGCTTGGACGAGTTGTGACCCCGCAGGTCCCTTCCAACCCTGCTTTGCTATAATTTCAAAGTAATCGTGGGGGGTGGGGAGGGGTACAAAACAGTTGGAAATCTGAAACGTATAAAGCCCCAAGATGCAGAAGTCTGTGGGCAGAATCGGGAATCTGCCCGACTGCAGGACAGACGCTGAGTATCTGCATCCACCCCACCCATTAGCACGTGTACCTATGTCTTCTCCACTGTGTAGCTGCTAGTGGTCATTTGCCTGGTTGCTCAGATCCCAACAACCAGGGCACAAGGCAGAGAAGTTTACCTCTGCCTCTTCGGACAAAATAAATGAAAGGACCGCTGTAACTCTGAGCGTAAGGGCTGCTTTGCTGCGAGGGAGGCGAGATGCATTGCCTCCACCCCTCTGCAATGAAGACCTGCATCACGGAGGGCCAGCCCCTGAGACATCCCTTTTCTTGCCCACATTAGGGTTTGTGTAGTGCCTGCCCTGTGGCATCTACCTGCCCCGGCTCTCCCGAGTGCCCCTTCCTAGAAAACCCACGAGGGCAAGGACTCGCCACCCAGAAAGCAAAGACAGACACGACCAGGGGCACGCACCGATGACCGACATCCGTTTGCGCACATTGTTGAAGTCCAGAATCGCCAGGAGCTGGTAGGTCTTGGTCTCCCCCATCTCCACCACCGTAATGGTCTCCGGCGTGCGGGCGCGGAAGACGAAGCCGAAGTTCCTGGCGGCGGTGACGAGGGCTCCCTCGTCGGGGGACTGGGCCTGGTACACCAACTGACCTGCCGGGCCGAGGGGAAACAGCACCGTCAGGAGGGCGCGGACTTGCTCCTGACACCAAGGGAGTTCAAGCTCTCAGGCTCCTGCTCATCCAACCCTCTGCTGTGCCCTATTGCTAGGGTAGCACTAACGGGCATCTTCCTCCACCTCTCTCTGCCCCCCACTCACCCAGGCATGCTAGGATGGGGAAGCTGTTAAACCCCAGAGGCCCTTCTTCGAGGTTGTTTCCTAGCCTCTGCTCCGGGGTTATATCTCCTTTCTTGAAGGACTGCTCCCCAACCCAATGGTGCTCCCTTCCAGGGTTGTGTCCTTTCCTCAGTTTTAGCTGCCTGCTGCCAGCCACTCTCCTTTCATTGATCTCCTTCGTTGGACCAATCTAGCTACCGTGTGCTTTGCTGAGGAAGAAGGGGAGGGAGAGCCCCTTCACTGGAAGCTGAGGAAGACAAGCACAGCCCCCACCTGGAGCACTGGCTCAGCACGATTAACGAGCCGCTGTCTAACGAGCTGCAGCCTGCATTGCTCCTGTGTGAAGGAGGGAAGCAGGAAAGAACTTCATTCCCAGCACTGCTACTAGCTCACTGCTCACGTGGTCTCTGTGTCACATGTACAAGCGCTCTGCATCACGTGTACAAGCGCCCTGCGTCATGTGTACAAGCGCCCTGTAGCTGCGAGTGCAGCAGTGTCCAGCTTCTGCACAAGGAGCCGCAGGGAGCACAAGGCTCTTGTGCTCTATCCTTTACCAGCATGCAAGTCCTTTGCACATTATAAGGACCCACTGCAGTCTTCAAGCTACAAGGACCATGGCTGCTCAGCTCGGTGCTTTCTGGGAGCCTCACCTTCCACCTTCTCCTCCGGCATCACCGTGTGGCACAGCGAGAGCAAGCGGAAAAAACTGTGCGTCGGGGCATCATTTAGCTTCACGGCTTCCACCAGGCTGTGGTCGTGGAACACAAACTTGGGGTCGGCCAGCGGGTTGTAGGAGAAATCCACCTTCTCCGTCTCCTGTAGAAGGAAGGATCCCCGTCACCGGTGCAACGTGTCACCCGTACCCCCTTCACTCCCAGTAACTCCTCTCCTCCCATGCATTCGTGGCAATCACTCATCCTGGGGCCCTGCTACACAGTCAAATGAAAGCCAAATGGACACCAGCTCTAGAGTTATTACACATTTTCAGGCACTCACTTTATAGCTGGTTGTCTCTTTTTGTAGCTGGACAGCCATTTTCATGGCATGAACATTACTTTGCACATGTGGCTGGTCTTCCTTTGCATGTGCCAGTGCCAATTAAATTGCCAGTTAATTGTGTGATCATTATTTTGCACCTGTGGCCGATCTAAATTTATTCTGTAATTCACTAGTTAATTGTGTAATGTATGTCACACGTAGCAGAGGCCTAAGGTGCTTCTCCCCACCCTACCATGCTCCTGGGAGTTGCTTTTGTAGGACACCAGCTATAGGAGCTAAACGGTGCATGAAGAACCGCTGTGGGGTGTGTTCTTGCTCTGAGGCAGCATGCTATTGATCCCAGTAGCTGCAGCCAGGAGCAGAAGGTGGAGGCCTCACTGAGCAGGGAAATGCTGTGCTGCCTTCCCGGAGCAGGGAGCAAACCAGCCTGGAGAACAGGCTGATTGCAAAAGGTGAAACTGCAGCACCAAGCCCCTAGCCCATCTCCGTTTCTACATAAAAGGTGCCCAGCCCAGAGCAGGGCCCAGCAGAGCAACAGCCAGCACGTGGGTCTCAAATGTGACATCCTACTAGGGGAATGCACCGCAGGAGCCTGCCCAGGCCCCGACCCCACTTCAGCCCCGTCTATGCTGAGATCAGAGTTTCCAGAGAGTGACTCACGGCTCCAGCAGCCCGCGCTGGCATTTGGCGCTGACCAGACGAGCAACGTCCCCTGCCAGGATGCAGGGTAGAACTCGGATGTGCAGGAGAGCGCCCGGCCTCTGACCTGCCGGTGTTTGCCTGGGGGCAGGGACCTAGCACATCCCACCTGGGGTAGTGGCTTGGCCAGAGAAAGGCATTTTCCCCTTAAACTAGCCAACCCTTCACATGCTGCTGCCTGAGAGAGGCAGGTCTAGAGGCAGAGCAGGGAGGGCATGCCGCCAGGTTTGCCAAAAGTTATTTATGCACCTCCTGTGCCAAGAGCAAAATAAAGGATGACTGGAAATGGGTGCATGGAGCAGGATGTGGGATCAGAGCGTACCCACACACACACACACACACACACACACACACACACACACACACACACACTTATCATTCGTTAATTTAATTGCCACACAGAAGTATCTAGCGTGCGCGGGGCAGAGGCACCGTTCAAGGGGAGGAAGGCAGGCCGGGAGGGAGGGTTGTACAGCAGGGGTAGGGCTGCGCCTCATCCCTGCTCACCGCCTAGTTTGCTAATGCTCGCGGTTTTCCTGAAAGGTGCAGTGCTCGGGGGTCCAAGCAGATGTTCGTCCATGCTGGTCTGCTACCTGCACTCAGGGGTGCTAAATGTCCTGCTCATAATATACCCTGAGCATCCAGCAAAATGCCCGGAAAGGCAGGGGAGCCATGGGCAGTCGGCTTCTCAAAAGCAGGCTCTGATGATCTTATTACACCTGTCAGGGGCGGGCTCCCTGGCCCCAGATGCCAGACCCTGGGGTTGCATCTGGGTGGACATGGCACGTGCCCATCAGCCTCTAGGCAGGCAGGCCCAGGGGATCACAGAGCCTGTGGGCAGCTCATTGCTTACCTCGGTAATCTCAATCCTATTCCCCATCAGGTCGTACACATCACCTGCGGGTTAGAAACAGGCGGCTGTCACTCATTGCATACACGCTTTGAGCCTCCGGTGCTGGGAAGCGCTGGTTAAAGTGGCTTTAAAAGTTTGGGCCAAGTGAAAAGGTACTAACAAAAGCACATGACCGGGTAGCAAGGAGTGGTGACTGCAAGGGCTGCGCTGTCTAAAATGGAAAAGACCATCAGGGTAACCTCCCTGTCCGTGCATGGGAATGAAGAGGGGCCGATAACAAGGAGACACAAAGTGACTTCCACCTGCAAAAGATATGGTGCAGTGCAGTGCCCCAGGGGTCGGTCCTCAGACCATTTTTTTTCAATATCTTCCTTAATGACCTGGAAAATGGGCTGGATGCACCCTCAGCAAGTTTGCCGATGACACCAAGCTGTGGGGAGTAGTAGATACACTGGAGAGCAGGGCTAGGACCTCTACACATTGGAGGATTGGGCCAAAAGAAATCTCAGGAGGTTCAACAAGGACAAGTGCAAAGTCCTGCACTGGGGAGGGAACAGTCTCCTGCACCGGTGCAGGCTGGGGCGACGGGCTGGGCAGCAGCTCTGCAGAAAAGGCCCGGGGGGGGGACAGGGGACAAGAAGCTGGACAGGAGCCAGCAGTGTGCCCTTGGTGCCAAGAAGGTGACCGGCATCCTGGGCTGCATCGGTAGGAGCGTGGCCAGCAGATTGAGGGATGTGATTCTTCCTCTCTATTCAGCACTGGGGAGGCCACATCTGGAGTCCTGTGTCCAGTTGTGGCCCCCACTGCAGAAAGGATGTGGACACATTAGAAAGAGTCCAGTGGAGGGCAATGGAAATGGTTGGGGGGCTTTGATTAACAGTGTTACAGCAGGCTAACTAGCCTGCTGTAACAAATTATTCCCCGAGCAGGGGTATTGCTTAGACGGGGGTTGCTCTCTAGGTTATTTTTGCTCTATAAGGTTGCTTGCTCTATACTGAATCATAGGAGTGGGGCTGGAAGGGACTTCCAAAGTCACATCTAGTCCAACCCCTGCCAAACCATCCCAGACAAATCCATCATCTAAACTCATCATAAAACTGCCATCAACCCTGTCACAACAGAAGACATCACACCCAAATCTGCCACAGGTAAAGCAGGGGTTTGTGGCGGCCAACGGCCTGCTGCTATAAAAGGGTGTTAATAGATGCTCCAGAGACCCCAGACAGCCAAAGGCAACCCCCACCTCCCCCCAGTCCAGACCAGTCTGACCAGGGAAAAAATCCCTTCCTGACCAATGCAACATCAGTCTGACCCTGAACGGAGGGGCAAGACCCTCTAGCCAGGCCCATTTAAGTCCCAGCAGGAGCGTGGCCACAGCCCAATTAGTTTTATAAGTGATTTGGCTTCTCCTGTTTTGCTTGTTTTATACGTTACTTCGTTCTCTTCTGTAAGCCGCCCTGAACCCGTGTTGGGAAGTCTAATAAATAGGTAAGTCCTTTCTTCCACAGACCACATGCTATTTCTGGGGACTGAAATGAAATGAAACAAAACCAGCGGGCAGTTCGTTTAAAATTAACCACAGGCCGCTCTTTTTTCATCCAGCATGTCATTAAAGGGGAGCGCTCGTGGCCACTAAATGTGTTGGGAACTAACCACTTAGCCGGATTCACCAAGGGACTGGACACGTCTTTGGAGGAAAGGGGCATCGGCCGGTATTGAGCAGGGGAGCGAGGGGCACGGGTTGTGCATCCCAGCTTCCTCGACCTTATAGACTTCATAGACATTAGGGCTGGAAGGGGCTTTAAACGCTGGGGGCTGCAAGGGAGAGAGGAGCAGGGGAAAACCCAGCGCGCTGGGAGGGAGGAAGCGGCTGCTCGTACCATAGGACTTCCCGTTGATGGAGCACTTGTTGAAGGCCATGATGTTCTGGGTGAGCGTCCCCGTCTTGTCCGAGAAGATGTACTTGATCTGCCCCAGCTCCTCATTGAGCGTGGTGGTGCGGGCCTGCGCCGGCGTGTCCTTCAGCGGGTAGTACATCTTCCGGTCCCAGTCGATATAGAAGCTGTTGCCCAAACGAATGATCTCCACGCTGGAGGGGAGAAGGGGAGACGAGGGGACACGGGTGAGTCACAGAGCGGGTCCCTCTTGCTTCGGCGCTGGGGCCAGCGGCTGCAGTCGGACATCGCTGTCAGGACGGAGCGGGATGACGTGTCCCCGGGGTCAGGCTACAAGCATTGCAAGGGGCCGATGCCGTGCACCGCGGGGTAACGCCGCTCGCTGCTCCGTGCTCGGGCACGCGAGAGCTCTCCACCACGTAAAGCAGAAGCCAGGAAGCTGCCACTTACCTGACATAGAGGGAAATGGGCACCACGGTGTTCAGGATGATCACGTAGGACCAGAACATAAGGAACCCCGAGTAGGCAGCAGCGTTCACACCCTCCGCCCACGGCAGGTAGACCTGGAAGTAGTAGCCCTTGTCGTACTCCCAGATACCGTTCCCAATCGCCAGGATGAAGCACATCAGGGCCAAGAAGGCAAAGATCTGCATGACAGAAAGAGATTTATTGCAGAAGCAAAACGGGGCTGGTGTTCATCACAGCAAGCCACAGAGACAGCAAGGCAACTTGTTTTATGAGGATGAGAACAAAGACTGGGTTGACGGCACTTCACACCAAAGACCTTGTTACCTGCACCTCGATCAAAGCATGACAGACAATTCAACCTCGGGTGCTTCGGGATGCTGGAAGAGCACGGCAAGCAGCTGTTGCAAAGCACTACGTCGCAGGGCACGCTGCTTCTTACACCCCTGCTTGGAGCGGGCTGGCAGAAAAGCTGCGATCACTGACCACTTCCCCCCGGCCATTTGCAGGACGCCTTACGTGGCCTGACGCAAAACTTCCTTAGAAACTAAAGGAGGGAATTTCTGAACGCGACGTCCCGCGCTCAACTCAATATCGGAGCCCCTCCTTCCAAGGGACCAAGCAGAGTTAATTGCTAAACTAAGGGGCGGGGGGGCGGGGATTCAATGGTTGCTTAGATACCAGTGATCCCTATCTGATTACTTTTACTTCGTGCAAACAGAAGACAACACCTACCAGCAAGGCAAACACTCTGACCTCTGAAAAAGTCTGCTTCCCAAATTTGAAAGCGATTCCTGGCATACCGGACTGGAAGCGTCATTTCCAGAGCGCAAAGGGCAAGTAGAAACTGGGAGCTGTCCAAGGACCTCCGAGCAGAGCCCCAAAAAACTATTGCACAAGCAAACATTTTCATGGTCGAGGACCCATCCCGGGCAAAGGCAATGTGAAAGGACCAATAAAACCTTATCAAGAGGGATGGATAAAGCAAGAAGCATTAATGTCAATGAAGGACAGTTGGAAGGTGACAGAAAAGGGAAGCCTGAAGGCATAAGTGAAATGTCCATGGGCCGCTGGCCTTTGTAACATCACACGAACGAGGAAAAAAACCTTGGGTCCATTGCTAAGAGTGAATGGTAGCACGAGTTACACGCACAGTATTGCAGAAAGGGAGCTCTCGGGTGTGCATCTGCAGCAGCAGGGTGTTGGCTGTTTTTGGCTCTATTTAGGGGATCTACATAGAGGCTTATGGGGGTAAGGGTGGCTTATTGCCCAGGACACTGGACTTGGAGATCTGGATGTGTTTGCCAGCTCAGCCACAGCCTTCCTGCATCACCATGGGACAGTCGCCATCTCCAGGTACAGCTTGCCATGCCTGTGAAAGGCAGGCAGCATTTCTCCTCCTCCAAGATGTATTGGGAGGTGTTGTTAGATCATGCTGACGGGTGCCATAAAAGAAGCCTCATTTCCCCTAACACCTTCTGCTCCGCTCCCACGCAGGTGCTAAAAGCGGCAGGTTGTGCGTTCATACTCCGGCGTTCACGAGGAAAACACCAGGTGCCACTTGAAGCACTCACGCGATGGAGCACAAGTGCTACCCGGCCTCTCCCCGTGTCCACCCACTCACACCCATGGTGTGCTACGTGGGCACATGACGCATGGGCTTGGGCAGAGGGCAGCGGCCTGCTACGTTTGCTTTAACAATCATGCAGAGGCGTGAGGGAGCTGTTAGCCCGGCAGCTACAAAGCCTCGTGTCTGCTAGGGGGACAAGGCAGTGGCTTGGGTCTCTGTGTCCCGTGCATTGCAGCAAAGCAAGGGCTGTGCACATCTGGGTGCAACATTGGACACTGCCTGCCCCGATTGCAGTGGCACCATCCAGTGCAGGGCACTCAACACCTGCCAGCACAGATCCCTGCAGGACGGGGCATTCCCAGACCGCTCCCGAGAGACACTGACTTCTGAGAGCGAAGCGGGAATGCCAGACCGTGACCTGAAACCGTCTCCATGCCTTTATTAGTACGCAGAGTCCTGCTCCTCTCGCTGGAGCAAACAGGCACGTGCAGCTGGCACAGACAGCTGTTTACCAGACACAGCTCCTTCGCGGGGTTGGGGTGGAACAGCCGCCCTTTATCTGATGCAAGTGCACAGCCCTCGCACGAAGGACGCTCCATCCTGCCGGACAGCGCGTCCCCGGCTGCAGAACACGAACTTCCAGCTCGGCTCTCGAGGAAGGACTGCGCTTCCCTCGCGGCCTCCGTGGCTGCAATCGGAGCCACACACGAGCCTTTCCCAGACAGGAGGAAGGCCTGAGTGCTTCTGCCCCATCCCATTCACAGCACAAAAGGGGCTGCATTTAACTGGGACAGGGATGGCAGGCCCTGCTTAATAATTACTTTGCACCTGGAAGCGTTACAGACCATTGCACACAGAGCAGCCCCTCCTGCAATTTGGCCCGAGCCAGACGGGTTTCACCTGCAATAAGATTATTTTTAGCTGTGACCTGGATTCAGCAAAGGGCAGCACTGTGCATTATCCAGGCTTTGCAGTGCAACCTGCTACCTACTCTTCGGGTCCATCTCCACTGTCCGGGGATGCTGCTTCCCCTCTGGAGCGGGAAGGAGCTGGCCGTGGGAGCAGATCTGCTTAGCAGCAGGGGGTTGAAGAACTGAGTTATACTTAAATAACCAAGTACCAGGTGCCTTAAAAATGCCTGAGAGGGGGAAAGGCAAGACTTGATCCCTCAGTCTCAAAGGACCCAGGACGATGCAGTGAGCATCCGCTTGCTGCATGAAACAAAAGGCCCATGTGGAAGTGGAAGAGGAGGGGTTAACCCCTGAGCAAAGGCAAACTTCTGGGCTCCACAATTAGCATCGCAACCAGCAGCTCCACCTTGGCCCCATCCCTCCTTCCCACTGCCAGCACCCCCAAGGGATCTAGGCTGGCCCTTCACACCTCTCCCACCTCTGGCCTGCCACCACCTCATGGCCTGTTGCTGATTGTGCCCTTTTGGTGCCTCTCCCTGGCATTTGGGGTGCACATTGTGTTCTTGCTAGCAAGGATCCTGCATGTTCGGGAAGCCCCAATATTCACTTGTGCATCCGTCTTAGAAGCTCTCACCTCCAGCGTCACTGCCAAAAATGAGGCAAGCAGGGACTTAACAAGTCACATGCCTGCCCCCTACCAGGTTGCTCGGCTTGAATAATACACCTGTCCTCTTGCTCGTCACAAAGGCTGTGTGTTTAAAGACTTTGGATAGAGTCCCCTCCTTTCCCCCTATATGTCTGACCCACGCCAGATGCCCAGGGATGTGCAAGCTGTATAACACCGGGGTCTGTGCACATACAGTGCAAGAACCATGCTGTGTACGGACACCTGAGCTAGCGCCGTGCACGCTAATGCCTAGGCCAGCTGCACCCCGTCCAAGGATGGAAACTCCATCACAATCATTTCCATTGTCCTTCTCTGGACGCTCTCCAACGTGTCCACATCCTTTCTGTAGTGGCTGCAGTGGTGGAGACACAGCTGGACACAGGACTCCAGATGTGCCCTCCCCAGTGCTGAATAGAGGGGAATAATCACTGCCCTCAATCTGCCAGTCAACGCTTCTACCAATGCAGCCCAGGATGCCGGTAGCCTTCTTGGCACCAAGGGCACACTGCTGGCTCCTGTCCAGCTTATTGCCCACTATCACCCCCAGGTCCTTTTCTGCAGAGCTGCTGCCCAGCCCGTCACCCCCAGCCTGCACCAGTGCAGGGGATTGCTCCATGCTAAATGGATGACCAGAAAGGGATGCATGAAACCATGCATGGGTGCTGAGAAGCAGAAGAGCAGAGGCACTCTGATCCACAGGCAGGCTGAAGGGAGTGCGAGTTTCCCACAGATTCAGCATTCACCCTGATGCAACAGGTGCTTGTGGTGACAGAGATGTGACCCCCTTCAGTCCCCATCCAGCAGTCACTACCGGAGTCCACCCTCGTGCTATGCCTGGGGCCGGCACATATCAGATCCTCATTCACAAAGCCCTGACAAGCAGCAGCACGAGCTATCCAGCCCCCGACCCGCTCCAGAGGTGTCCTGAACATGTGGCAGCTGCCGCCTCATGCCAGAAAGGACAAGGACCCGCTGCCAGAGGTGCATTAATCTGAGCTCAAGCATCCGGGGGGAGTCGTGCAAGCCAAGGCACAGGCTCCACTTCTCTCCCGAGTCCTTTTAGAGAAGGAAAGAGACCCAAAGAGCTGGGCAAGGCTCAGCTGGAGAAACACCACTGATTTACACCCAGAATCTAGTCCCCTGTGTTTGTGGCTGAAAAAGCTATTTTATCAAAAAAAAGCTGCTGGCAAAGGTCTCGTGGAGGGGCTGACTCGGCCACATTTAAGCAGGAGCTCTTCTACAAGTGGGGTGGAGGGTTGAACTACTATCGTGTGCAAAGAAGCCGCGGCGGCTGGGACCAGGCGTCCACACCACTGGAGCTGCTGCGTAGCAATGGATTTAAAGCAGGTAGTCGCAAGATTTGCAGACCCCTGCGATGGCCCTGAGGTAGCTGGTCTGAGCTCTGGTGTACTGTCATTTCAGTCGTGGCTTATTGCCGAGAGAAACAAGTGGGCCAGGGCATGCTGCGAAAGGCATGGGTTGGGTTGAAGCTGCTATTGCAGATGTGGGTTAGGATGAATTGGTTCATACCCAGCTTATTGTCCACTGTCACCCCCAGGTCCTTTTCTCCACTTTCCATCAATGGGGACTACCCTACGTAAGCAGCTTCATGCTTCCCAACATGCCGCTTGGCAAAAAGTGCCAGTCTCGGGTTATTACTGAGCCCCCGGTATTTTACACGGAGAAGCAGAGAGTGCCAGGCAAATGAACCAACCTGATTACCGAGAGCTGAGCAGCCATCGCTGAAGATATCAAGGAAGCAGGAAAGAGAGAAGGAAACGTTAGTGTTGATTTAAACTGAAAGCCACCCACCCCGCCAGGGAGATGGCACGGGCAGGCTTCAAAGGGACTCCCGCAGAGCAATAGCACAGGAGATGAAAAGCCAAGAGGAAAGGGCCTCGACGCTGTTGATTTAACGACTGAGCCTTTCCAGGGCTTGCGACAGGCTCGAGAGCCGCTATCGGTGTCCTCGCACGGAGGGGCAGGGGTATGCCTAAGCACCGAGCACATCTGCAGGCAGGACTCACCAGAAGCACAAGGAAGTTCATTAGCCGATCGATGCTCGTCCGTTTGAATGTTGTTTTCCCACTGTTCTGCATTAACTTGGTGTCTGGCCCTGGAAAAGCAAACACAGCTGTGATTCACACTGGTCACGCTCAGCCCAGCTCCAGCTACCTCCCTCCATGGCTCCCGGGCACTTTGCAAACCGCAAGGGACCCTCACAGCTTTGCAGGGAGGCGGGTATGTGCTGTTATCCCCATAATACAGATGGAGATGTAGAGGCATAGAGCAAGGAGGTCAGTTCTAATCCAACCTCCTGCTCAAAGCAGGACTATGCATCATTTAGTACCTTTTCAGGCAGGTGAGGCACAAATTGGCCCCGAAACCCTCCCCAAGTGCCATGCCAAACCCTGCCCTCTCCCTGCTCTGCTTTCTGCTTCCTGCCCCTTCCCCAGTCTACTGCAGGGCACACACAGAGGGCTGCCGCAGCAAGACCAGCCCTGACACGTGATTTTGTGCCCGGTGCAAACAGCTCTCCCAAAGGGGGCACGTCGGCTCTTCCCTCCCCCAGGAGCTGCGCGCCCGCGTCGCTCTGTGCTTTGCAGGGCGCCGCTCTACTCTACTCTGCTCTTCCTCCTACCAGCGAAGATGACCAGCCCGAAGCACCACTCCGTGTTCCTGATGGTGCAGCCTCGCAGCAACATCTTCTCGTTGTCCAGGGCGTATTTCTCGCCGTGGACCGTCAGAGTCCCCATGAACTTATCCAGTTTGTTGTTGGGCGCCTCACATTTGACTTCGCCTGCAGGTAGAAGACAACGGACAATGGGCGCGTTGCGTGGACTAGCGGGGCCTTGGCTCCAACGTGCGGCATCCCTCGCTGCACTCTGCGCACGGGCCGTTTCAGCCACAGAGCTCCTGGCCCCCAGCATTCATGCTGGAAGTGCTGCTTCTCCTGGGTACCGCAAGTTTAGACGATGGGTTTGTCTGGGCTGGTTTGCACAGGGCTGATCCTGCCTCAGGCAGGGCTTGGGCTAGATGTGACCTCTGCAGGTCTCTCTCAGCTCCACTTCTCTGTGATGTCTATGACCTCCCTACCATCACATGGAAACCCAAGGGTTCGGTTGGATCCCTTCGGCATTTGGATTTGTTTTGGCTATTGAACATGAGCAGAGCTCTGAGCTTAGGCTGCCCAGGTATCCCCGCACAACACTGCCCTGTGCAATGCAGACACCCTCTCCATCTATTCAACTCATCAAGGAGACGGCCGTGGGGTGACCACCGTCTGCACCAGGGAACCGAAATGCAAAGGAAGAGGGCTGTACCGTCCAGCAGAGACAAAGCCAAGCTGAGATCCGGGAGGGGAAGCCGGACTATTGTAGAGATAAGTGTATTAATGTAACCCTGAGGGCAATTAACCATGGAGCAGTTTCATCATGAGAGGGTTCAAAAATCAAGACCAGATATTTTTCGCCTGAAATTGATGCTTCTGTTCAGGCACGGCTTATGCAGACTATTTAGGCTGTGGCTGGTACCCAAGGATCCTTGTTGGGACCCAAGGATCCAGCAAATCCCGCCTTGAGAACAGTAACCCGCGGGAACTTACTGGATTCCCAAATTAACCCATGTCACCCAAAAACTGCCAAAGACCGTGCCACCCAGGCACGGCAGGAGAGAGCTGACTGAGCCCGTCGTATTGCTTCCTCTCCCGTCTCCCGCTTCCCAATACCTAACAGCACAGGACAGCCATCGTGCTGCAAACAGTCCTCTACATGGACCGGGGCAGCACCAACGCACACCAGGCTCCCTGTAAAGCATTTTGATTCTCTGCCTTTATTAGCTGCTCAACCTTTTGCTCTCTTCCTGTCCTGGGAAGCCCTCCAATTAAGACCTGCATAAATACTGGAGTACTTGCGCCGAGGTTAGCTGGGGAAAAGCGAGGCTAGAGCTAATTCCAGGCACTCTTCCAAATATAAATACAGCTGGGAAACATTACAAGTATGGAAGTATTTGCAGCAAGGCAATAACAGAGGGTTTTCGCAGAATGTTTTTCCTAAAGAAGTGACGCTGGAAGGGATCATCTAGTCTGACCAGAGATGTTGCAACCGTGGGGTTGCTAGCAGCGTGCTCTACCCGTCTGAACTAAATGGCCTTTTAAAATGAAACAAATTGGAGAAGAGCTTGGACTCTAATGGAGATCCCTTCCGGCCCTACTTCTCCCCAATTTGCACCGCTGTAGAGGATGTTGAACAATAAGCTGAGCCAAATGATCCTGGTGGAGAAGGGTCATTTCATCAAGCTGCAGCGGCACAACAGTTACCTCAATGGAGTTCAAGTTCAGCATGGCGGCTCGGCTAGACCCCAGGGGCACTTCAGCAAAGCAACGGTCAAGACTGACCACCACGGGTTCAGATACTGCTGCCACAGCAGCCTGTTGTCTCTGGTTTTCAGAGGTTTTAATGCAGGGATGTGGAGAGGACAGCGCTGCCGTGCAACTGAAAGGCAGCGCGAGAACGCGGGTTTGCAAGATCCCGGTGCTGGGCGTGAGCTGGCTGGCAGCCCCGTTGCACGGTACAGCCAGAGATGATCCCAGCATCTCTCAGCCCAACTCCACAGCACTGCTCATATCAGCAGGAGCATTCATTTTTCTCACAAACACTCATTTCCTTTTTTCCCTCCTTATCTCCAAATACTTCCTGAGAACCAGGTGCTCATAGAAAGTCCTTACAGGGGCCTGCCCGCACCATCCCGCCCTCTCCATATGCACGCCCATCGTGGCTTTGCTGCCACCCTCGAGCCCCTTCCAGAGAGGTCGGAGTGACACAGCTCACACCCGTCCTGGTTGCATTTGCACTAACATGGGAGTGAAGGATGCAGCCTCTGCATCAGAGCTTCCTAGACCTTAAATGCCGGAGAGGGGAACAGGGGAAAACCCTGGTCAGACCCAGATCACTCTCCCTGCCAGCCTCCGCTCTCTGCCGCCATGCGACTGGGCAAGACGGACCAAGGGTCCAACCCAGCAAATGGCACGTCTTCCATTTGCTGTGACCCGAAGCACAACACAGCCCAAATCTAGTGATCCAGGAGGGGAAGTGAGTTTAACATCCCTGCCCAAAAACCCAGCACGTCCTGCCTCTGCAGGGAGGGCTTGTACGAGCACCTGAGCCCCGAGGACTGGGTGGAAGGGGAACCATGCATGCACTGGCCTCTTTCTTTTGCTAGGGCACAGATGCTTTATAAGCCCTGATGCTACACATTTAAGTCGGAGAAAGCAAAGCCAAGGAAGTGTGCCATGCATTTCATCCTACAGTCTTCTGGGCCTGGAGGAGGTGGTGCTAACCATGGCCACTGGGATGCAAATGCCTGTCCAGTAGGATCAAGCCTCTTGTTTGCCTCACATAAAGGACCAGGGGATGTGCAACGTGGCAGGAACGTGTTTTGTAGCTCGCTGCACTTCCACTGTATTAGCTGCAGGCAGCGGAGGGCAAAACGGCTTTGTTTTGGGCGGTGGGTTTTGGTCGATACAACCCAGCATGCCAGGTCGTATGAACAGGATTGTCACTTGTATGTCAAGGGAAGGGATTCTTCTGCTCCATTCAGGCTGCACCTGGAGCATCCCATCCAGTTTTGGGCCCTGCATTTCCAGAGGGACGTGGACAGATTGGAGATCATCCAACTACGACTACAAAAAGGAGTAGGGGCCTGGGAGGCAGCTCATGAGGAAAGGCTGAATTATCCAGGGTTATTCAATTATCCAGGGTTATTTAATGTGGAGAAGAGAAGACCGAGGCGGGGATTTGATCACAGATCCCTGAAGGGCGATGACAGAGAGGATGGAGATGGGCTTTGCTCTGTGACCGCAGGGGAACGGACTAGGAGCAACATCCTCAAGCTGCAGCAGGAGAAGCTGAGGATGGAGATGAAGAGGATCATTTCGACGCTGAGGAGGGTCAAGCATTGGAGAGACAGTGGAGTATCCATCCCTGGGAGTTTCCAAGGTGGATACTTGGCTAGGATGGTGAAGTTGGGGCAGACTGAGGGGTTTTGCTTTCCTCTGTAGCAGGGGCACGGCCTTTGCCTGCGGTCTCTGGAGCATCTATTAGCATCCTTTGCAGCAGCAGGACGTTGGCAGCCGCGGCCCCCTACTTTCTCTGGAGCAGCATCGGGTGTCATGCCCGGGGCTGTGTCGGGGGGACTGTGTCGTATTGCTTAGGGGCTGGGTTTGTCTGGGCTGGTTTGGACAGGCGCTGGACTAGATGAGACTTTTGCACTCCCTTCCAGCCCCACGGCTCTAGGTACCTGTGATTTTTAGTCTGGGATTCAGCGTCCTAGGAAAGATGTGGAGGTTTCCACGGCCATGGGCACTCACCATTAAAATCACTCAGCTTCTGAAGATCCTCTCCCATCTCCGCAGTGACTGTCAGCGCCTGCTTCACCTTGAGGTTGGTTTCACTGTAATCCCAGGAGACAAAAGCACCAGTCAGATGCCTGCACAACCAGGGCTTTCCCTGCTCCTCCAGCGGGTTGGGGCCAACACCGAGCCTGTCAGCTGCCTCTCCGGACTACAGCGCAAACCACCAGCTGTTTTGCCTGGCCATAAGAGGTGCAAGACCAGTCTTTGCTGCTGCCTCAAGTGGCTCTTTCCCCAGACCAGAGGACTCAGGAGCTCATGGCCAGAGGACCATGGTCAGAGGACCCCATTTCTCACCCCAGCACTGCAAAGCAGCAGTCTGGTCCCATGCACCAGCTCCCGGGAGAGCCCCAGACTATCCAGGTGCTCAGCCCTGTGATATCCGGGCACCTCTGTAGGGGCTGGTCTCTCTGGGCCTGCAGAAGATGCTGCAGCCCTGGGGCTGCCCAGCCAGGGAGGTGTTGGAGATGGGCCATGGACCCCACCATCTCTGCTCTCAATCTCCCTCTAACCCCAGCATTTATGTGAGAGAGTCACAGATTTGGGCACTGCTAGGAGGAGGATCAGGGCCAGCCTCCACAGCTTGGGCTTGCTCTTTGTGGCCAAGTTCAGAGAGGGCAGCATTTGGCCCAAAAGAAGAGGGTGATTTCAACTGCTCCCAATCAGCCAGTGCTGCCCCAGACTCCCGGCAGGCCCTTGGGAAGGGAAGAATCGAAACGAGCCCCTCGCTAGAGAAAGGATGTGGGCACATTGGAGAGAGTCCAGCGGAGGGCAATGAAAATGGTTCTGGGGCTGGAGGACAGGACTGGTGAGGAGAGGAGGAGGGAACTGGGCTGATTGAGTCTGCAGAAGAGAAGACGGAGGGGGATTGAATAGCAGCCTTCACCTCCCTGCAGGGGGGCTGCAAAGAGGATGGAGCTGGACTGTTCTCAGTGGGGGCAGATGGCAGGACAAGGAGCAATGGGCCCAAGCTGCAGCAAGGGAAGTTGAGTTTAGATGTTTGGAAAAACTTTCCGGGTGTTGAAGCACTGAAATGGAGGTGGTGCAGTCTCCATCTTTGGAGGTGTTTAAACACCCAGGTAGACAAAGGCTTGTCTGGGATGATGCAGTTGGGGCTGGTCCTGCTTGGAGCAGGGGTTGGACTAGATGCGACCTCCTGAGCTCCCTTCCACCCTCAGTATCTGTGATCCTATGAAATGTCCCTTAGGGCACGTGGGAGCTTGCATCTTATACACACAGCCCCATACCGTGGGCACGTGGGTAACACCGGCAGCTCCTCACCTCAGTGCTGACAGTGGCTGGGGTGCACAGAAGAACCACATGTTTTGAGCTAACGCTGAGGGTCATTAGAGTAATTGATGTTCCTGCCACTGGTGAAAAGCAGGTGAGAGCACCAGGTACTGTGAGAGGGTCACTGCTCGTGGGAAAGCTGTAGCCACGAGGGCTACTGGCATTGCTCCGAGGCATGCCCTCCAACGTCCATTGCAACCTGTGCACAGAACATGTTGGAGCTGACCCGCCGCGCCTCCCTCGAGCGCTCAAAGCGCACTTGGTGGGCAAGCCAAGATGAGATGCAATCCTTTGGAGGACGATGAGGTGTGTGCACGGGCTGGGGACCACACCAGCAGCAAAAATAACACTGCACATACCACGTCCTCCAGCTCTAAAACAGAGCATGCCTGCAACAGAGGCAGGGTGGAAAGGGCATTGCAGCTAGCAAACACGATCATGATGCACTGGCTTGTGCAACCAGGGTCACCCTGCCCTGCTGATAAAAACAAATCGGAGCAGGGATTTGGACGGTGGAGATTGGACGGTGCTCAGGACGCGGCGATAGCTGGGCCTTGAGGCTCTCTATGCAAGCCCTAGCCTTGCCCATCCCCTTCTGCCGGGGCCAGGAGCACTTACCCATCCAGTTCGGCCGTCTCGATGTATGTCAGGCTGTGCGGCTCGCTGCTCGACAGCAACAGCAGGTCAGCCTGGACACAGACAAAGCAGGGGGGTGAGCTCCTGGGGCGTTAGGGTGTAAACTCAAGGCAGAGCACCCCTGCACATCAGAGTCTCTGAACCTATTAGTCCTGTCCCCCCCGGGCTTACTTGTCTCCTGGGGGGTCACTCACCGTCACAAAGTTGTTGTTCTCTAGTTTGATGATGTCCCCGACTTGGACGTTCATCCATTTATCCTCCTTCAACCTGCAAGAAAGTCCCCATCAGGTGTCACGCAGAGCCCAGATCATCCGGCAGCCGGGTGATCTCCAAGCCCATGGGCACATACTGGGACCAGTGCTTGAGAGCAGCCTGCAGAGATGCCCAGCTGCCTGATGGCACCTGCAGGGCTCGTGCCCGAACTGGCGTGTGTGCCTCTTGCCAGGACTGAGCAGGTACAAAAGAGCAAGTGCAATGTGGCCAGGTGAGCCCGCAGTCCTGCACCGCTGCTCTTGGTCTCCTTCACACTGGAAAAACTCCACAGCAGACCTGGGCCGATGGACTTAGACCAGGGATGGCAAACAGACAGCCTGGGAAGTTGTTCAATCGGGCCTACCAGTAGTCCTGTGGGTGCCTGGAAGTTGGGCAATGAGGCCTGCTGCAGAATTTGGGGGTCCTGGACCGTGATGGACATAGCCATCGTAGCAGCCCCCTGCCACCCAAACAGTTTTGTGCCTCCGGATGCAAGAAGCCACCCAAGCACCGCTCCACATTGCCACGCAGCCCTGGACCTGCTGCACCCACAGCTGAGAAGGATCCCCTGCAGCCCAGGTCCAGTCTGGGGTGAGTGAGACCCCCCTGTTTTAGGTCACTGGATATTAGTTCTTCCTAATATCCAACCTCAACTTTTCTTGCTGCAACTTGAGCCCATTGCTCCTTGTCCTGCCATCTGCCCCCTACTAAGAACAGCCCAGCTCCATCCTCTTTGCAGCCCCCCGCAGGGAGGTGACGGCTGCTATTCAATCCCCCTCGGTCTTCTCTTCTGCAGGCTCAATCAGCCCATTTCCCTCCTCCTCTCCTCACCAGTCACTATCATTCCTTCCATCCATCCACAGTATCTGTCAGTTTAATACCAAACTCCTTGCTCGCTGACCACATCTTGCTCGCAACTTGAGCCCATTGCTCCTTGTCCTGCCATCTGCCCCCTACTAAGAACAGCCCAGCTCCATCCTCTTTGCAGCCCCCCGCAGGGAGGTGACGGCTGCTATTCAATCCCCCTCGGTCTTCTCTTCTGCAGGCTCAATCAGCCCATTTCCCTCCTCCTCTCCTCACCAGTCACTATCATTCCTTCCATCCATCCACAGTATCTGTCAGTTTAATACCAAACTCCTTGCTCGCTGACCACATCTTGCTCTGAACGCTCAGAAATTAATCCAACAGAGGCACGTGGGACACAGCAAGGAGTAGTCCGGTGTCTCTGAGACATACTGTAAATGGAGTAATGGTCTCAAGTTGCAGCAAGGGAGGTGGTTTCTAACCAGGGAGGCCGGGAACAGCCTCCCCCCAGGACAAAACTTCCCGAGTCTTCAGCTGGGGCTTGGCCAGACCCCGCAAGGGCCGATGCGATGGGGGAGATTTGCAAAAGTAGGAGACTTCCCTCGGTGCCCCGGGCCTGCTTGGCCCCAAGGACAGCATCGGCTGCAAGCCTCACCTGCCGTTGATCAGCACCTGCACCGGGCGGTTGTTGACGTGATTGTCGCTCCTGTGCCGATTCTGAAAAGACAAAAGTCAAATCAGGGAGGGGGGGAGACGCTTCTTGGCCCCAAATGCATGCAAGTGGGGGGTAAAGCAGCCCGTTTCGGGGTTCCCAGAGGAACACGCCACGCTTGCATGGTGCTTTTCCTCCCATCGAATCCTCGATACACTTTGACCCCTGCCATAGCTCCCTGCACTTGAAGAGAGCCAGTGCCGTTGGGCTCATGAATCGGGGACCCCGCTCCCCCTCCCAGGGGCATCTCCAACCTGGCGAGCACGGATGCACACACTCAGACGCCTGCATCCACACGAAGACCCCCAATTCAGCAAGTCCCATGAAGGTTGGGGGGAGCTTCTGGCCACGTGGCACTTGTGAAAACCCAGGGGTTTATTAGAGGCTGGGTCTCCACCCCGCCTCCACCGACTGCATGGGGAGGCAGCGATCTCCCCCTCCCATCGTCTTACAAAGTCATCGATGGCATCCTTGACGCCCGACACGGTCAGCACCAGGACGAGGGGCACCACGGTCGTAAACCAAGCCAGGGAGGAGATCTCAGGGATGAGCTGGGGGAAGAGATGGGCAGGGTTAAGACGGGCAAAGCTGGCTGGGAAAGCATCACCCCTTCCCTGCCATCACCTGCTTGCAAGGGGAAGATGGAGACCCTCCCGACCTGGGAGAAGCAAAGGGAAAACTGCCTGGCCCGTGCTGCTTCGGGAGATAAAACAGGGGCCTCCAGAGGGGAGAGGGAGTTTTCCTTCACTTTGTTTTTTGCATTACAGCTACCTCGTGTCTCTTCACACTGGGCTGAAGACAGAGCTGTCTGGGACCGGCGTTGGCAGGAGTTGGCTTTTCCTGAGCCAGGGTACATTTTTTGGCTGGAAAAAGGCCTGAGGAGATCTCAAGAAATGCCGAGAGAATGAGAATAGGAGCAAACATCTGAGAAGGGCTGTGGGATAGGGGGCATCTCAGGGGCTGGCTGAGACAGGACGGCAAAGAAGAGTCGATGGCAAACTTTTAAAGTTTAAAACCAACAAAAGGAAGTTTGGTTTTTTCCCCGCAGCGTGTCATTAAAGCGTGGAGCTCACGGCCACTGGATGTGGTGGGAACCACGAGCGCAGCCAGATTCACGAAGGAAATCGGACACATCCTTGAAGGAAAGAGGCGCCAGGAGCTATGGAGCAGGGAGCGAGGGCCACGGCCTCTGCATCAGAGCTTTCTAGACCTTCAATGCAGGCTGCAAGGGAGAGACGAACAGGGAAACCCTGCTCAGACCCAAATCGCCCTCCCTTCAGCCTCCGCTCCCTGCCGGCGTGACACGGAGACGGGGCCAGACGGACCTGTGCTCTGACACAGCTCTTACACTCTCGTGATCTTATGACAATCACACAATCAATCGTGCCCAAGTGTACAGGACGTTTGTGCACTTACAGCAACACAAGTCACCTGCTCTCCTGTGCTGCCCATGAAGCGGGCAAAACCTGCGTCAGTGGAGGCAGCTCGTTTTGATCTCAGGCCTCTGGTTTTTGGTGCATACTCGTGATGTATTTTAAGAGCAAGCCGGGATGATATCAAAGCTGCCGGTGCATGGGGGACACGCACTCAGGGGACCTAAGGACAAGCCTCCTGGAGCAGACTAAGGTCTGGGGTGCACAGCTCTCCAAGAGGCACGGGAGAGCTGGAACAAGGGCTGGGAAAGGAGAGGGAAATGCAGGAGAGGGGTGTTGGTCTCGGGTTATCACAGCACTACAGGTTGATGCATCTGCTGACTCGGAGGCAGCCCAGGGCGGCGCCAACCAGAGGCAAGCTCCATAGACCATGTGGGTTGAGGCATTGGTCTCTCTCCAAGCAACTTTTTGGGCCCTGGCTACTGTATTTTGTCATTTTCCCTATGGATAGGGATAGCAGGAGTATAGCTGCAGTGCTAGCAAAGGGAGCTTTGTAAGGGGGTGTGTGCAAAACCCATCTGTCAGAAAAAGGAAATGGAGAGGCACGAGCCCATCTGTAGCACAGTAAAGTATTTAAGAGGAATAAGGGCTATTAGTCTAAACACTGCAATAAATGACAGCCGTAAAGGGCCAGCTGCTGCCTCTTGGGGCCGGGAAGCCGGCGATAGTCCTTTGGTTCCCAGCGGCTGCTTTTTAAGAGGGAACTTCAGGATTAAGAGACTCAAGAGGCCAGGCCTGCTGAGTTTGGAGCAGGGTGCAAGGAGCACAGCGTCTGCATCAGACCCTAAATGCTGGAGGCTGCAAGGGAGAGAGGAGCAGGGGAAAACCCTGCTCAGACCCAGCTCGCTCCCCCTTCCAGCCTCCGCTTTCTGCCCCTATAGAAAACAGGAGTTTGGGCAAGACAGACCCACAATCTGACCCAGTAAATCACAAGTCTTATGTTTTTATATGCTCTTATGAGTCTTGCTCATGTTCATCTAATGGCCCAACCAATTATTGCAGGTAGATCATCAGGCTACATTTACCTGACTATCACCTACATTTACCCAACCCCGGTGGGACCAGCAGCTGATGGGGAGAAGTGGGAGTGGGATTTTTCTTCCTTACCAAAACAGTTGCATCAGAAGGAAGCAAGGGTGCAGTGTTCCTAGTGCAAAGGAGGCCTATCTTGATATTGCTATTTCTTTTCCTACCTGTAAAAAAACCCTAATGGTGCAAAGCACCTTTACAGGAGTATGATCGTGTCTACACTAAAGGACTTGCACCGCGTTAGCTGTCCCGACAGAGCTAAAACATACGCACTTCCAGCAAAGACAAGCTCGTAGCAGGGGGGAACCGCAGCTGGGGAGCCGGCTTTCTAACCACCTTGTCATATTCCAGATCCTATGAATATTGCCAAGGTCCTTGGAGCGAGAGGAGCGTGGCTGCACGACCCAATTGCTTTAGTGGAGGGAGGGCAAAACTACACAAAAAAATAGCTGCTTTTATGAGTCCATCTGGATACCAAGGCAGCAGAGCAGCACACACTTCTTTTATAACAGCTCTCTCCTAAATTGGTCAGCCAAAGATATTGCTAAGGCACGGACCCCATAAACACCATCAATCCAGTCCACAGAAAGGCCCTGCCATGGTGTAATATAGCAGCAATGCTGCTCTTATGACTGAAGAAGGATTTTCACTCAAATTTCAGGCTCTTGTAACTTCCTGGAAACGGCTCTGTTGGCTCAAATCTCTTATCGTTGCTCCTGGAAAAAGGGGAGGTTTTAAAAAAAAAAAAAATGTAGTGAAGTTCTGCACCGTCATTTTTGAGCCGTCAAGGTATAGAAAGCAATGGTTTATTGGCAATATCTTTTATGGACCAACTGCACAGAGAGGCAGCTATACAGTCAGTCCAGGGAAGTATTGCACCAAAAATCCTCTTGCCTGCCTCATGTTTCCTGGACCATCGTGGCTTCACCCAGCCCTATGACACCTGGAAAAGGGCAATGCATCCAGAGGGTTTTCAAGGCTTGTTTGCACTTGGATGACTAATGAAGCTTAAACTTAAATCATGCACCTGGCCACATAACCAGTCCCTTGAGGGTATGAGGATCTTTGATAGCAACAAGGTTCATGGTGCTTAGCACTGTTTTAGCACCGTGCCAAAGGGCAGAGGGCCTGATAAGGGCTTGCGAGATAAGCGCAGCCTTCAGGAAGAGGCGCTTTATCATCAGATAGGGGCAAAGGGCAGCCCAGGGCCAACGTAAGCCATGGATTTTGACAATGGGATTTCCGCCTTCCCCACCCCTGCTATACAGGATCACAGCACCATCGGGAAGATGGCTCACAAAGTCATCTGGTCCAGCCCCCCGCTCAAGGCAGGAGCATCCCCCAGGCGAGCATCCACCCAAACTGCTCGTGAAAATGTCCAAGATGAGATGCCCCCGTTTCTCCAGGCAGCTGGCTGCAATGCTTGACCACCCTCAGGCACAAAGCTCCTCCTCGCCTCCAGCCTCAGTTTCCCCTGCAGCAGCTTGAGGCCATTGATCCTAGTCCTGTCTCCTGCAGCCATGGATAAAAGCTCATCTTCATCCTCTCTGACATTGCCCTTCAGGTAGGAGAAGAATATTATCAACCCCCACCCTGCAGTTGTCTCTTCTCCAGACTAAAGAGACCTAGTTCTTTCAGCTTCCCCTCCGCGGTCTCGCCTCCAGGCCCATGATCATTGCCGCTTTGCACTGGACTCTCCCCACCCGATCCACATCCTTCTCGAAGTGCAGGGCCCGAGACCGGACACAGGACTTCAGGTGAGACCTCCCCAGGGCTGAATAGCGCAGCAGGATCCCTGCCTTTGGTTTGCAAATGACAGTTGAGGTCGATACAACCCAGGATATGCTGTTGGCTTCTTTTGCAACAAGAGCACCCTCTTGGCTCATCTTCAGGTTATGGTGGATTCAACTTATGGGCTACACTTGCCGGCATGCAGTTATACCCCCTGCCAGCCCTCTCCCCAGTGTTGTGTCAATTAGCTGCAACCCTCGCTCTAATTGCTGCTCCCCTCCATGTGGCTGTGACGATGGTAATGGCTGTGAAGTTGGCTCCCTCCGTGCCCTCTCAGTGTAAGGCAATACCAGCCATTTGTCTTTGAACAAGAAGAAAGATAAGGATAAAAGATGAGGCAGCAGCTGGCGTGCAGGGGGAGTTAAAATGATAGAAAACAAGGGTGGAAGGAAACTCGGGAGGTCACGTCTAGTCCAACCCCTGCTCCAAGCAGGACCAGCCCCAACTGCATCCTCCCAGCCGTGGCTTTGTCTACCTGGGGCTTCAAAACTGCAAACCCAAAAGCAACCCTTGGCTCTACTCACCCGTGCGCACAAAGGGGCAGTGCAGAAAGGAGATGGGACATGGGCACAATAATATTTGACAAATATTGACATTGAAACCTCAACCCAGTGCATCAAAAGGCCTCGGTGTCTGGAACAGGAACTTGCTCCCCTATTTGACATCGACACTGGGGTGGCCCTCAGACAGTTTGCATTTTAATCCACGTGGATCCGCAGCCCCGCGGTGCTCAGAGCCGAGGGCAAAAAACGCCTACCTGCAGGATCCGCCGGAAAAGC